>NC_134193.1:10605749-10978761 GCF_964188355.1 Buteo buteo
CTTGTGGGACAAGGAGCCGGACGTTTGCCTTTTCGGTAAGAGGCTCTGCTGAGAACGCACACCGTGAGGTGTACCGTTCCTGTCTAAGTACAGATTCCCAAAGCTGTTGTGCCTGTGCATAGGCTGCACGGGGACAGTGAAGAGCAGCCAGAGCTTTCAGGGCTGGCACCTTCCTTGTGGGACAAGGAGCCGGACGTTTGCCTTTTCGGAAGGAGCGTCTGCCGAGTACAAGCGCCGTGAGATGTGCAGCCTGTGGGCAAGCACAGATCCCCAGTGCTGTTGTGCCTGTGCATAGGCTGCACGGGGACAGTGAAGAGCAGCAAGAGCTTTCAGGGCTGGCACCTTCCTTGTGGGACAAGGAGCCGGACGTTTGCCTTTTCGGAAGGAGCGTCTGCCGAGTATAAGCGCCGTGAGATGTGCAGCCTGTGGGCAAGCACAGATCCCCAGTGCTGTTGTGCCTGTGGATAGGCTGCACGGGGACAGTGAAGAGCAGCAAGAGCTTTCAGGGCTGGCACCTTCCTTGTGGGACAAGGAGCCGGACGTTTGCCTTTTCGGAAAGAGGCTCTGCTGAGAACGAACACCGTGAGGTGTACCGTTCCTGTCTAAGTACAGATTCCCAAAGCTGTTGTGCCTGTGGATAGGGTGCACGGGGACAGTGAAGAGCAGCAAGAGCTTTCAGGGCTGGCACCTTCCTTGTGGGACAAGGAGCCGGATGTTTGCCTTTTCGGTAAGAGGCTCTGCTGAGAACGAACACCGTGAGGTGTACCGTTCCTGGGCAAGCACAGATCCCCAGTGCTGTTGTGCCTGTGCATAGGCTGCACGGGGACAGTGAAGAGCAGCAAGAGCTTTCAGGGCTGGCACCTTCCTTGTGGGACAAGGAGCCGGACGTTTGCCTTTTCGGTAAGAGGCTCTGCTGAGAACGAACACCGTGAGGTGTACCGTTCCTGTCTAAGTACAGATTCCCAAAGCTGTTGTGACTGTGGATAGGGTGCACGGGGACAGTGAAGAGCAGCAAGAGCTTTCAGGGCTGGCACCTTCCTTGTGGGACAAGGAGCCGGACGTTTGCCTTTTCGGAAGGAGCGTCTGCCGAGTACAAGTGCCGTGAGATGTGCAGCCTGTGGGCAAGCACAGATCCCCAGTGCTGTTGTGCCTGTGCATAGGCTGCACGGGGTCAGTGAAGAGCAGCAAGAGCTTTCAGGGCTGGCACCTTCCTTGTGGGACAAGGAGACGGACGTTTGCCTTTTCGGAAAATTGCAATGCCGAGAACGGTCACCGTGAGGTGTACCGTTCCTCGGCAAGCACAGATCCCCAGTGCTGTTGTGCCTGTGCATAGGCTGCACGGGGACAGTGAAGAGCAGCAAGAGCTTTCAGGGCTGGCACCTTCCTTGTGGGACAAGGAGCCGGACGTTTGCCTTTTCCGTAAGAGGCTCTGCTGAGAACGAACACCGTGAGGTGTACCGTTCCTGGGCAAGCACAGATCCCCAGTGCTGTTGTGCCTGTGCATAGGCTGCACGGGGACAGTGAAGAGCAGCAAGAGCTTTCAGGGCTGGCACCTTCCTTGTGGGACAAGGAGCCGGACGTTTGCCTTTTCGGAAAGAGGCTCTGCTGAGAACGAACACTGTGAGGTGTACCGTTCCTGGGCAAGCACAGATCCCCAGTGCTGTTGTGCCTGTGCATAGGCTGCACGGGGACAGTGAAGAGCAGCAAGAGCTTTCAGGGCTGGCACCTTCCTTGTGGGACAAGGATCCGGACGTTTGCCTTTTCGGAAGGAGCTTCTTCCGAGTACAAGCGCCGTGAGATGTGCAGCCTGTGGGCAAGCAGAGATCCCCAGTGCTGTTGTGCCTGTGCATAGGCTGCACGGGGACAGTGAAGAGCAGCAAGAGCTTTCAGGGCTGGCACCTTCCTTGTGGGACAAGGAGCCGGACGTTTGCCTTTTCGGAAAGAGGCTCTGCTGAGAACGCACACCGTGAGGTGTACCGTTCCTGTCTAAGTACAGATTCCCAAAGTTGTTGTGCCTGTGGACAGGGTGCACGGGGACAGTGAAGAGCAGCAAGAGCTTTCAGGGCTGGCACCTTCCTTGTGGGACAAGGAGCCGGACGTTTGCCTTTTCGGAAGGAGCGTCTGCCGAGTACAAGCGCCGTGAGATGTGCAGCCTGTGGGCAAGCACAGATCCCCAGTGCTGTTGTGCCTGTGCATAGGCTGCACGGGGACAGTGAAGAGCAGCAAGAGCTTTCAGGGCTGGCACCTTCCATGTGGGACAAAGAGCCGGACGTTTGCCTTTTCGGAAGGAGCGTCTGCCGAGTACAAGCGCCATGAGATGTGCAGCCTGTGGGCAAGCAGAGATCCCCAGTGCTGTTGTGCCTGTGCATAGGCTGCACGGGGACAGTGAAGAGCAGCAAGAGCTTTCAGGGCTGGCACCGTCCTTGTGGGACAAGGAGCCGGACGTTTGCCTTTTCCGTAAGAGGCTCTGCTGAGAACGAACACCGTGAGGTGTACCGTTCCTGTCTAAGTACAGATTCCAAAAGCTGTTGTGCCTGTGCATAGGCTGCACGGGGACAGTGAAAAGCAGCAAGAGCTTTCAGGGCTGGCACCTTCCTTGTGGGACAAGGAGCCGGACGTTTGCCTTTTCGGAAGGAGCGTCTGCCGAGTACAAGTGCTGTGAGACGTGCAGAATGTGGGCAAGCACAGATCCCCAGTGCTGTTGTGCCTGTGCATAGGCTGCACGGGGACAGTGAAAAGCAGCAAGAGCTTTCAGGGCTGGCACCTTCCTTGTGGGACAAGGAGCCGGACGTTTGCCTTTTCAGAAGGAGCGTCTGCCGAGTACAAGCGCCGTGAGATGTGCAGCATGTGGGCAAGCAGAGATCCCCAGTGCTGTTGTGCCTGTGCATAGGCTGCACGGGGACAGTGAAGAGCAGCAAGAGCTTTCAGGGCTGGCACCTTCCTTGTGGGACAAGGAGCCGGACGTTTGCCTTTTCGGAAGGAGCTTCTTCCGAGTACAAGCGCCGTGAGATGTGCAGCCTGTGGGCAAGCAGAGATCCCCAGTGCTGTTGTGCCTGTGCATAGGCTGCACGGGGACAGTGAAGAGCAGCAAGAGCTTTCAGGGCTGGCACCTTCCTTGTGGGACAAGGAGCCGGACGTTTGCCTTTTCGGTAAGAGGCTCTGCTGAGAACGAACACCGTGAGGTGTACCGTTCCTGGGCAAGCACAGATCCCCAGTGCTGTTGTGCCTGTGCATAGGCTGCACGGGGACAGTGAAGAGCAGCAAGAGCTTTCAGGGCTGGCACCTTCCTTGTGGGACAAGGAGCCGGACGTTTGCCTTTTCGGAAGGAGCGTCTGCCGAGTACAAGCGCCGTGAGATGTGCAGCCTGTGGGCAAGCACAGATCCCCAGTGCTGTTGTGCCTGTGCATAGGCTGCACGGGGACAGTGAAGAGCAGCAAGAGCTTTCAGGGCTGGCACCTTCCTTGTGGGACAAGGAGCTGGACGTTTGCCTTTTCAGAAGGAGCGTCTGCCGAGTATAAGCGCCGTGAGATGTGCAGCCTGTGGGCAAGCACAGATCCCCAGTACTGTTGTGCCTGTGCATAGGCTGCACGGGGACAGTGAAGAGCAGCAAGAGCTTTCAGGGCTGGCACCTTCCTTGTGGGACAAGGAGCCGGACGTTTGCCTTTTCTGTAAGAGGCTCTGCTGAGAACGAACACCGTGAGGTGTACCGTTCCTGTCTAAGTACAGATTCCCAAAGCTGTTGTGCCTGTGGATAGGGTGCACGGGGACAGTGAAGAGCAGCAAGAGCTTTCAGGGCTGGCACCTTCCTTGTGGGACAAGGAGCCGGACGTTTGCCTTTTCGGAAAGAGGCTCTGCTGAGAACGAACACCGTGAGGTGTACCGTTCCTGGGCAAGCACAGATCCCCAGTGCTGTTGTGCCTGTGCATAGGCTGCACGGGGACAGTGAAGAGCAGCAAGAGCTTTCAGGGCTGGCACCTTCCTTGTGGGACAAGGAGCCGGACGTTTGCCTTTTCGGAAAGAGGCTCTGCTGAGAACGAACACTGTGAGGTGTACCGTTCCTGGGCAAGCAGAGATCCCCAGTGCTGTTGTGCCTGTGCATAGGCTGCACGGGGACAGTGAAGAGCAGCAAGAGCTTTCAGGGCTGGCACCTTCCATGTGGGACAAGGAGCCGGACGTTTGCCTTTTCGGAAGGAGCGTCTGCAGAGTACAAGTGCCGAGAGATGTGCAGCCTGTGGGCAAGCACAGATCCCCAGTGCTGTTGTGCCTGTGCATAGGCTGCACGGGGACAGTGAAGAGCAGCAAGAGCTTTCAGGGCTGGCACCTTCCTTGTGGGACAAGGAGCCAGACGTTTGCCTTTTCGGAAAAACGCAATGCCGAGAACAGTCACCGTGAGGTATACCGTTCCTCGGAAAGCACAGATCCCCAGTGCTGTTGTGCCTGTGCATAGGCTGCACGGGGACAGTGAAGAGCAGCAAGAGCTTTCAGGGCTGGCACCTTCCTTGTGGGACAAGGAGCCAGACGTTTGCCTTTTCGGAAAGAGGCTCTGCTGAGAACGAACACCGTGAGGTGTACCGTTCCTGTCTAAGTACAGATTCCCAAAGCTGTTGTGCCTGTGGATAGGGTGCACGGGGACAGTGAAGAGCAGCAAGAGCTTTCAGGGCTGGCACCTTCCTTGTGGGACAAGGAGCCGGACGTTTGCCTTTTCGGAAGGGGCGTCTGCCGAGTACAAGCGCCGTGAGATGTGCAGCCTGTGGGCAAGCACAGATCCCCAGTGCTGTTGTGCCTGTGCATACGCTGCACGGGGACAGTGAAGAGCAGCAAGAGCTTTCAGGGCTGGCACCTTCCTTGTGGGACAAGGAGCCGGACGTTTGCCTTTTCGGTAAGAGGCTCTGCTGAGAACGAACACCGTGAGGTGTACCGTTCCTGGGCAAGCAGAGATCCCCAGTGCTGTTGTGCCTGTGGATAGGGTGCACGGGGACAGTGAAGAGCAGCAAGAGCTTTCAGGGCTGGCACCTTCCTTGTGGGACAAGGAGCCGGACGTTTGCCTTTTCGGAAGGAGCTTCTTCCGAGTACAAGCGCCGTGAGATGTGCAGCCTGTGGGCAAGCACAGATCCCCAGTGCTGTTGTGCCTGTGCATAGGCTGCACGGGGACAGTGAAGAGCAGCAAGAGCTTTCAGGGCTGGCACCTTCCTTGTGGGACAAGGAGCCGGACGTTTGCCTTTTCGGTAAGAGGCTCTGCTGAGAACGCACACCGTGAGGTGTACCGTTCCTGTCTAAGTACAGATTCCCAAAGCTGTTGTGCCTGTGGACAGGGTGCACGGGGACAGTGAAGAGCAGCAAGAGCTTTCAGGGCTGGCACCTTCCTTGTGGGACAAGGAGCCGGACGTTTGCCTTTTCGGAAGGAGCGTCTGCCGAGTACAAGCGCCGTGAGATGTGCAGCCTGTGGGCAAGCACAGATCCCCAGTGCTGTTGTGCCTGTGCATAGGCTGCACGGGGACAGTGAAGAGCAGCAAGAGCTTTCAGGGCTGGCACCTTCCTTGTGGGACAAGGAGCCGGACGTTTGCCTTTTCGGAAGGAGCGTCTGCCGAGTATAAGCGCCGTGAGATGTGCAGCCTGTGGGCAAGCAGAGATCCCCAGTGCTGTTGTGCCTGTGCATAGGCTGCACGGGGACAGTGAAGAGCAGCAAGAGCTTTCAGGGCTGGCACCGTCCTTGTGGGACAAGGAGCCGGACGTTTGCCTTTTCCGTAAGAGGCTCTGCTGAGAACGAACACCGTGAGGTGTACCGTTCCTGTCTAAGTACAGATTCCAAAAGCTGTTGTGCCTGTGCATAGGCTGCACGGGGACAGTGAAAAGCAGCAAGAGCTTTCAGGGCTGGCACCTTCCTTGTGGGACAAGGAGCCGGACGTTTGCCTTTTCGGAAGGAGCGTCTGCCGAGTACAAGTGCTGTGAGACGTGCAGAATATGGGCAAGCACAGATCCCCAGTGCTGTTGTGCCTGTGCATAGGCTGCACGGGGACAGTGAAAAGCAGCAAGAGCTTTCAGGGCTGGCACCTTCCTTGTGGGACAAGGAGCCGGACGTTTGCCTTTTCGGAAGGAGCGTCTGCCGAGTACAAGCGCCGTGAGATGTGCAGCATGTGGGCAAGCACAGATCCCCAGTGCTGTTGTGCCTGTGCATAGGCTGCACGGGGACAGTGAAGAGCAGCAAGAGCTTTCAGGGCTGGCACCTTCCTTGTGGGACAAGGAGCCGGACGTTTGCCTTTTCGGAAGGAGCTTCTTCCGAGTACAAGCGCCGTGAGATGTGCAGCCTGTGGGCAAGCAGAGATCCCCAGTGCTGTTGTGCCTGTGCATAGGCTGCACGGGGACAGTGAAGAGCAGCAAGAGCTTTCAGGGCTGGCACCTTCCTTGTGGGACAAGGAGCCGGACGTTTGCCTTTTCGGTAAGAGGCTCTGCTGAGAACGAACACCGTGAGGTGTACCGTTCCTGGGCAAGCACAGATCCCCAGTGCTGTTGTGCCTGTGCATAGGCTGCACGGGGACAGTGAAGAGCAGCAAGAGCTTTCAGGGCTGGCACCTTCCTTGTGGGACAAGGAGCCGGACGTTTGCCTTTTCGGAAGGAGCGTCTGCCGAGTACAAGCGCCGTGAGATGTGCAGCCTGTGGGCAAGCACAGATCCCCAGTGCTGTTGTGCCTGTGCATAGGCTGCACGGGGACAGTGAAGAGCAGCAAGAGCTTTCAGGGCTGGCACCTTCCTTGTGGGACAAGGAGCCGGACGTTTGCCTTTTCAGAAGGAGCGTCTGCCGAGTATAAGCGCCGTGAGATGTGCAGCCTGTGGGCAAGCACAGATCCCCAGTACTGTTGTGCCTGTGCATAGGCTGCACGGGGACAGTGAAGAGCAGCAAGAGCTTTCAGGGCTGGCACCTTCCTTGTGGGACAAGGAGCCGGACGTTTGCCTTTTCTGTAAGAGGCTCTGCTGAGAACGAACACCGTGAGGTGTACCGTTCCTGTCTAAGTACAGATTCCCAAAGCTGTTGTGCCTGTGGATAGGGTGCACGGGGACAGTGAAGAGCAGCAAGAGCTTTCAGGGCTGGCACCTTCCTTGTGGGACAAGGATCCGGACGTTTGCCTTTTCGGAAAGAGGCTCTGCTGAGAACGAACACCGTGAGGTGTACCGTTCCTGGGCAAGCACAGATCCCCAGTGCTGTTGTGCCTGTGCATAGGCTGCACGGGGACAGTGAAGAGCAGCAAGAGCTTTCAGGGCTGGCACCTTCCTTGTGGGACAAGGAGCCGGACGTTTGCCTTTTCGGAAAGAGGCTCTGCTGAGAACGAACACTGTGAGGTGTACCGTTCCTGGGCAAGCAGAGATCCCCAGTGCTGTTGTGCCTGTGCATAGGCTGCACGGGGACAGTGAAGAGCAGCAAGAGCTTTCAGGGCTGGCACCTTCCTTGTGGGACAAGGAGCCGGACGTTTGCCTTTTCGGAAGGAGCGTCTGCAGAGTACAAGTGCCGAGAGATGTGCAGCCTGTGGGCAAGCACAGATCCCCAGTGCTGTTGTGCCTGTGCATAGGCTGCACGGGGACAGTGAAGAGCAGCAAGAGCTTTCAGGGCTGGCACCTTCCTTGTGGGACAAGGAGCCAGACGTTTGCCTTTTCGGAAAAACGCAATGCCGAGAACAGTCACCGTGAGGTATACCGTTCCTCGGAAAGCACAGATCCCCAGTGCTGTTGTGCCTGTGCATAGGCTGCACGGGGACAGTGAAGAGCAGCAAGAGCTTTCAGGGCTGGCACCTTCCTTGTGGGACAAGGAGCCAGACGTTTGCCTTTTCGGAAAGAGGCTCTGCTGAGAACGAACACCGTGAGGTGTACCGTTCCTGTCTAAGTACAGATTCCCAAAGCTGTTGTGCCTGTGGATAGGGTGCACGGGGACAGTGAAGAGCAGCAAGAGCTTTCAGGGCTGGCACCTTCCTTGTGGGACAAGGAGCCGGACGTTTGCCTTTTCGGAAGGGGCGTCTGCCGAGTACAAGCGCCGTGAGATGTGCAGCCTGTGGGCAAGCACAGATCCCCAGTGCTGTTGTGCCTGTGCATACGCTGCACGGGGACAGTGAAGAGCAGCAAGAGCTTTCAGGGCTGGCACCTTCCTTGTGGGACAAGGAGCCGGACGTTTGCCTTTTCGGTAAGAGGCTCTGCTGAGAACGAACACCGTGAGGTGTACCGTTCCTGGGCAAGCAGAGATCCCCAGTGCTGTTGTGCCTGTGGATAGGGTGCACGGGGACAGTGAAGAGCAGCAAGAGCTTTCAGGGCTGGCACCTTCCTTGTGGGACAAGGAGCCGGACGTTTGCCTTTTCGGAAGGAGCTTCTTCCGAGTACAAGCGCCGTGAGATGTGCAGCCTGTGGGCAAGCAGAGATCCCCAGTGCTGTTGTGCCTGTGCATAGGCTGCACGGGGACAGTGAAGAGCAGCAAGAGCTTTCAGGGCTGGCACCTTCCTTGTGGGACAAGGAGCCGGACGTTTGCCTTTTCGGTAAGAGGCTCTGCTGAGAACGCACACCGTGAGGTGTACCGTTCCTGTCTAAGTACAGATTCCCAAAGCTGTTGTGCCTGTGGACAGGGTGCACGGGGACAGTGAAGAGCAGCAAGAGCTTTCAGGGCTGGCACCTTCCTTGTGGGACAAGGAGCCGGACGTTTGCCTTTTCGGAAGGAGCGTCTGCCGAGTACAAGCGCCGTGAGATGTGCAGCCTGTGGGCAAGCACAGATCCCCAGTGCTGTTGTGCCTGTGCATAGGCTGCACGGGGACAGTGAAGAGCAGCAAGAGCTTTCAGGGCTGGCACCTTCCTTGTGGGACAAGGAGCCGGACGTTTGCCTTTTCGGAAGGAGCGTCTGCCGAGTATAAGCGCCGTGAGATGTGCAGCCTGTGGGCAAGCAGAGATCCCCAGTGCTGTTGTGCCTGTGCATAGGCTGCACGGGGACAGTGAAGAGCAGCAAGAGCTTTCAGGGCTGGCACCGTCCTTGTGGGACAAGGAGCCGGACGTTTGCCTTTTCCGTAAGAGGCTCTGCTGAGAACGAACACCGTGAGGTGTACCGTTCCTGTCTAAGTACAGATTCCAAAAGCTGTTGTGCCTGTGCATAGGCTGCACGGGGACAGTGAAAAGCAGCAAGAGCTTTCAGGGCTGGCACCTTCCTTGTGGGACAAGGAGCCGGACGTTTGCCTTTTCGGAAGGAGCGTCTGCCGAGTACAAGTGCTGTGAGACGTGCAGAATGTGGGCAAGCACAGATCCCCAGTGCTGTTGTGCCTGTGCATAGGCTGCACGGGGACAGTGAAAAGCAGCAAGAGCTTTCAGGGCTGGCACCTTCCTTGTGGGACAAGGAGCCGGACGTTTGCCTTTTCGGAAGGAGCGTCTGCCGAGTACAAGCGCCGTGAGATGTGCAGCATGTGGGCAAGCAGAGATCCCCAGTGCTGTTGTGCCTGTGCATAGGCTGCACGGGGACAGTGAAGAGCAGCAAGAGCTTTCAGGGCTGGCACCTTCCTTGTGGGACAAGGAGCCGGACGTTTGCCTTTTCGGAAGGAGCTTCTTCCGAGTACAAGCGCCGTGAGATGTGCAGCCTGTGGGCAAGCAGAGATCCCCAGTGCTGTTGTGCCTGTGCATAGGCTGCACGGGGACAGTGAAGAGCAGCAAGAGCTTTCAGGGCTGGCACCTTCCTTGTGGGACAAGGAGCCGGACGTTTGCCTTTTCGGTAAGAGGCTCTGCTGAGAACGAACACCGTGAGGTGTACCGTTCCTGGGCAAGCACAGATCCCCAGTGCTGTTGTGCCTGTGCATAGGCTGCACGGGGACAGTGAAGAGCAGCAAGAGCTTTCAGGGCTGGCACCTTCCTTGTGGGACAAGGAGCCGGACGTTTGCCTTTTCGGAAGGAGCGTCTGCCGAGTACAAGCGCCGTGAGATGTGCAGCCTGTGGGCAAGCACAGATCCCCAGTGCTGTTGTGCCTGTGCATAGGCTGCACGGGGACAGTGAAGAGCAGCAAGAGCTTTCAGGGCTGGCACCTTCCTTGTGGGACAAGGAGCCGGACGTTTGCCTTTTCAGAAGGAGCGTCTGCCGAGTATAAGCGCCGTGAGATGTGCAGCCTGTGGGCAAGCACAGATCCCCAGTACTGTTGTGCCTGTGCATAGGCTGCACGGGGACAGTGAAGAGCAGCAAGAGCTTTCAGGGCTGGCACCTTCCTTGTGGGACAAGGAGCCGGACGTTTGCCTTTTCTGTAAGAGGCTCTGCTGAGAACGAACACCGTGAGGTGTACCGTTCCTGTCTAAGTACAGATTCCCAAAGCTGTTGTGCCTGTGGATAGGGTGCACGGGGACAGTGAAGAGCAGCAAGAGCTTTCAGGGCTGGCACCTTCCTTGTGGGACAAGGAGCCGGACGTTTGCCTTTTCGGAAAGAGGCTCTGCTGAGAACGAACACCGTGAGGTGTACCGTTCCTGGGCAAGCACAGATCCCCAGTGCTGTTGTGCCTGTGCATAGGCTGCACGGGGACAGTGAAGAGCAGCAAGAGCTTTCAGGGCTGGCACCTTCCTTGTGGGACAAGGAGCCGGACGTTTGCCTTTTCGGAAAGAGGCTCTGCTGAGAACGAACACTGTGAGGTGTACCGTTCCTGGGCAAGCAGAGATCCCCAGTGCTGTTGTGCCTGTGCATAGGCTGCACGGGGACAGTGAAGAGCAGCAAGAGCTTTCAGGGCTGGCACCTTCCTTGTGGGACAAGGAGCCGGACGTTTGCCTTTTCGGAAGGAGCGTCTGCAGAGTACAAGTGCCGAGAGATGTGCAGCCTGTGGGCAAGCACAGATCCCCAGTGCTGTTGTGCCTGTGCATAGGCTGCACGGGGACAGTGAAGAGCAGCAAGAGCTTTCAGGGCTGGCACCTTCCTTGTGGGACAAGGAGCCAGACGTTTGCCTTTTCGGAAAAACGCAATGCCGAGAACAGTCACCGTGAGGTATACCGTTCCTCGGAAAGCACAGATCCCCAGTGCTGTTGTGCCTGTGCATACGCTGCACGGGGACAGTGAAGAGCAGCAAGAGCTTTCAGGGCTGGCACCTTCCTTGTGGGACAAGGAGCCAGACGTTTGCCTTTTCGGAAAGAGGCTCTGCTGAGAACGAACACCGTGAGGTGTACCGTTCCTGTCTAAGTACAGATTCCCAAAGCTGTTGTGCCTGTGGATAGGGTGCACGGGGACAGTGAAGAGCAGCAAGAGCTTTCAGGGCTGGCACCTTCCTTGTGGGACAAGGAGCCGGACGTTTGCCTTTTCGGAAGGGGCGTCTGCCGAGTACAAGCGCCGTGAGATGTGCAGCCTGTGGGCAAGCACAGATCCCCAGTGCTGTTGTGCCTGTGCATACGCTGCACGGGGACAGTGAAGAGCAGCAAGAGCTTTCAGGGCTGGCACCTTCCTTGTGGGACAAGGAGCCGGACGTTTGCCTTTTCGGTAAGAGGCTCTGCTGAGAACGAACACCGTGAGGTGTACCGTTCCTGGGCAAGCAGAGATCCCCAGTGCTGTTGTGCCTGTGGATAGGGTGCACGGGGACAGTGAAGAGCAGCAAGAGCTTTCAGGGCTGGCACCTTCCTTGTGGGACAAGGAGCCGGACGTTTGCCTTTTCGGAAGGAGCTTCTTCCGAGTACAAGCGCCGTGAGATGTGCAGCCTGTGGGCAAGCAGAGATCCCCAGTGCTGTTGTGCCTGTGCATAGGCTGCACGGGGACAGTGAAGAGCAGCAAGAGCTTTCAGGGCTGGCACCTTCCTTGTGGGACAAGGAGCCGGACGTTTGCCTTTTCGGTAAGAGGCTCTGCTGAGAACGAACACCGTGAGGTGTACCGTTCCTGGGCAAGCACAGATCCCCAGTGCTGTTGTGCCTGTGCATAGGCTGCACGGGGACAGTGAAGAGCAGCAAGAGCTTTCAGGGCTGGCACCTTCCTTGTGGGACAAGGAGCCGGACGTTTGCCTTTTCGGAAGGAGCGTCTGCCGAGTACAAGCGCCGTGAGATGTGCAGCCTGTGGGCAAGCACAGATCCCCAGTGCTGTTGTGCCTGTGCATAGGCTGCACGGGGACAGTGAAGAGCAGCAAGAGCTTTCAGGGCTGGCACCTTCCTTGTGGGACAAGGAGCCGGACGTTTGCCTTTTCAGAAGGAGCGTCTGCCGAGTATAAGCGCCGTGAGATGTGCAGCCTGTGGGCAAGCACAGATCCCCAGTGCTGTTGTGCCTGTGGATAGGGTGCACGGGGACAGTGAAGAGCAGCAAGAGCTTTCAGGGCTGGCACCTTCCTTGTGGGACAAGGAGCCGGACGTTTGCCTTTTCGGAAAGAGGCTCTGCTGAGAACGAACACCGTGAGGTGTACCGTTCCTGTCTAAGTACAGATTCCCAAAGCTGTTGTGCCTGTGGATAGGGTGCACGGGGACAGTGAAGAGCAGCAAGAGCTTTCAGGGCTGGCACCTTCCTTGTGGGACAAGGAGCCGGACGTTTGCCTTTTCGGTAAGAGGCTCTGCTGAGAACGAACACCGTGAGGTGTACCGTTCCTGGGCAAGCACAGATCCCCAGTGCTGTTGTGCCTGTGCATAGGCTGCACGGGGACAGTGAAGAGCAGCAAGAGCTTTCAGGGCTGGCACCTTCCTTGTGGGACAAGGAGCCGGACGTTTGCCTTTTCGGTAAGAGGCTCTGCTGAGAACGAACACCGTGAGGTGTACCGTTCCTGTCTAAGTACAGATTCCCAAAGCTGTTGTGACTGTGGATAGGGTGCACGGGGACAGTGAAGAGCAGCAAGAGCTTTCAGGGCTGGCACCTTCCTTGTGGGACAAGGAGCCGGACGTTTGCCTTTTTGGAAAATTGCAAAGCCGAGAACGGACACCGTGAGGTGTACCGTTCCTGGGCAAGCACAGATCCCCAGTGCTGTTGTGCCTGTGCATAGGCTGCACGGGGACAGTGAAGAGCAGCAAGAGCTTTCAGGGCTGGCACCTTCCTTGTGGGACAAGGAGCCGGACGTTTGCCTTTTCGGTAAGAGGCTCTGCTGAGAACGAACACCGTGAGGTGTACCGTTCCTGGGCAAGCACAGATCCCCAGTGATGTTGTGCCTGTGCATAGGCTGCACGGGGACAGTGAAGAGCAGCAAGAGCTTTCAGGGCTGGCACCTTCCTTGTGGGACAAGGAGCCGGACGTTTGCCTTTTCGGAAAGAGGCTCTGCTGAGAACGAACACTGTGAGGTGTACCGTTCCTGGGCAAGCACAGATCCCCAGTGCTGTTGTGCCTGTGCATAGGCTGCACGGGGACAGTGAAGAGCAGCAAGAGCTTTCAGGGCTGGCACCTTCCTTGTGGGACAAGGAGCCAGACGTTTGCCTTTTCGGAAAATCGCAATGCCGAGAACAGTCACCGTGAGGTATACCGTTCCTCGGAAAGCACAGATCCCCAGTGCTGTTGTGCCTGTGCATAGGCTGCACGGGGACAGTGAAGAGCAGCAAGACCTTTCAGGGCTGGCACCTTCCTTGTGGGACAAGGAGCCAGACGTTTGCCTTTTCGGAAAGAGGCTCTGCTGAGAACGAACACCGTGAGGTGTACCGTTCCTGTCTAAGTACAGATTCCCAAAGCTGTTGTGCCTGTGGATAGGGTGCACGGGGACAGTGAAGAGCAGCAAGAGCTTTCAGGGCTGGCACCTTCCTTGTGGGACAAGGAGCCGGACGTTTGCCTTTTCGGAAGGGGCGTCTGCCGAGTACAAGCGCCGTGAGATGTGCAGCCTGTGGGCAAGCACAGATCCCCAGTGCTGTTGTGCCTGTGCATACGCTGCACGGGGACAGTGAAGAGCAGCAAGAGCTTTCAGGGCTGGCACCTTCCTTGTGGGACAAGGAGCCGGACGTTTGCCTTTTCGGTAAGAGGCTCTGCTGAGAACGAACACCGTGAGGTGTACCGTTCCTGGGCAAGCACAGATCCCCAGTGCTGTTGTGCCTGTGCATACGCTGCACGGGGACAGTGAAGAGCAGCCAGAGCTTTCAGGGCTGGCACCTTCCTTGTGGGACAAGGAGCCGGACGTTTGCCTTTTCGGAAGGAGCTTCTTCCGAGTACAAGCGCCGAGAGATGTGCAGCCTGTGGGCAAGCAGAGATCCCCAGTGCTGTTGTGCCTGTGCATAGGCTGCACGGGGACAGTGAAGAGCAGCAAGAGCTTTCAGGGCTGGCACCTTCCTTGTGGGACAAGGAGCCGGACGTTTGCCTTTTCAGAAGGAGCGTCTGCCGAGTATAAGCGCCGTGAGATGTGCAGCCTGTGGGCAAGCAGAGATCCCCAGTGCTGTTGTGCCTGTGCATAGGCTGCACGGGGACAGTGAAGAGCAGCAAGAGCTTTCAGGGCTGGCACCTTCCTTGTGGGACAAGGAGCCGGACGTTTGCCTTTTCGGTAAGAGGCTCTGCTGAGAACGAACACCGTGAGGTGTACCGTTCCTGTCTAAGTACAGATTCCCAAAGCTGTTGTGCCTGTGGATAGGGTGCACGGGGACAGTGAAGAGCAGCAAGAGCTTTCAGGGCTGGCACCTTCCTTGTGGGACAAGGAGCCGGACGTTTGCCTTTTCGGAAAGAGGCTCTGCTGAGAACGAACACCGTGAGGTGTATCGTTCCTGGGCAAGCACAGATCCCCAGTGCTGTTGTGCCTGTGCATAGGCTGCACGGGGACAGTGAAGAGCAGCAAGAGCTTTCAGGGCTGGCACCTTCCTTGTGGGACAAGGAGCCGGACGTTTGCCTTTTCGGAAAGAGGCTCTGCTGAGAACGAACACTGTGAGGTGTACCGTTCCTGGGCAAGCACAGATCCCCAGTGCTGTTGTGCCTGTGCATAGGCTGCACGGGGACAGTGAAGAGCAGCAAGAGCTTTCAGGGCTGGCACCTTCCTTGTGGGACAAGGAGCCGGACGTTTGCCTTTTCGGAAGGAGCGTCTGCAGAGTACAAGTGCCGAGAGATGTGCAGCCTGTGGGCAAGCACAGATCCCCAGTGCTGTTGTGCCTGTGCATAGGCTGCACGGGGACAGTGAAGAGCAGCAAGAGCTTTCAGGGCTGGCACCTTCCTTGTGGGACAAGGAGCCAGACGTTTGCCTTTTCGGAAAATCGCAATGCCGAGAACAGTCACCGTGAGGTATACCGTTCCTCGGAAAGCACAGATCCCCAGTGCTGTTGTGCCTGTGCATAGGCTGCACGGGGACAGTGAAGAGCAGCAAGAGCTTTCAGGGCTGGCACCTTCCTTGTGGGACAAGGAGCCAGACGTTTGCCTTTTCGGAAAGAGGCTCTGCTGAGAACGAACACCGTGAGGTGTACCGTTCCTGTCTAAGTACAGATTCCCAAAGCTGTTGTGCCTGTGGATAGGGTGCACGGGGACAGTGAAGAGCAGCAAGAGCTTTCAGGGCTGGCACCTTCCTTGTGGGACAAGGAGCCGGACGTTTGCCTTTTCGGAAGGGGCGTCTGCCGAGTACAAGCGCCGTGAGATGTGCAGCCTGTGGGCAAGCACAGATCCCCAGTGCTGTTGTGCCTGTGCATACGCTGCACGGGGACAGTGAAGAGCAGCAAGAGCTTTCAGGGCTGGCACCTTCCTTGTGGGACAAGGAGCCGGACGTTTGCCTTTTCGGTAAGAGGCTCTGCTGAGAACGAACACCGTGAGGTGTACCGTTCCTGGGCAAGCAGAGATCCCCAGTGCTGTTGTGCCTGTGGATAGGGTGCACGGGGACAGTGAAGAGCAGCAAGAGCTTTCAGGGCTGGCACCTTCCTTGTGGGACAAGGAGCCGGACGTTTGCCTTTTCGGAAGGATCTTCTTCCGAGTACAAGCGCCGTGAGATGTGCAGCCTGTGGGCAAGCACAGATCCCCAGTGCTGTTGTGCCTGTGCATAGGCTGCACGGGGACAGTGAAGAGCAGCAAGAGCTTTCAGGGCTGGCACCTTCCTTGTGGGACAAGGAGCCGGACGTTTGCCTTTTCGGTAAGAGGCTCTGCTGAGAACACACACCGTGAGGTGTACCGTTCCTGTCTAAGTACAGATTCCCAAAGCTGTTGTGCCTGTGGACAGGGTGCACGGGGACAGTGAAGAGCAGCAAGAGCTTTCAGGGCTGGCACCTTCCTTGTGGGACAAGGAGCCGGACGTTTGCCTTTTCGGAAGGAGCGTCTGCCGAGTACAAGCGCCGTGAGATGTGCAGCCTGTGGGCAAGCACAGATCCCCAGTGCTGTTGTGCCTGTGCATAGGCTGCACGGGGACAGTGAAGAGCAGCAAGAGCTTTCAGGGCTGGCACCTTCCTTGTGGGACAAGGAGCCGGACGTTTGCCTTTTCGGAAGGAGCGTCTGCCGAGTATAAGCGCCGTGAGATGTGCAGCCTGTGGGCAAGCACAGATCCCCAGTGCTGTTGTGCCTGTGGATAGGCTGCACGGGGACAGTGAAGAGCAGCAAGAGCTTTCAGGGCTGGCACCTTCCTTGTGGGACAAGGAGCCGGACGTTTGCCTTTTCGGAAAGAGGCTCTGCTGAGAACGAACACCGTGAGGTGTACCGTTCCTGTCTAAGTACAGATTCCCAAAGCTGTTGTGCCTGTGGATAGGGTGCACGGGGACAGTGAAGAGCAGCAAGAGCTTTCAGGGCTGGCACCTTCCTTGTGGGACAAGGAGCCGGATGTTTGCCTTTTCGGTAAGAGGCTCTGCTGAGAACGAACACCGTGAGGTGTACCGTTCCTGGGCAAGCACAGATCCCCAGTGCTGTTGTGCCTGTGCATAGGCTGCACGGGGACAGTGAAGAGCAGCAAGAGCTTTCAGGGCTGGCACCTTCCTTGTGGGACAAGGAGCCGGACGTTTGCCTTTTCGGTAAGAGGCTCTGCTGAGAACGAACACCGTGAGGTGTACCGTTCCTGTCTAAGTACAGATTCCCCAAGCTGTTGTGACTGTGGATAGGGTGCACGGGGACAGTGAAGAGCAGCAAGAGCTTTCAGGGCTGGCACCTTCCTTGTGGGACAAGGAGCCGGACGTTTGCCTTTTCGGAAGGAGCGTCTGCCGAGTACAAGTGCCGTGAGATGTGCAGCCTGTGGGCAAGCACAGATCCCCAGTGCTGTTGTGCCTGTGCATAGGCTGCACGGGGTCAGTGAAGAGCAGCAAGAGCTTTCAGGGCTGGCACCTTCCTTGTGGGACAAGGAGACGGACGTTTGCCTTTTCGGAAAATTGCAATGCCGAGAACGGTCACCGTGAGGTGTACCGTTCCTCGGCAAGCACAGATCCCCAGTGCTGTTGTGCCTGTGCATAGGCTGCACGGGGACAGTGAAGAGCAGCAAGAGCTTTCAGGGCTGGCACCTTCCTTGTGGGACAAGGAGCCGGACGTTTGCCTTTTCCGTAAGAGGCTCTGCTGAGAACGAACACCGTGAGGTGTACCGTTCCTGGGCAAGCACAGATCCCCAGTGCTGTTGTGCCTGTGCATAGGCTGCACGGGGACAGTGAAGAGCAGCAAGAGCTTTCAGGGCTGGCACCTTCCTTGTGGGACAAGGAGCCGGACGTTTGCCTTTTCGGAAAGAGGCTCTGCTGAGAACGAACACTGTGAGGTGTACCGTTCCTGGGCAAGCACAGATCCCCAGTGCTGTTGTGCCTGTGCATAGGCTGCACGGGGACAGTGAAGAGCAGCAAGAGCTTTCAGGGCTGGCACCTTCCTTGTGGGACAAGGATCCGGACGTTTGCCTTTTCGGAAGGAGCTTCTTCCGAGTACAAGCGCCGTGAGATGTGCAGCCTGTGGGCAAGCAGAGATCCCCAGTGCTGTTGTGCCTGTGCATAGGCTGCACGGGGACAGTGAAGAGCAGCAAGAGCTTTCAGGGCTGGCACCTTCCTTGTGGGACAAGGAGCCGGACGTTTGCCTTTTCGGAAAGAGGCTCTGCTGAGAACGCACACCGTGAGGTGTACCGTTCCTGTCTAAGTACAGATTCCCAAAGTTGTTGTGCCTGTGGACAGGGTGCACGGGGACAGTGAAGAGCAGCAAGAGCTTTCAGGGCTGGCACCTTCCTTGTGGGACAAGGAGCCGGACGTTTGCCTTTTCGGAAGGAGCGTCTGCCGAGTACAAGCGCCGTGAGATGTGCAGCCTGTGGGCAAGCACAGATCCCCAGTGCTGTTGTGCCTGTGCATAGGCTGCACGGGGACAGTGAAGAGCAGCAAGAGCTTTCAGGGCTGGCACCTTCCATGTGGGACAAAGAGCCGGACGTTTGCCTTTTCGGAAGGAGCGTCTGCCGAGTACAAGCGCCATGAGATGTGCAGCCTGTGGGCAAGCAGAGATCCCCAGTGCTGTTGTGCCTGTGCATAGGCTGCACGGGGACAGTGAAGAGCAGCAAGAGCTTTCAGGGCTGGCACCGTCCTTGTGGGACAAGGAGCCGGACGTTTGCCTTTTCCGTAAGAGGCTCTGCTGAGAACGAACACCGTGAGGTGTACCGTTCCTGTCTAAGTACAGATTCCAAAAGCTGTTGTGCCTGTGCATAGGCTGCACGGGGACAGTGAAAAGCAGCAAGAGCTTTCAGGGCTGGCACCTTCCTTGTGGGACAAGGAGCCGGACGTTTGCCTTTTCGGAAGGAGCGTCTGCCGAGTACAAGTGCTGTGAGACGTGCAGAATGTGGGCAAGCACAGATCCCCAGTGCTGTTGTGCCTGTGCATAGGCTGCACGGGGACAGTGAAAAGCAGCAAGAGCTTTCAGGGCTGGCACCTTCCTTGTGGGACAAGGAGCCGGACGTTTGCCTTTTCAGAAGGAGCGTCTGCCGAGTACAAGCGCCGTGAGATGTGCAGCATGTGGGCAAGCAGAGATCCCCAGTGCTGTTGTGCCTGTGCATAGGCTGCACGGGGACAGTGAAGAGCAGCAAGAGCTTTCAGGGCTGGCACCTTCCTTGTGGGACAAGGAGCCGGACGTTTGCCTTTTCGGAAGGAGCTTCTTCCGAGTACAAGCGCCGTGAGATGTGCAGCCTGTGGGCAAGCAGAGATCCCCAGTGCTGTTGTGCCTGTGCATAGGCTGCACGGGGACAGTGAAGAGCAGCAAGAGCTTTCAGGGCTGGCACCTTCCTTGTGGGACAAGGAGCCGGACGTTTGCCTTTTCGGTAAGAGGCTCTGCTGAGAACGAACACCGTGAGGTGTACCGTTCCTGGGCAAGCACAGATCCCCAGTGCTGTTGTGCCTGTGCATAGGCTGCACGGGGACAGTGAAGAGCAGCAAGAGCTTTCAGGGCTGGCACCTTCCTTGTGGGACAAGGAGCCGGACGTTTGCCTTTTCGGAAGGAGCGTCTGCCGAGTACAAGCGCCGTGAGATGTGCAGCCTGTGGGCAAGCACAGATCCCCAGTGCTGTTGTGCCTGTGCATAGGCTGCACGGGGACAGTGAAGAGCAGCAAGAGCTTTCAGGGCTGGCACCTTCCTTGTGGGACAAGGAGCCGGACGTTTGCCTTTTCGGTAAGAGGCTCTGCTGAGAACGAACACCGTGAGGTGTACCGTTCCTGTCTAAGTACAGATTCCCAAAGATGTTGTGCCTGTGGATAGGGTGCACGGGGACAGTGAAGAGCAGCAAGAGCTTTCAGGGCTGGCACCTTCCTTGTGGGACAAGGAGCCGGACGTTTGCCTTTTCGGAAAGAGGCTCTGCTGAGAACGAACACCGTGAGGTGTATCGTTCCTGGGCAAGCACAGATCCCCAGTGCTGTTGTGCCTGTGCATAGGCTGCACGGGGACAGTGAAGAGCAGCAAGAGCTTTCAGGGCTGGCACCTTCCTTGTGGGACAAGGAGCCGGACGTTTGCCTTTTCGGAAAGAGGCTCTGCTGAGAACGAACACTGTGAGGTGTACCGTTCCTGGGCAAGCACAGATCCCCAGTGCTGTTGTGCCTGTGCATAGGCTGCACGGGGACAGTGAAGAGCAGCAAGAGCTTTCAGGGCTGGCACCTTCCTTGTGGGACAAGGAGCCGGACGTTTGCCTTTTCGGAAGGAGCGTCTGCAGAGTACAAGTGCCGAGAGATGTGCAGCCTGTGGGCAAGCACAGATCCCCAGTGCTGTTGTGCCTGTGCATAGGCTGCACGGGGACAGTGAAGAGCAGCAAGAGCTTTCAGGGCTGGCACCTTCCTTGTGGGACAAGGAGCCAGACGTTTGCCTTTTCGGAAAATCGCAATGCCGAGAACAGTCACCGTGAGGTATACCGTTCCTCGGAAAGCACAGATCCCCAGTGCTGTTGTGCCTGTGCATAGGCTGCACGGGGACAGTGAAGAGCAGCAAGAGCTTTCAGGGCTGGCACCTTCCTTGTGGGACAAGGAGCCAGACGTTTGCCTTTTCGGAAAGAGGCTCTGCTGAGAACGAACACCGTGAGGTGTACCGTTCCTGTCTAAGTACAGATTCCCAAAGCTGTTGTGCCTGTGGATAGGGTGCACGGGGACAGTGAAGAGCAGCAAGAGCTTTCAGGGCTGGCACCTTCCTTGTGGGACAAGGAGCCGGACGTTTGCCTTTTCGGAAGGGGCGTCTGCCGAGTACAAGCGCCGTGAGATGTGCAGCCTGTGGGCAAGCACAGATCCCCAGTGCTGTTGTGCCTGTGCATAGGCTGCACGGGGACAGTGAAGAGCAGCAAGAGCTTTCAGGGCTGGCACCTTCCTTGTGGGACAAGGAGCCGGACGTTTGCCTTTTCGGTAAGAGGCTCTGCTGAGAACGAACACCGTGAGGTGTACCGTTCCTGGGCAAGCACAGATCCCCAGTGCTGTTGTGCCTGTGCATAGGCTGCACGGGGACAGTGAAGAGCAGCAAGAGCTTTCAGGGCTGGCACCTTCCTTGTGGGACAAGGAGCCGGACGTTTGCCTTTTCGGAAGGATCTTCTTCCGAGTACAAGCGCCGTGAGATGTGCAGCCTGTGGGCAAGCACAGATCCCCAGTGCTGTTGTGCCTGTGCATAGGCTGCACGGGGACAGTGAAGAGCAGCAAGAGCTTTCAGGGCTGGCACCTTCCTTGTGGGACAAGGAGCCGGACGTTTGCCTTTTCGTTAAGAGGCTCTGCTGAGAACACACACCGTGAGGTGTACCGTTCCTGTCTAAGTACAGATTCCCAAAGCTGTTGTGCCTGTGGACAGGGTGCACGGGGACAGTGAAGAGCAGCAAGAGCTTTCAGGGCTGGCACCTTCCTTGTGGGACAAGGAGCCGGACGTTTGCCTTTTCGGAAGGAGCGTCTGCCGAGTACAAGCGCCGTGAGATGTGCAGCCTGTGGGCAAGCACAGATCCCCAGTGCTGTTGTGCCTGTGCATAGGCTGCACGGGGACAGTGAAGAGCAGCAAGAGCTTTCAGGGCTGGCACCTTCCTTGTGGGACAAGGAGCCGGACGTTTGCCTTTTCGGAAGGAGCGTCTGCCGAGTATAAGCGCCGTGAGATGTGCAGCCTGTGGGCAAGCACAGATCCCCAGTGCTGTTGTGCCTGTGGATAGGCTGCACGGGGACAGTGAAGAGCAGCAAGAGCTTTCAGGGCTGGCACCTTCCTTGTGGGACAAGGAGCCGGACGTTTGCCTTTTCGGAAAGAGGCTCTGCTGAGAACGAACACCGTGAGGTGTACCGTTCCTGTCTAAGTACAGATTCCCAAAGCTGTTGTGCCTGTGGATAGGGTGCACGGGGACAGTGAAGAGCAGCAAGAGCTTTCAGGGCTGGCACCTTCCTTGTGGGACAAGGAGCCGGATGTTTGCCTTTTCGGTAAGAGGCTCTGCTGAGAACGAACACCGTGAGGTGTACCGTTCCTGGGCAAGCACAGATCCCCAGTGCTGTTGTGCCTGTGCATAGGCTGCACGGGGACAGTGAAGAGCAGCAAGAGCTTTCAGGGCTGGCACCTTCCTTGTGGGACAAGGAGCCGGACGTTTGCCTTTTCGGTAAGAGGCTCTGCTGAGAACGAACACCGTGAGGTGTACCGTTCCTGTCTAAGTACAGATTCCCAAAGCTGTTGTGACTGTGGATAGGGTGCACGGGGACAGTGAAGAGCAGCAAGAGCTTTCAGGGCTGGCACCTTCCTTGTGGGACAAGGAGCCGGACGTTTGCCTTTTCGGAAGGAGCGTCTGCCGAGTACAAGTGCCGTGAGATGTGCAGCCTGTGGGCAAGCACAGATCCCCAGTGCTGTTGTGCCTGTGCATAGGCTGCACGGGGTCAGTGAAGAGCAGCAAGAGCTTTCAGGGCTGGCACCTTCCTTGTGGGACAAGGAGACGGACGTTTGCCTTTTCGGAAAATTGCAATGCCGAGAACGGTCACCGTGAGGTGTACCGTTCCTCGGCAAGCACAGATCCCCAGTGCTGTTGTGCCTGTGCATAGGCTGCACGGGGACAGTGAAGAGCAGCAAGAGCTTTCAGGGCTGGCACCTTCCTTGTGGGACAAGGAGCCGGACGTTTGCCTTTTCCGTAAGAGGCTCTGCTGAGAACGAACACCGTGAGGTGTACCGTTCCTGGGCAAGCACAGATCCCCAGTGCTGTTGTGCCTGTGCATAGGCTGCACGGGGACAGTGAAGAGCAGCAAGAGCTTTCAGGGCTGGCACCTTCCTTGTGGGACAAGGAGCCGGACGTTTGCCTTTTCGGAAAGAGGCTCTGCTGAGAACGAACACTGTGAGGTGTACCGTTCCTGGGCAAGCACAGATCCCCAGTGCTGTTGTGCCTGTGCATAGGCTGCACGGGGACAGTGAAGAGCAGCAAGAGCTTTCAGGGCTGGCACCTTCCTTGTGGGACAAGGATCCGGACGTTTGCCTTTTCGGAAGGAGCTTCTTCCGAGTACAAGCGCCGTGAGATGTGCAGCCTGTGGGCAAGCAGAGATCCCCAGTGCTGTTGTGCCTGTGCATAGGCTGCACGGGGACAGTGAAGAGCAGCAAGAGCTTTCAGGGCTGGCACCTTCCTTGTGGGACAAGGAGCCGGACGTTTGCCTTTTCGGAAAGAGGCTCTGCTGAGAACGCACACCGTGAGGTGTACCGTTCCTGTCTAAGTACAGATTCCCAAAGTTGTTGTGCCTGTGGACAGGGTGCACGGGGACAGTGAAGAGCAGCAAGAGCTTTCAGGGCTGGCACCTTCCTTGTGGGACAAGGAGCCGGACGTTTGCCTTTTCGGAAGGAGCGTCTGCCGAGTACAAGCGCCGTGAGATGTGCAGCCTGTGGGCAAGCACAGATCCCCAGTGCTGTTGTGCCTGTGCATAGGCTGCACGGGGACAGTGAAGAGCAGCAAGAGCTTTCAGGGCTGGCACCTTCCATGTGGGACAAAGAGCCGGACGTTTGCCTTTTCGGAAGGAGCGTCTGCCGAGTACAAGCGCCATGAGATGTGCAGCCTGTGGGCAAGCAGAGATCCCCAGTGCTGTTGTGCCTGTGCATAGGCTGCACGGGGACAGTGAAGAGCAGCAAGAGCTTTCAGGGCTGGCACCGTCCTTGTGGGACAAGGAGCCGGACGTTTGCCTTTTCCGTAAGAGGCTCTGCTGAGAACGAACACCGTGAGGTGTACCGTTCCTGTCTAAGTACAGATTCCAAAAGCTGTTGTGCCTGTGCATAGGCTGCACGGGGACAGTGAAAAGCAGCAAGAGCTTTCAGGGCTGGCACCTTCCTTGTGGGACAAGGAGCCGGACGTTTGCCTTTTCGGAAGGAGCGTCTGCCGAGTACAAGTGCTGTGAGACGTGCAGAATGTGGGCAAGCACAGATCCCCAGTGCTGTTGTGCCTGTGCATAGGCTGCACGGGGACAGTGAAAAGCAGCAAGAGCTTTCAGGGCTGGCACCTTCCTTGTGGGACAAGGAGCCGGACGTTTGCCTTTTCAGAAGGAGCGTCTGCCGAGTACAAGCGCCGTGAGATGTGCAGCATGTGGGCAAGCAGAGATCCCCAGTGCTGTTGTGCCTGTGCATAGGCTGCACGGGGACAGTGAAGAGCAGCAAGAGCTTTCAGGGCTGGCACCTTCCTTGTGGGACAAGGAGCCGGACGTTTGCCTTTTCGGAAGGAGCTTCTTCCGAGTACAAGCGCCGTGAGATGTGCAGCCTGTGGGCAAGCAGAGATCCCCAGTGCTGTTGTGCCTGTGCATAGGCTGCACGGGGACAGTGAAGAGCAGCAAGAGCTTTCAGGGCTGGCACCTTCCTTGTGGGACAAGGAGCCGGACGTTTGCCTTTTCGGTAAGAGGCTCTGCTGAGAACGAACACCGTGAGGTGTACCGTTCCTGGGCAAGCACAGATCCCCAGTGCTGTTGTGCCTGTGCATAGGCTGCACGGGGACAGTGAAGAGCAGCAAGAGCTTTCAGGGCTGGCACCTTCCTTGTGGGACAAGGAGCCGGACGTTTGCCTTTTCGGAAGGAGCGTCTGCCGAGTACAAGCGCCGTGAGATGTGCAGCCTGTGGGCAAGCACAGATCCCCAGTGCTGTTGTGCCTGTGCATAGGCTGCACGGGGACAGTGAAGAGCAGCAAGAGCTTTCAGGGCTGGCACCTTCCTTGTGGGACAAGGAGCTGGACGTTTGCCTTTTCAGAAGGAGCGTCTGCCGAGTATAAGCGCCGTGAGATGTGCAGCCTGTGGGCAAGCACAGATCCCCAGTACTGTTGTGCCTGTGCATAGGCTGCACGGGGACAGTGAAGAGCAGCAAGAGCTTTCAGGGCTGGCACCTTCCTTGTGGGACAAGGAGCCGGACGTTTGCCTTTTCTGTAAGAGGCTCTGCTGAGAACGAACACCGTGAGGTGTACCGTTCCTGTCTAAGTACAGATTCCCAAAGCTGTTGTGCCTGTGGATAGGGTGCACGGGGACAGTGAAGAGCAGCAAGAGCTTTCAGGGCTGGCACCTTCCTTGTGGGACAAGGAGCCGGACGTTTGCCTTTTCGGAAAGAGGCTCTGCTGAGAACGAACACCGTGAGGTGTACCGTTCCTGGGCAAGCACAGATCCCCAGTGCTGTTGTGCCTGTGCATAGGCTGCACGGGGACAGTGAAGAGCAGCAAGAGCTTTCAGGGCTGGCACCTTCCTTGTGGGACAAGGAGCCGGACGTTTGCCTTTTCGGAAAGAGGCTCTGCTGAGAACGAACACTGTGAGGTGTACCGTTCCTGGGCAAGCAGAGATCCCCAGTGCTGTTGTGCCTGTGCATAGGCTGCACGGGGACAGTGAAGAGCAGCAAGAGCTTTCAGGGCTGGCACCTTCCTTGTGGGACAAGGAGCCGGACATTTGCCTTTTCGGAAGGAGCGTCTGCAGAGTACAAGTGCCGAGAGATGTGCAGCCTGTGGGCAAGCACAGATCCCCAGTGCTGTTGTGCCTGTGCATAGGCTGCACGGGGACAGTGAAGAGCAGCAAGAGCTTTCAGGGCTGGCACCTTCCTTGTGGGACAAGGAGCCAGACGTTTGCCTTTTCGGAAAAACGCAATGCCGAGAACAGTCACCGTGAGGTATACCGTTCCTCGGAAAGCACAGATCCCCAGTGCTGTTGTGCCTGTGCATAGGCTGCACGGGGACAGTGAAGAGCAGCAAGAGCTTTCAGGGCTGGCACCTTCCTTGTGGGACAAGGAGCCAGACGTTTGCCTTTTCGGAAAGAGGCTCTGCTGAGAACGAACACCGTGAGGTGTACCGTTCCTGTCTAAGTACAGATTCCCAAAGCTGTTGTGCCTGTGGATAGGGTGCACGGGGACAGTGAAGAGCAGCAAGAGCTTTCAGGGCTGGCACCTTCCTTGTGGGACAAGGAGCCGGACGTTTGCCTTTTCGGAAGGGGCGTCTGCCGAGTACAAGCGCCGTGAGATGTGCAGCCTGTGGGCAAGCACAGATCCCCAGTGCTGTTGTGCCTGTGCATACGCTGCACGGGGACAGTGAAGAGCAGCAAGAGCTTTCAGGGCTGGCACCTTCCTTGTGGGACAAGGAGCCGGACGTTTGCCTTTTCGGTAAGAGGCTCTGCTGAGAACGAACACCGTGAGGTGTACCGTTCCTGGGCAAGCAGAGATCCCCAGTGCTGTTGTGCCTGTGGATAGGGTGCACG
This sequence comes from Buteo buteo, assembly GCF_964188355.1. Taxonomy (NCBI): domain Eukaryota; kingdom Metazoa; phylum Chordata; class Aves; order Accipitriformes; family Accipitridae; genus Buteo; species Buteo buteo. The sequence continues at coordinate 10,631,657 of NC_134193.1, forward strand.
GGGACAGTGAAAAGCAGCAAGAGCTTTCAGGGCTGGCACCTTCCTTGTGGGACAAGGAGCCGGACGTTTGCCTTTTCGGAAGGAGCTTCTTCCGAGTACAAGCGCCGTGAGATGTGCAGCCTGTGGGCAAGCACAGATCCCCAGTGCTGTTGTGCCTGTGCATAGGCTGCACGGGGACAGTGAAGAGCAGCAAGAGCTTTCAGGGCTGGCACCTTCCTTGTGGGACAAGGAGCCGGACGTTTGCCTTTTCGGTAAGAGGCTCTGCTGAGAACGCACACCGTGAGGTGTACCGTTCCTGTCTAAGTACAGATTCCCAAAGCTGTTGTGCCTGTGCATAGGCTGCACGGGGACAGTGAAGAGCAGCCAGAGCTTTCAGGGCTGGCACCTTCCTTGTGGGACAAGGAGCCGGACGTTTGCCTTTTCGGAAGGAGCGTCTGCCGAGTACAAGCGCCGTGAGATGTGCAGCCTGTGGGCAAGCACAGATCCCCAGTGCTGTTGTGCCTGTGCATAGGCTGCACGGGGACAGTGAAGAGCAGCAAGAGCTTTCAGGGCTGGCACCTTCCTTGTGGGACAAGGAGCCGGACGTTTGCCTTTTCGGAAGGAGCGTCTGCCGAGTATAAGCGCCGTGAGATGTGCAGCCTGTGGGCAAGCACAGATCCCCAGTGCTGTTGTGCCTGTGGATAGGCTGCACGGGGACAGTGAAGAGCAGCAAGAGCTTTCAGGGCTGGCACCTTCCTTGTGGGACAAGGAGCCGGACGTTTGCCTTTTCGGAAAGAGGCTCTGCTGAGAACGAACACCGTGAGGTGTACCGTTCCTGTCTAAGTACAGATTCCCAAAGCTGTTGTGCCTGTGGATAGGGTGCACGGGGACAGTGAAGAGCAGCAAGAGCTTTCAGGGCTGGCACCTTCCTTGTGGGACAAGGAGCCGGATGTTTGCCTTTTCGGTAAGAGGCTCTGCTGAGAACGAACACCGTGAGGTGTACCGTTCCTGGGCAAGCACAGATCCCCAGTGCTGTTGTGCCTGTGCATAGGCTGCACGGGGACAGTGAAGAGCAGCAAGAGCTTTCAGGGCTGGCACCTTCCTTGTGGGACAAGGAGCCGGACGTTTGCCTTTTCGGTAAGAGGCTCTGCTGAGAACGAACACCGTGAGGTGTACCGTTCCTGTCTAAGTACAGATTCCCAAAGCTGTTGTGACTGTGGATAGGGTGCACGGGGACAGTGAAGAGCAGCAAGAGCTTTCAGGGCTGGCACCTTCCTTGTGGGACAAGGAGCCGGACGTTTGCCTTTTCGGAAGGAGCGTCTGCCGAGTACAAGTGCCGTGAGATGTGCAGCCTGTGGGCAAGCACAGATCCCCAGTGCTGTTGTGCCTGTGCATAGGCTGCACGGGGTCAGTGAAGAGCAGCAAGAGCTTTCAGGGCTGGCACCTTCCTTGTGGGACAAGGAGACGGACGTTTGCCTTTTCGGAAAATTGCAATGCCGAGAACGGTCACCGTGAGGTGTACCGTTCCTCGGCAAGCACAGATCCCCAGTGCTGTTGTGCCTGTGCATAGGCTGCACGGGGACAGTGAAGAGCAGCAAGAGCTTTCAGGGCTGGCACCTTCCTTGTGGGACAAGGAGCCGGACGTTTGCCTTTTCCGTAAGAGGCTCTGCTGAGAACGAACACCGTGAGGTGTACCGTTCCTGGGCAAGCACAGATCCCCAGTGCTGTTGTGCCTGTGCATAGGCTGCACGGGGACAGTGAAGAGCAGCAAGAGCTTTCAGGGCTGGCACCTTCCTTGTGGGACAAGGAGCCGGACGTTTGCCTTTTCGGAAAGAGGCTCTGCTGAGAACGAACACTGTGAGGTGTACCGTTCCTGGGCAAGCACAGATCCCCAGTGCTGTTGTGCCTGTGCATAGGCTGCACGGGGACAGTGAAGAGCAGCAAGAGCTTTCAGGGCTGGCACCTTCCTTGTGGGACAAGGATCCGGACGTTTGCCTTTTCGGAAGGAGCTTCTTCCGAGTACAAGCGCCGTGAGATGTGCAGCCTGTGGGCAAGCAGAGATCCCCAGTGCTGTTGTGCCTGTGCATAGGCTGCACGGGGACAGTGAAGAGCAGCAAGAGCTTTCAGGGCTGGCACCTTCCTTGTGGGACAAGGAGCCGGACGTTTGCCTTTTCGGAAAGAGGCTCTGCTGAGAACGCACACCGTGAGGTGTACCGTTCCTGTCTAAGTACAGATTCCCAAAGTTGTTGTGCCTGTGGACAGGGTGCACGGGGACAGTGAAGAGCAGCAAGAGCTTTCAGGGCTGGCACCTTCCTTGTGGGACAAGGAGCCGGACGTTTGCCTTTTCGGAAGGAGCGTCTGCCGAGTACAAGCGCCGTGAGATGTGCAGCCTGTGGGCAAGCACAGATCCCCAGTGCTGTTGTGCCTGTGCATAGGCTGCACGGGGACAGTGAAGAGCAGCAAGAGCTTTCAGGGCTGGCACCTTCCATGTGGGACAAAGAGCCGGACGTTTGCCTTTTCGGAAGGAGCGTCTGCCGAGTACAAGCGCCATGAGATGTGCAGCCTGTGGGCAAGCAGAGATCCCCAGTGCTGTTGTGCCTGTGCATAGGCTGCACGGGGACAGTGAAGAGCAGCAAGAGCTTTCAGGGCTGGCACCGTCCTTGTGGGACAAGGAGCCGGACGTTTGCCTTTTCCGTAAGAGGCTCTGCTGAGAACGAACACCGTGAGGTGTACCGTTCCTGTCTAAGTACAGATTCCAAAAGCTGTTGTGCCTGTGCATAGGCTGCACGGGGACAGTGAAAAGCAGCAAGAGCTTTCAGGGCTGGCACCTTCCTTGTGGGACAAGGAGCCGGACGTTTGCCTTTTCGGAAGGAGCGTCTGCCGAGTACAAGTGCTGTGAGACGTGCAGAATGTGGGCAAGCACAGATCCCCAGTGCTGTTGTGCCTGTGCATAGGCTGCACGGGGACAGTGAAAAGCAGCAAGAGCTTTCAGGGCTGGCACCTTCCTTGTGGGACAAGGAGCCGGACGTTTGCCTTTTCAGAAGGAGCGTCTGCCGAGTACAAGCGCCGTGAGATGTGCAGCATGTGGGCAAGCAGAGATCCCCAGTGCTGTTGTGCCTGTGCATAGGCTGCACGGGGACAGTGAAGAGCAGCAAGAGCTTTCAGGGCTGGCACCTTCCTTGTGGGACAAGGAGCCGGACGTTTGCCTTTTCGGAAGGAGCTTCTTCCGAGTACAAGCGCCGTGAGATGTGCAGCCTGTGGGCAAGCAGAGATCCCCAGTGCTGTTGTGCCTGTGCATAGGCTGCACGGGGACAGTGAAGAGCAGCAAGAGCTTTCAGGGCTGGCACCTTCCTTGTGGGACAAGGAGCCGGACGTTTGCCTTTTCGGTAAGAGGCTCTGCTGAGAACGAACACCGTGAGGTGTACCGTTCCTGGGCAAGCACAGATCCCCAGTGCTGTTGTGCCTGTGCATAGGCTGCACGGGGACAGTGAAGAGCAGCAAGAGCTTTCAGGGCTGGCACCTTCCTTGTGGGACAAGGAGCCGGACGTTTGCCTTTTCGGAAGGAGCGTCTGCCGAGTACAAGCGCCGTGAGATGTGCAGCCTGTGGGCAAGCACAGATCCCCAGTGCTGTTGTGCCTGTGCATAGGCTGCACGGGGACAGTGAAGAGCAGCAAGAGCTTTCAGGGCTGGCACCTTCCTTGTGGGACAAGGAGCTGGACGTTTGCCTTTTCAGAAGGAGCGTCTGCCGAGTATAAGCGCCGTGAGATGTGCAGCCTGTGGGCAAGCACAGATCCCCAGTACTGTTGTGCCTGTGCATAGGCTGCACGGGGACAGTGAAGAGCAGCAAGAGCTTTCAGGGCTGGCACCTTCCTTGTGGGACAAGGAGCCGGACGTTTGCCTTTTCTGTAAGAGGCTCTGCTGAGAACGAACACCGTGAGGTGTACCGTTCCTGTCTAAGTACAGATTCCCAAAGCTGTTGTGCCTGTGGATAGGGTGCACGGGGACAGTGAAGAGCAGCAAGAGCTTTCAGGGCTGGCACCTTCCTTGTGGGACAAGGAGCCGGACGTTTGCCTTTTCGGAAAGAGGCTCTGCTGAGAACGAACACCGTGAGGTGTACCGTTCCTGGGCAAGCACAGATCCCCAGTGCTGTTGTGCCTGTGCATAGGCTGCACGGGGACAGTGAAGAGCAGCAAGAGCTTTCAGGGCTGGCACCTTCCTTGTGGGACAAGGAGCCGGACGTTTGCCTTTTCGGAAAGAGGCTCTGCTGAGAACGAACACTGTGAGGTGTACCGTTCCTGGGCAAGCAGAGATCCCCAGTGCTGTTGTGCCTGTGCATAGGCTGCACGGGGACAGTGAAGAGCAGCAAGAGCTTTCAGGGCTGGCACCTTCCTTGTGGGACAAGGAGCCGGACGTTTGCCTTTTCGGAAGGAGCGTCTGCAGAGTACAAGTGCCGAGAGATGTGCAGCCTGTGGGCAAGCACAGATCCCCAGTGCTGTTGTGCCTGTGCATAGGCTGCACGGGGACAGTGAAGAGCAGCAAGAGCTTTCAGGGCTGGCACCTTCCTTGTGGGACAAGGAGCCAGACGTTTGCCTTTTCGGAAAAACGCAATGCCGAGAACAGTCACCGTGAGGTATACCGTTCCTCGGAAAGCACAGATCCCCAGTGCTGTTGTGCCTGTGCATAGGCTGCACGGGGACAGTGAAGAGCAGCAAGAGCTTTCAGGGCTGGCACCTTCCTTGTGGGACAAGGAGCCAGACGTTTGCCTTTTCGGAAAGAGGCTCTGCTGAGAACGAACACCGTGAGGTGTACCGTTCCTGTCTAAGTACAGATTCCCAAAGCTGTTGTGCCTGTGGATAGGGTGCACGGGGACAGTGAAGAGCAGCAAGAGCTTTCAGGGCTGGCACCTTCCTTGTGGGACAAGGAGCCGGACGTTTGCCTTTTCGGAAGGGGCGTCTGCCGAGTACAAGCGCCGTGAGATGTGCAGCCTGTGGGCAAGCACAGATCCCCAGTGCTGTTGTGCCTGTGCATACGCTGCACGGGGACAGTGAAGAGCAGCAAGAGCTTTCAGGGCTGGCACCTTCCTTGTGGGACAAGGAGCCGGACGTTTGCCTTTTCGGTAAGAGGCTCTGCTGAGAACGAACACCGTGAGGTGTACCGTTCCTGGGCAAGCAGAGATCCCCAGTGCTGTTGTGCCTGTGGATAGGGTGCACGGGGACAGTGAAGAGCAGCAAGAGCTTTCAGGGCTGGCACCTTCCTTGTGGGACAAGGAGCCGGACGTTTGCCTTTTCGGAAGGAGCTTCTTCCGAGTACAAGCGCCGTGAGATGTGCAGCCTGTGGGCAAGCACAGATCCCCAGTGCTGTTGTGCCTGTGCATAGGCTGCACGGGGACAGTGAAGAGCAGCAAGAGCTTTCAGGGCTGGCACCTTCCTTGTGGGACAAGGAGCCGGACGTTTGCCTTTTCGGTAAGAGGCTCTGCTGAGAACGCACACCGTGAGGTGTACCGTTCCTGTCTAAGTACAGATTCCCAAAGCTGTTGTGCCTGTGGACAGGGTGCACGGGGACAGTGAAGAGCAGCAAGAGCTTTCAGGGCTGGCACCTTCCTTGTGGGACAAGGAGCCGGACGTTTGCCTTTTCGGAAGGAGCGTCTGCCGAGTACAAGTGCTGTGAGACGTGCAGAATGTGGGCAAGCACAGATCCCCAGTGCTGTTGTGCCTGTGCATAGGCTGCACGGGGACAGTGAAAAGCAGCAAGAGCTTTCAGGGCTGGCACCTTCCTTGTGGGACAAGGAGCCGGACGTTTGCCTTTTCGGAAGGAGCGTCTGCCGAGTACAAGCGCCGTGAGATGTGCAGCATGTGGGCAAGCAGAGATCCCCAGTGCTGTTGTGCCTGTGCATAGGCTGCACGGGGACAGTGAAGAGCAGCAAGAGCTTTCAGGGCTGGCACCTTCCTTGTGGGACAAGGAGCCGGACGTTTGCCTTTTCGGAAGGAGCTTCTTCCGAGTACAAGCGCCGTGAGATGTGCAGCCTGTGGGCAAGCAGAGATCCCCAGTGCTGTTGTGCCTGTGCATAGGCTGCACGGGGACAGTGAAGAGCAGCAAGAGCTTTCAGGGCTGGCACCTTCCTTGTGGGACAAGGAGCCGGACGTTTGCCTTTTCGGTAAGAGGCTCTGCTGAGAACGAACACCGTGAGGTGTACCGTTCCTGGGCAAGCACAGATCCCCAGTGCTGTTGTGCCTGTGCATAGGCTGCACGGGGACAGTGAAGAGCAGCAAGAGCTTTCAGGGCTGGCACCTTCCTTGTGGGACAAGGAGCCGGACGTTTGCCTTTTCGGAAGGAGCGTCTGCCGAGTACAAGCGCCGTGAGATGTGCAGCCTGTGGGCAAGCACAGATCCCCAGTGCTGTTGTGCCTGTGCATAGGCTGCACGGGGACAGTGAAGAGCAGCAAGAGCTTTCAGGGCTGGCACCTTCCTTGTGGGACAAGGAGCCGGACGTTTGCCTTTTCAGAAGGAGCGTCTGCCGAGTATAAGCGCCGTGAGATGTGCAGCCTGTGGGCAAGCACAGATCCCCAGTACTGTTGTGCCTGTGCATAGGCTGCACGGGGACAGTGAAGAGCAGCAAGAGCTTTCAGGGCTGGCACCTTCCTTGTGGGACAAGGAGCCGGACGTTTGCCTTTTCTGTAAGAGGCTCTGCTGAGAACGAACACCGTGAGGTGTACCGTTCCTGTCTAAGTACAGATTCCCAAAGCTGTTGTGCCTGTGGATAGGGTGCACGGGGACAGTGAAGAGCAGCAAGAGCTTTCAGGGCTGGCACCTTCCTTGTGGGACAAGGAGCCGGACGTTTGCCTTTTCGGAAAGAGGCTCTGCTGAGAACGAACACCGTGAGGTGTACCGTTCCTGGGCAAGCACAGATCCCCAGTGCTGTTGTGCCTGTGCATAGGCTGCACGGGGACAGTGAAGAGCAGCAAGAGCTTTCAGGGCTGGCACCTTCCTTGTGGGACAAGGAGCCGGACGTTTGCCTTTTCGGAAAGAGGCTCTGCTGAGAACGAACACTGTGAGGTGTACCGTTCCTGGGCAAGCAGAGATCCCCAGTGCTGTTGTGCCTGTGCATAGGCTGCACGGGGACAGTGAAGAGCAGCAAGAGCTTTCAGGGCTGGCACCTTCCTTGTGGGACAAGGAGCCGGACGTTTGCCTTTTCGGAAGGAGCGTCTGCAGAGTACAAGTGCCGAGAGATGTGCAGCCTGTGGGCAAGCACAGATCCCCAGTGCTGTTGTGCCTGTGCATAGGCTGCACGGGGACAGTGAAGAGCAGCAAGAGCTTTCAGGGCTGGCACCTTCCTTGTGGGACAAGGAGCCAGACGTTTGCCTTTTCGGAAAAACGCAATGCCGAGAACAGTCACCGTGAGGTATACCGTTCCTCGGAAAGCACAGATCCCCAGTGCTGTTGTGCCTGTGCATAGGCTGCACGGGGACAGTGAAGAGCAGCAAGAGCTTTCAGGGCTGGCACCTTCCTTGTGGGACAAGGAGCCAGACGTTTGCCTTTTCGGAAAGAGGCTCTGCTGAGAACGAACACCGTGAGGTGTACCGTTCCTGTCTAAGTACAGATTCCCAAAGCTGTTGTGCCTGTGGATAGGGTGCACGGGGACAGTGAAGAGCAGCAAGAGCTTTCAGGGCTGGCACCTTCCTTGTGGGACAAGGAGCCGGACGTTTGCCTTTTCGGAAGGGGCGTCTGCCGAGTACAAGCGCCGTGAGATGTGCAGCCTGTGGGCAAGCACAGATCCCCAGTGCTGTTGTGCCTGTGCATACGCTGCACGGGGACAGTGAAGAGCAGCAAGAGCTTTCAGGGCTGGCACCTTCCTTGTGGGACAAGGAGCCGGACGTTTGCCTTTTCGGTAAGAGGCTCTGCTGAGAACGAACACCGTGAGGTGTACCGTTCCTGGGCAAGCAGAGATCCCCAGTGCTGTTGTGCCTGTGGATAGGGTGCACGGGGACAGTGAAGAGCAGCAAGAGCTTTCAGGGCTGGCACCTTCCTTGTGGGACAAGGAGCCGGACGTTTGCCTTTTCGGAAGGAGCTTCTTCCGAGTACAAGCGCCGTGAGATGTGCAGCCTGTGGGCAAGCAGAGATCCCCAGTGCTGTTGTGCCTGTGCATAGGCTGCACGGGGACAGTGAAGAGCAGCAAGAGCTTTCAGGGCTGGCACCTTCCTTGTGGGACAAGGAGCCGGACGTTTGCCTTTTCGGTAAGAGGCTCTGCTGAGAACGCACACCGTGAGGTGTACCGTTCCTGTCTAAGTACAGATTCCCAAAGCTGTTGTGCCTGTGGACAGGGTGCACGGGGACAGTGAAGAGCAGCAAGAGCTTTCAGGGCTGGCACCTTCCTTGTGGGACAAGGAGCCGGACGTTTGCCTTTTCGGAAGGAGCGTCTGCCGAGTACAAGCGCCGTGAGATGTGCAGCCTGTGGGCAAGCACAGATCCCCAGTGCTGTTGTGCCTGTGCATAGGCTGCACGGGGACAGTGAAGAGCAGCAAGAGCTTTCAGGGCTGGCACCTTCCTTGTGGGACAAGGAGCCGGACGTTTGCCTTTTCGGAAGGAGCGTCTGCCGAGTATAAGCGCCGTGAGATGTGCAGCCTGTGGGCAAGCAGAGATCCCCAGTGCTGTTGTGCCTGTGCATAGGCTGCACGGGGACAGTGAAGAGCAGCAAGAGCTTTCAGGGCTGGCACCGTCCTTGTGGGACAAGGAGCCGGACGTTTGCCTTTTCCGTAAGAGGCTCTGCTGAGAACGAACACCGTGAGGTGTACCGTTCCTGTCTAAGTACAGATTCCAAAAGCTGTTGTGCCTGTGCATAGGCTGCACGGGGACAGTGAAAAGCAGCAAGAGCTTTCAGGGCTGGCACCTTCCTTGTGGGACAAGGAGCCGGACGTTTGCCTTTTCGGAAGGAGCGTCTGCCGAGTACAAGTGCTGTGAGACGTGCAGAATGTGGGCAAGCACAGATCCCCAGTGCTGTTGTGCCTGTGCATAGGCTGCACGGGGACAGTGAAAAGCAGCAAGAGCTTTCAGGGCTGGCACCTTCCTTGTGGGACAAGGAGCCGGACGTTTGCCTTTTCGGAAGGAGCGTCTGCCGAGTACAAGCGCCGTGAGATGTGCAGCATGTGGGCAAGCAGAGATCCCCAGTGCTGTTGTGCCTGTGCATAGGCTGCACGGGGACAGTGAAGAGCAGCAAGAGCTTTCAGGGCTGGCACCTTCCTTGTGGGACAAGGAGCCGGACGTTTGCCTTTTCGGAAGGAGCTTCTTCCGAGTACAAGCGCCGTGAGATGTGCAGCCTGTGGGCAAGCAGAGATCCCCAGTGCTGTTGTGCCTGTGCATAGGCTGCACGGGGACAGTGAAGAGCAGCAAGAGCTTTCAGGGCTGGCACCTTCCTTGTGGGACAAGGAGCCGGACGTTTGCCTTTTCGGTAAGAGGCTCTGCTGAGAACGAACACCGTGAGGTGTACCGTTCCTGGGCAAGCACAGATCCCCAGTGCTGTTGTGCCTGTGCATAGGCTGCACGGGGACAGTGAAGAGCAGCAAGAGCTTTCAGGGCTGGCACCTTCCTTGTGGGACAAGGAGCCGGACGTTTGCCTTTTCGGAAGGAGCGTCTGCCGAGTACAAGCGCCGTGAGATGTGCAGCCTGTGGGCAAGCACAGATCCCCAGTGCTGTTGTGCCTGTGCATAGGCTGCACGGGGACAGTGAAGAGCAGCAAGAGCTTTCAGGGCTGGCACCTTCCTTGTGGGACAAGGAGCCGGACGTTTGCCTTTTCAGAAGGAGCGTCTGCCGAGTATAAGCGCCGTGAGATGTGCAGCCTGTGGGCAAGCACAGATCCCCAGTACTGTTGTGCCTGTGCATAGGCTGCACGGGGACAGTGAAGAGCAGCAAGAGCTTTCAGGGCTGGCACCTTCCTTGTGGGACAAGGAGCCGGACGTTTGCCTTTTCTGTAAGAGGCTCTGCTGAGAACGAACACCGTGAGGTGTACCGTTCCTGTCTAAGTACAGATTCCCAAAGCTGTTGTGCCTGTGGATAGGGTGCACGGGGACAGTGAAGAGCAGCAAGAGCTTTCAGGGCTGGCACCTTCCTTGTGGGACAAGGAGCCGGACGTTTGCCTTTTCGGAAAGAGGCTCTGCTGAGAACGAACACCGTGAGGTGTACCGTTCCTGGGCAAGCACAGATCCCCAGTGCTGTTGTGCCTGTGCATAGGCTGCACGGGGACAGTGAAGAGCAGCAAGAGCTTTCAGGGCTGGCACCTTCCTTGTGGGACAAGGAGCCGGACGTTTGCCTTTTCGGAAAGAGGCTCTGCTGAGAACGAACACTGTGAGGTGTACCGTTCCTGGGCAAGCAGAGATCCCCAGTGCTGTTGTGCCTGTGCATAGGCTGCACGGGGACAGTGAAGAGCAGCAAGAGCTTTCAGGGCTGGCACCTTCCTTGTGGGACAAGGAGCCGGACGTTTGCCTTTTCGGAAGGAGCGTCTGCAGAGTACAAGTGCCGAGAGATGTGCAGCCTGTGGGCAAGCACAGATCCCCAGTGCTGTTGTGCCTGTGCATAGGCTGCACGGGGACAGTGAAGAGCAGCAAGAGCTTTCAGGGCTGGCACCTTCCTTGTGGGACAAGGAGCCAGACGTTTGCCTTTTCGGAAAAACGCAATGCCGAGAACAGTCACCGTGAGGTATACCGTTCCTCGGAAAGCACAGATCCCCAGTGCTGTTGTGCCTGTGCATACGCTGCACGGGGACAGTGAAGAGCAGCAAGAGCTTTCAGGGCTGGCACCTTCCTTGTGGGACAAGGAGCCAGACGTTTGCCTTTTCGGAAAGAGGCTCTGCTGAGAACGAACACCGTGAGGTGTACCGTTCCTGTCTAAGTACAGATTCCCAAAGCTGTTGTGCCTGTGGATAGGGTGCACGGGGACAGTGAAGAGCAGCAAGAGCTTTCAGGGCTGGCACCTTCCTTGTGGGACAAGGAGCCGGACGTTTGCCTTTTCGGAAGGGGCGTCTGCCGAGTACAAGCGCCGTGAGATGTGCAGCCTGTGGGCAAGCACAGATCCCCAGTGCTGTTGTGCCTGTGCATACGCTGCACGGGGACAGTGAAGAGCAGCAAGAGCTTTCAGGGCTGGCACCTTCCTTGTGGGACAAGGAGCCGGACGTTTGCCTTTTCGGTAAGAGGCTCTGCTGAGAACGAACACCGTGAGGTGTACCGTTCCTGGGCAAGCAGAGATCCCCAGTGCTGTTGTGCCTGTGGATAGGGTGCACGGGGACAGTGAAGAGCAGCAAGAGCTTTCAGGGCTGGCACCTTCCTTGTGGGACAAGGAGCCGGACGTTTGCCTTTTCGGAAGGAGCTTCTTCCGAGTACAAGCGCCGTGAGATGTGCAGCCTGTGGGCAAGCAGAGATCCCCAGTGCTGTTGTGCCTGTGCATAGGCTGCACGGGGACAGTGAAGAGCAGCAAGAGCTTTCAGGGCTGGCACCTTCCTTGTGGGACAAGGAGCCGGACGTTTGCCTTTTCGGTAAGAGGCTCTGCTGAGAACGAACACCGTGAGGTGTACCGTTCCTGGGCAAGCACAGATCCCCAGTGCTGTTGTGCCTGTGCATAGGCTGCACGGGGACAGTGAAGAGCAGCAAGAGCTTTCAGGGCTGGCACCTTCCTTGTGGGACAAGGAGCCGGACGTTTGCCTTTTCGGAAGGAGCGTCTGCCGAGTACAAGCGCCGTGAGATGTGCAGCCTGTGGGCAAGCACAGATCCCCAGTGCTGTTGTGCCTGTGCATAGGCTGCACGGGGACAGTGAAGAGCAGCAAGAGCTTTCAGGGCTGGCACCTTCCTTGTGGGACAAGGAGCCGGACGTTTGCCTTTTCAGAAGGAGCGTCTGCCGAGTATAAGCGCCGTGAGATGTGCAGCCTGTGGGCAAGCACAGATCCCCAGTGCTGTTGTGCCTGTGGATAGGGTGCACGGGGACAGTGAAGAGCAGCAAGAGCTTTCAGGGCTGGCACCTTCCTTGTGGGACAAGGAGCCGGACGTTTGCCTTTTCGGAAAGAGGCTCTGCTGAGAACGAACACCGTGAGGTGTACCGTTCCTGTCTAAGTACAGATTCCCAAAGCTGTTGTGCCTGTGGATAGGGTGCACGGGGACAGTGAAGAGCAGCAAGAGCTTTCAGGGCTGGCACCTTCCTTGTGGGACAAGGAGCCGGACGTTTGCCTTTTCGGTAAGAGGCTCTGCTGAGAACGAACACCGTGAGGTGTACCGTTCCTGGGCAAGCACAGATCCCCAGTGCTGTTGTGCCTGTGCATAGGCTGCACGGGGACAGTGAAGAGCAGCAAGAGCTTTCAGGGCTGGCACCTTCCTTGTGGGACAAGGAGCCGGACGTTTGCCTTTTCGGTAAGAGGCTCTGCTGAGAACGAACACCGTGAGGTGTACCGTTCCTGTCTAAGTACAGATTCCCAAAGCTGTTGTGACTGTGGATAGGGTGCACGGGGACAGTGAAGAGCAGCAAGAGCTTTCAGGGCTGGCACCTTCCTTGTGGGACAAGGAGCCGGACGTTTGCCTTTTTGGAAAATTGCAAAGCCGAGAACGGACACCGTGAGGTGTACCGTTCCTGGGCAAGCACAGATCCCCAGTGCTGTTGTGCCTGTGCATAGGCTGCACGGGGACAGTGAAGAGCAGCAAGAGCTTTCAGGGCTGGCACCTTCCTTGTGGGACAAGGAGCCGGACGTTTGCCTTTTCGGTAAGAGGCTCTGCTGAGAACGAACACCGTGAGGTGTACCGTTCCTGGGCAAGCACAGATCCCCAGTGATGTTGTGCCTGTGCATAGGCTGCACGGGGACAGTGAAGAGCAGCAAGAGCTTTCAGGGCTGGCACCTTCCTTGTGGGACAAGGAGCCGGACGTTTGCCTTTTCGGAAAGAGGCTCTGCTGAGAACGAACACTGTGAGGTGTACCGTTCCTGGGCAAGCACAGATCCCCAGTGCTGTTGTGCCTGTGCATAGGCTGCACGGGGACAGTGAAGAGCAGCAAGAGCTTTCAGGGCTGGCACCTTCCTTGTGGGACAAGGAGCCAGACGTTTGCCTTTTCGGAAAATCGCAATGCCGAGAACAGTCACCGTGAGGTATACCGTTCCTCGGAAAGCACAGATCCCCAGTGCTGTTGTGCCTGTGCATAGGCTGCACGGGGACAGTGAAGAGCAGCAAGAGCTTTCAGGGCTGGCACCTTCCTTGTGGGACAAGGAGCCAGACGTTTGCCTTTTCGGAAAGAGGCTCTGCTGAGAACGAACACCGTGAGGTGTACCGTTCCTGTCTAAGTACAGATTCCCAAAGCTGTTGTGCCTGTGGATAGGGTGCACGGGGACAGTGAAGAGCAGCAAGAGCTTTCAGGGCTGGCACCTTCCTTGTGGGACAAGGAGCCGGACGTTTGCCTTTTCGGAAGGGGCGTCTGCCGAGTACAAGCGCCGTGAGATGTGCAGCCTGTGGGCAAGCACAGATCCCCAGTGCTGTTGTGCCTGTGCATACGCTGCACGGGGACAGTGAAGAGCAGCAAGAGCTTTCAGGGCTGGCACCTTCCTTGTGGGACAAGGAGCCGGACGTTTGCCTTTTCGGTAAGAGGCTCTGCTGAGAACGAACACCGTGAGGTGTACCGTTCCTGGGCAAGCAGAGATCCCCAGTGCTGTTGTGCCTGTGGATAGGGTGCACGGGGACAGTGAAGAGCAGCAAGAGCTTTCAGGGCTGGCACCTTCCTTGTGGGACAAGGAGCCGGACGTTTGCCTTTTCGGAAGGATCTTCTTCCGAGTACAAGCGCCGTGAGATGTGCAGCCTGTGGGCAAGCACAGATCCCCAGTGCTGTTGTGCCTGTGCATAGGCTGCACGGGGACAGTGAAGAGCAGCAAGAGCTTTCAGGGCTGGCACCTTCCTTGTGGGACAAGGAGCCGGACGTTTGCCTTTTCTGTAAGAGGCTCTGCTGAGAACGCACACCGTGAGGTGTACCGTTCCTGTCTAAGTACAGATTCCCAAAGCTGTTGTGCCTGTGGACAGGGTGCACGGGGACAGTGAAGAGCAGCAAGAGCTTTCAGGGCTGGCACCTTCCTTGTGGGACAAGGAGCCGGACGTTTGCCTTTTCGGAAGGAGCGTCTGCCGAGTACAAGCGCCGTGAGATGTGCAGCCTGTGGGCAAGCACAGATCCCCAGTGCTGTTGTGCCTGTGCATAGGCTGCACGGGGACAGTGAAGAGCAGCAAGAGCTTTCAGGGCTGGCACCTTCCTTGTGGGACAAGGAGCCGGACGTTTGCCTTTTCGGAAGGAGCGTCTGCCGAGTATAAGCGCCGTGAGATGTGCAGCCTGTGGGCAAGCACAGATCCCCAGTGCTGTTGTGCCTGTGCATACGCTGCACGGGGACAGTGAAGAGCAGCAAGAGCTTTCAGGGCTGGCACCTTCCTTGTGGGACAAGGAGCCGGACGTTTGCCTTTTCGGTAAGAGGCTCTGCTGAGAACGAACACCGTGAGGTGTACCGTTCCTGGGCAAGCAGAGATCCCCAGTGCTGTTGTGCCTGTGGATAGGGTGCACGGGGACAGTGAAGAGCAGCAAGAGCTTTCAGGGCTGGCACCTTCCTTGTGGGACAAGGAGCCGGACGTTTGCCTTTTCAGAAGGAGCTTCTTCCGAGTACAAGCGCCGTGAGATGTGCAGCCTGTGGGCAAGCACAGATCCCCAGTGCTGTTGTGCCTGTGCATAGGCTGCACGGGGACAGTGAAGAGCAGCAAGAGCTTTCAGGGCTGGCACCTTCCTTGTGGGACAAGGAGCCGGACGTTTGCCTTTTCGGTAAGAGGCTCTGCTGAGAACGCACACCGTGAGGTGTACCGTTCCTGTCTAAGTACAGATTCCCAAAGCTGTTGTGCCTGTGGACAGGGTGCACGGGGACAGTGAAGAGCAGCAAGAGCTTTCAGGGCTGGCACCTTCCTTGTGGGACAAGGAGCCGGACGTTTGCCTTTTCGGAAGGAGCGTCTGCCGAGTACAAGCGCCGTGAGATGTGCAGCCTGTGGGCAAGCACAGATCCCCAGTGCTGTTGTGCCTGTGCATAGGCTGCACGGGGACAGTGAAGAGCAGCAAGAGCTTTCAGGGCTGGCACCTTCCTTGTGGGACAAGGAGCCGGACGTTTGCCTTTTCGGAAGGAGCGTCTGCCGAGTATAAGCGCCGTGAGATGTGCAGCCTGTGGGCAAGCACAGATCCCCAGTGCTGTTGTGCCTGTGGATAGGCTGCACGGGGACAGTGAAGAGCAGCAAGAGCTTTCAGGGCTGGCACCTTCCTTGTGGGACAAGGAGCCGGACGTTTGCCTTTTCGGAAAGAGGCTCTGCTGAGAACGAACACCGTGAGGTGTACCGTTCCTGTCTAAGTACAGATTCCCAAAGCTGTTGTGCCTGTGGATAGGGTGCACGGGGACAGTGAAGAGCAGCAAGAGCTTTCAGGGCTGGCACCTTCCTTGTGGGACAAGGAGCCGGATGTTTGCCTTTTCGGAAAGAGGCTCTGCTGAGAACGAACACCGTGAGGTGTACCGTTCCTGGGCAAGCACAGATCCCCAGTGCTGTTGTGCCTGTGCATAGGCTGCACGGGGACAGTGAAGAGCAGCAAGAGCTTTCAGGGCTGGCACCTTCCTTGTGGGACAAGGAGCCGGACGTTTGCCTTTTCAGTAAGAGGCTCTGCTGAGAACGAACACCGTGAGGTGTACCGTTCCTGTCTAAGTACAGATTCCCAAAGCTGTTGTGACTGTGGATAGGGTGCACGGGGACAGTGAAGAGCAGCAAGAGCTTTCAGGGCTGGCACCTTCCTTGTGGGACAAGGAGCCGGACGTTTGCCTTTTTGGAAAATTGCAAAGCCGAGAACGGACACCGTGAGGTGTACCGTTCCTGGGCAAGCACAGATCCCCAGTGCTGTTGTGCCTGTGCATAGGCTGCACGGGGACAGTGAAGAGCAGCAAGAGCTTTCAGGGCTGGCACCTTCCTTGTGGGACAAGGAGCCGGACGTTTGCCTTTTCGGAAAGAGGCTCTGCTGAGAACGAACACCGTGAGGTGTACCGTTCCTGGGCAAGCACAGATCCCCAGTGCTGTTGTGCCTGTGCATAGGCTGCACGGGGACAGTGAAGAGCAGCAAGAGCTTTCAGGGCTGGCACCTTCCTTGTGGGACAAGGAGCCAGACGTTTGCCTTTTCGGAAAATCGCAATGCCGAGAACAGTCACCGTGAGGTATACCGTTCCTCGGAAAGCACAGATCCCCAGTGCTGTTGTGCCTGTGCATAGGCTGCACGGGGACAGTGAAGAGCAGCAAGAGCTTTCAGGGCTGGCACCTTCCTTGTGGGACAAGGAGCCAGACGTTTGCCTTTTCGGAAAGAGGCTCTGCTGAGAACGAACACCGTGAGGTGTACCGTTCCTGTCTAAGTACAGATCCCCAGTGCTGTTGTGCCTGTGGATAGGGTGCACGGGGACAGTGAAGAGCAGCAAGAGCTTTCAGGGCTGGCACCTTCCTTGTGGGACAAGGAGCCGGACGTTTGCCTTTTCAGAAGGAGCTTCTTCCGAGTACAAGCGCCGTGAGATGTGCAGCCTGTGGGCAAGCAGAGATCCCCAGTGCTGTTGTGCCTGTGCATAGGCTGCACGGGGACAGTGAAGAGCAGCAAGAGCTTTCAGGGCTGGCACCTTCCTTGTGGGACAAGGAGCCGGACGTTTGCCTTTTTGGAAAACTGCAATGCCGAGAACGGACACCGTGAGGTGTACCGTTCCTTTCTAAGTACAGATTCCCTGTGCTGTTGTGCCTGTGGATAGGGTGCACGGGGACAGTGAAGAGCAGCAAGAGCTTTCAGGGCTGGCACCTTCCTTGTGGGACAAGGAGCCGGACGTTTGCCTTTTCGGAAGGAGCTTCTTCCGAGTACAAGCGCCGTGAGATGTGCAGCCTGTGGGCAAGCACAGATCCCCAGTGCTGTTGTGCCTGTGCATAGGCTGCACGGGGACAGTGAAGAGCAGCAAGAGCTTTCAGGGCTGGCACCTTCCTTGTGGGACAAGGAGCCGGACGTTTGCCTTTTCGGAAAGAGGCTCTGCTGAGAACGAACACCGTGAGGTGTACCGTTCCTGTCTAAGTACAGATTCCCAAAGCTGTTGTGCCTGTGGATAGGGTGCACGGGGACAGTGAAGAGCAGCAAGAGCTTTCAGGGCTGGCACCTTCCTTGTGGGACAAGGAGCCGGACGTTTGCCTTTTCGGAAGGGGCGTCTGCCGAGTACAAGCGCCGTGAGATGTGCAGCCTGTGGGCAAGCACAGATCCCCAGTGCTGTTGTGCCTGTGCATACGCTGCACGGGGACAGTGAAGAGCAGCAAGAGCTTTCAGGGCTGGCACCTTCCTTGTGGGACAAGGAGCCGGACGTTTGCCTTTTCGGTAAGAGGCTCTGCTGAGAACGAACACCGTGAGGTGTACCGTTCCTGGGCAAGCAGAGATCCCCAGTGCTGTTGTGCCTGTGGATAGGGTGCACGGGGACAGTGAAGAGCAGCAAGAGCTTTCAGGGCTGGCACCTTCCTTGTGGGACAAGGAGCCGGACGTTTGCCTTTTTGGAAGGAGCGTCTGCCGAGTACAAGCGCCGTGAGATGTGCAGCCTGTGGGCAAGCACAGATCCCCAGTGCTGTTGTGCCTGTGCATAGGCTGCACGGGGACAGTGAAGAGCAGCAAGAGCTTTCAGGGCTGGCACCTTCCTTGTGGGACAAGGAGCCGGACGTTTGCCTTTTCGGTAAGAGGCTCTGCTGAGAACGCACACCGTGAGGTGTACCGTTCCTGTCTAAGTACAGATTCCCAAAGCTGTTGTGCCTGTGGACAGGGTGCACGGGGACAGTGAAGAGCAGCAAGAGCTTTCAGGGCTGGCACCTTCCTTGTGGGACAAGGAGCCGGACGTTTGCCTTTTCGGAAGGAGCGTCTGCCGAGTACAAGCGCCGTGAGATGTGCAGCCTGTGGGCAAGCACAGATCCCCAGTGCTGTTGTGCCTGTGGATAGGCTGCACGGGGACAGTGAAGAGCAGCAAGAGCTTTCAGGGCTGGCACCTTCCTTGTGGGACAAGGAGCCGGACGTTTGCCTTTTCGGAAAGAGGCTCTGCTGAGAACGAACACCGTGAGGTGTACCGTTCCTGTCTAAGTACAGATTCCCAAAGCTGTTGTGCCTGTGGATAGGGTGCACGGGGACAGTGAAGAGCAGCAAGAGCTTTCAGGGCTGGCACCTTCCTTGTGGGACAAGGAGCCGGACGTTTGCCTTTTTGGAAAATTGCAAAGCCGAGAACGGACACCGTGAGGTGTACCGTTCCTGGGCAAGCACAGATCCCCAGTGCTGTTGTGCCTGTGCATAGGCTGCACGGGGACAGTGAAGAGCAGCAAGAGCTTTCAGGGCTGGCACCTTCCTTGTGGGACAAGGAGCCGGACGTTTGCCTTTTCCGTAAGAGGCTCTGCTGAGAACGAACACCGTGAGGTGTACCGTTCCTGGGCAAGCACAGATCCCCAGTGCTGTTGTGCCTGTGCATAGGCTGCACGGGGACAGTGAAGAGCAGCAAGAGCTTTCAGGGCTGGCACCTTCCTTGTGGGACAAGGAGCCGGACGTTTGCCTTTTCGGAAAGAGGCTCTGCTGAGAACGAACACTGTGAGGTGTACCGTTCCTGGGCAAGCACAGATCCCCAGTGCTGTTGTGCCTGTGCATAGGCTGCACGGGGACAGTGAAGAGCAGCAAGAGCTTTCAGGGCTGGCACCTTCCTTGTGGGACAAGGAGCCAGACGTTTGCCTTGTCGGAAAATCGCAATGCAGAGAACAGTCACCGTGAGGTATACCGTTCCTCGGAAAGCACAGATCCCCAGTGCTGTTGTGCCTGTGCATAGGCTGCACGGGGACAGTGAAGAGCAGCAAGAGCTTTCAGGGCTGGCACCTTCCTTGTGGGACAAGGAGCCAGACGTTTGCCTTTTCGGAAAGAGGCTCTGCTGAGAACGAACACCGTGAGGTGTACCGTTCCTGTCTAAGTACAGATCCCCAGTGCTGTTGTGCCTGTGGATAGGGTGCACGGGGACAGTGAAGAGCAGCAAGAGCTTTCAGGGCTGGCACCTTCCTTGTGGGACAAGGAGCCGGACGTTTGCCTTTTCGGAAGGATCTTCTTCCGAGTACAAGCGCCGTGAGATGTGCAGCCTGTGGGCAAGCACAGATCCCCAGTGCTGTTGTGCCTGTGCATAGGCTGCACGGGGACAGTGAAGAGCAGCAAGAGCTTTCAGGGCTGGCACCTTCCTTGTGGGACAAGGAGCCGGACGTTTGCCTTTTCAGAAGGATCTTCTTCCGTGTACAAGCGCCGTGAGATGTGCAGCCTGTGGGCAAGCAGAGATCCCCAGTGCTGTTGTGCCTGTGCATAGGCTGCACGGGGACAGTGAAGAGCAGCAAGAGCTTTCAGGGCTGGCACCTTCCTTGTGGGACAAGGAGCCGGACGTTTGCCTTTTCGGAAGGAGCGTCTGCCGAGTATAAGCGCCGTGAGATGTGCAGCCTGTGGGCAAGCACAGATCCCCAGTGCTGTTGTGCCTGTGGATAGGCTGCACGGGGACAGTGAAGAGCAGCAAGAGCTTTCAGGGCTGGCACCTTCCTTGTGGGACAAGGAGCCGGACGTTTGCCTTTTCGGAAAGAGGCTCTGCTGAGAACGAACACCGTGAGGTGTACCGTTCCTGTCTAAGTACAGATTCCCAAAGCTGTTGTGCCTGTGGATAGGGTGCACGGGGACAGTGAAGAGCAGCAAGAGCTTTCAGGGCTGGCACCTTCCTTGTGGGACAAGGAGCCGGATGTTTGCCTTTTCGGTAAGAGGCTCTGCTGAGAACGAACACCGTGAGGTGTACCGTTCCTGGGCAAGCACAGATCCCCAGTGCTGTTGTGCCTGTGCATAGGCTGCACGGGGACAGTGAAGAGCAGCAAGAGCTTTCAGGGCTGGCACCTTCCTTGTGGGACAAGGAGCCGGACGTTTGCCTTTTCGGTAAGAGGCTCTGCTGAGAACGAACACCGTGAGGTGTACCGTTCCTGTCTAAGTACAGATTCCCAAAGCTGTTGTGACTGTGGATAGGGTGCACGGGGACAGTGAAGAGCAGCAAGAGCTTTCAGGGCTGGCACCTTCCTTGTGGGACAAGGAGCCGGACGTTTGCCTTTTCGGAAAATTGCAAAGCCGAGAACGGACACCGTGAGGTGTACCGTTCCTGGGCAAGCACAGATCCCCAGTGCTGTTGTGCCTGTGCATAGGCTGCACGGGGACAGTGAAGAGCAGCAAGAGCTTTCAGGGCTGGCACCTTCCTTGTGGGACAAGGAGCCGGACGTTTGCCTTTTCCGTAAGAGGCTCTGCTGAGAACGAACACCGTGAGGTGTACCGTTCCTGGGCAAGCACAGATCCCCAGTGCTGTTGTGCCTGTGCATAGGCTGCACGGGGACAGTGAAGAGCAGCAAGAGCTTTCAGGGCTGGCACCTTCCTTGTGGGACAAGGAGCCGGACGTTTGCCTTTTCGGAAAGAGGCTCTGCTGAGAACGAACACTGTGAGGTGTACCGTTCCTGGGCAAGCACAGATCCCCAGTGCTGTTGTGCCTGTGCATAGGCTGCACGGGGACAGTGAAGAGCAGCAAGAGCTTTCAGGGCTGGCACCTTCCTTGTGGGACAAGGAGCCAGACGTTTGCCTTTTCGGAAAATCGCAATGCCGAGAACAGTCACCGTGAGGTATACCGTTCCTCGGAAAGCACAGATCCCCAGTGCTGTTGTGCCTGTGCATAGGCTGCACGGGGACAGTGAAGAGCAGCAAGAGCTTTCAGGGCTGGCACCTTCCTTGTGGGACAAGGAGCCAGACGTTTGCCTTTTCGGAAAGAGGCTCTGCTGAGAACGAACACCGTGAGGTGTACCGTTCCTGTCTAAGTACAGATCCCCAGTGCTGTTGTGCCTGTGGATAGGGTGCACGGGGACAGTGAAGAGCAGCAAGAGCTTTCAGGGCTGGCACCTTCCTTGTGGGACAAGGAGCCGGACGTTTGCCTTTTCGGAAGGATCTTCTTCCGAGTACAAGCGCCGTGAGATGTGCAGCCTGTGGGCAAGCACAGATCCCCAGTTCTGTTGTGCCTGTGGATAGGGTGCACGGGGACAGTGAAGAGCAGCAAGAGCTTTCAGGGCTGGCACCTTCCTTGTGGGACAAGGAGCCGGACGTTTGCCTTTTCAGAAGGAGCTTCTTCCGAGTACAAGCGCCGTGAGATGTGCAGCCTGTGGGCAAGCAGAGATCCCCAGTGCTGTTGTGCCTGTGCATAGGCTGCACGGGGACAGTGAAGAGCAGCAAGAGCTTTCAGGGCTGGCACCTTCCTTGTGGGACAAGGAGCCGGACGTTTGCCTTTTTGGAAAACTGCAATGCCGAGAACGGACACCGTGAGGTGTACCGTTCCTTTCTAAGTACAGATTCCCAGTGCTGTTGTGCCTGTGGATACGGTGCACGGGGACAGTGAAGAGCAGCAAGAGCTTTCAGGGCTGGCACCTTCCTTGTGGGACAAGGAGCCGGACGTTTGCCTTTTCGGAAGGAGCTTCTTCCGAGTACAAGCGCCGTGAGATGTGCAGCCTGTGGGCAAGCAGAGATCCCCAGTGCTGTTGTGCCTGTGCATAGGCTGCACGGGGACAGTGAAGAGCAGCAAGAGCTTTCAGGGCTGGCACCTTCCTTGTGGGACAAGGAGCCGGACGTTTGCCTTTTCGGTAAGAGGCTCTGCTGAGAACGAACACCGTGAGGTGTACCGTTCCTGTCTAAGTACAGATTCCCAAAGCTGTTGTGCCTGTGGACAGGGTGCACGGGGACAGTGAAGAGCAGCAAGAGCTTTCAGGGCTGGCACCTTCCTTGTGGGACAAGGAGCCGGACGTTTGCCTTTTCGGAAGGAGCGTCTGCCGAGTACAAGCGCCGTGAGATGTGCAGCCTGTGGGCAAGCACAGATCCCCAGTGCTGTTGTGCCTGTGCATAGGCTGCACGGGGACAGTGAAGAGCAGCAAGAGCTTTCAGGGCTGGCACCTTCCTTGTGGGACAAGGAGCCGGACGTTTGCCTTTTTGGAAGGGGCGTCTGCCGAGTACAAGCTCCGTGAGATGTGCAGCCTGTGGCAAGCAGAGATCCCCAGTGCTGTTGTGCCTGTGCATAGGCTGCACGGGGACAGTGAAGAGCAGCAAGAGCTTTCAGGGCTGGCACCGTCCTTGTGGGACAAGGAGCCGGACGTTTGCCTTTTCGGAAAGAGGCTCTGCTGAGAACGAACACCGTGAGGTGTACCGTTCCTGTCTAAGTAGAGATCCCCAGTGCTGTTGTGCCTGTGCATAGGCTGCACGGGGACAGTGAAAAGCAGCAAGAGCTTTCAGGGCTGGCACCTTCCTTGTGGGACAGGGAGCCGGACGTTTGCCTTTTCGGAAGGAGCGTCTGCCGAGTACAAGCGCCGTGAGATGTGCAGCATGTGGGCAAGCAGAGATCCCCAGTGCTGTTGTGCCTGTGGATAGGGTGCACGGGGACAGTGAAGAGCAGCAAGAGCTTTCAGGGCTGGCACCTTCCTTGTGGGACAAGGAGCCGGACGTTTGCCTTTTCGGTAAGAGGCTCTGCTGAGAACGAACACCGTGAGGTGTACCGTTCCTGGGCAAGCACAGATCCCCAGTGCTGTTGTGCCTGTGCATAGGCTGCACGGGGACAGTGAAGAGCAGCAAGAGCTTTCAGGGCTGGCACCTTCCTTGTGGGACAAGGAGCCGGACGTTTGCCTTTTCGGAAGGAGCGTCTGCCGAGTACAAGCGCCGTGAGATGTGCAGCCTGTGGGCAAGCAGAGATCCCCAGTGCTGTTGTGCCTGTGCATAGGCTGCACGGCGACAGTGAAGAGCAGCAAGAGCTTTCAGGGCTGGCACCTTCCTTGTGGGACAAGGAGCCGGACGTTTGCCTTTTCAGAAGGAGCGTCTGCCGAGTATAAGCGCCGTGAGATGTGCAGCCTGTGGGCAAGCACAGATCCCCAGTGCTGTTGTGCCTGTGCATAGGCTGCACGGGGACAGTGAAGAGCAGCAAGAGCTTTCAGGGCTGGCACCTTCCTTGTGGGACAAGGAGCCGGACGTTTGCCTTTTCCGTAAGAGGCTCTGCTGAGAACGAACACCGTGAGGTGTACCGTTCCTGTCTAAGTACAGATTCCCAAAGCTGTTGTGCCTGTGGATAGGGTGCACGGGGACAGTGAAGAGCAGCAAGAGCTTTCAGGGCTGGCACCTTCCTTGTGGGACAAGGAGCCGGACGTTTGCCTTTTCGGAAAGAGGCTCTGCTGAGAACGAACACCGTGAGGTGTACCGTTCCTGGGCAAGCACAGATCCCCAGTGCTGTTGTGCCTGTGCATAGGCTGAACGGGGACAGTGAAGAGCAGCAAGAGCTTTCAGGGCTGGCACCTTCCTTGTGGGACAAGGAGCCGGACGTTTGCCTTTTCGGAAAGAGGCTCTGCTGAGAACGAACACTGTGAGGTGTACCGTTCCTGTCTAAGCAGAGATCCCCAGTGCTGTTGTGCCTGTGCATAGGCTGCACGGGGACAGTGAAGAGCAGCAAGAGCTTTCAGGGCTGGCACCTTCCTTGTGGGACAAGGAGCCGGACGTTTGCCTTTTCGGAAAATTGCAATGCCGAGAACGGACACCGTGAGGTGTAACGTTCCTGCGCAAGCACAGATCCCCAGTGCTGTTGTGCCTGTGCATAGGCTGCACGGGGACAGTGAAGAGCAGCAAGAGCTTTCAGGGCTGGCACCTTCCTTGTGGGACAAGGAGCCGGACGTTTGCCTTTTTGGAAAATTGCAATGCCGAGAACGGACACCGTGAGGTGTACCGTTCCTGTCTAAGTACAGATTCCCTGTGCTGTTGTGCCTGTGGATACGGTGCACGGGGACAGTGAAGAGCAGCAAGAGCTTTCAGGGCTGGCACCTTCCTTGTGGGACAAGGAGCCGGACGTTTGCCTTTTCGGTAAGAGGCTCTGCTGAGAACGAACACCGTGAGGTGTACCGTTCCTGGGCAAGCACAGATCCCCAGTGCTGTTGTGCCTGTGCATAGGCTGCACGGGGACAGTGAAGAGCAGCCAGAGCTTTCAGGGCTGGCACCTTCCTTGTGGGACAAGGAGCCGGACGTTTGCCTTTTCGGAAGGAGCGTCTGCCGAGTACAAGCGCCGTGAGATGTGCAGCCTGTGGGCAAGCACAGATCCCCAGTGCTGTTGTGCCTGTGCATAGGCTGCACGGGGACAGTGAAGAGCAGCAAGAGCTTTCAGGGCTGGCACCTTCCTTGTGGGACAAGGAGCCGGACGTTTGCCTTTTCGGAAAGAGGCTCTGCTGAGAACGAACACTGTGAGGTGTACCTTTCCTGGGCAAGCAGAGATCCCCAGTGCTGTTGTGCCTGTGCATAGGCTGCACGGGGACAGTGAAGAGCAGCAAGAGCTTTCAGGGCTGGCACCTTCCTTGTGGGACAAGGAGCCGGACGTTTGCCTTTTCGGAAAATTGCAAAGCCGAGAACGGACACCGTGAGGTGTACCGTTCCTGGGCAAGCACAGATCCCCAGTGCTGTTGTGCCTGTGCATAGGCTGCACGGGGACAGTGAAGAGCAGCAAGAGCTTTCAGGGCTGGCACCTTCCTTGTGGGACAAGGAGCCGGACGTTTGCCTTTTCCGTAAGAGGCTCTGCTGAGAACGAACACCGTGAGGTGTACCGTTCCTGGGCAAGCACAGATCCCCAGTGCTGTTGTGCCTGTGCATAGGCTGCACGGGGACAGTGAAGAGCAGCAAGAGCTTTCAGGGCTGGCACCTTCCTTGTGGGACAAGGAGCCGGACGTTTGCCTTTTCGGAAAGAGGCTCTGCTGAGAACGAACACTGTGAGGTGTACCGTTCCTGGGCAAGCACAGATCCCCAGTGCTGTTGTGCCTGTGCATAGGCTGCACGGGGACAGTGAAGAGCAGCAAGAGCTTTCAGGGCTGGCACCTTCCTTGTGGGACAAGGAGCCAGACGTTTGCCTTTTCGGAAAATCGCAATGCCGAGAACAGTCACCGTGAGGTATACCGTTCCTCGGAAAGCACAGATCCCCAGTGCTGTTGTGCCTGTGCATAGGCTGCACGGGGACAGTGAAGAGCAGCAAGAGCTTTCAGGGCTGGCACCTTCCTTGTGGGACAAGGAGCCAGACGTTTGCCTTTTCGGAAAGAGGCTCTGCTGAGAACGAACACCGTGAGGTGTACCGTTCCTGTCTAAGTACAGATCCCCAGTGCTGTTGTGCCTGTGGATAGGGTGCACGGGGACAGTGAAGAGCAGCAAGAGCTTTCAGGGCTGGCACCTTCCTTGTGGGACAAGGAGCCGGACGTTTGCCTTTTCGGAAGGATCTTCTTCCGAGTACAAGCGCCGTGAGATGTGCAGCCTGTGGGCAAGCACAGATCCCCAGTGCTGTTGTGCCTGTGCATAGGCTGCACGGGGACAGTGAAGAGCAGCAAGAGCTTTCAGGGCTGGCACCTTCCTTGTGGGACAAGGAGCCGGACGTTTGCCTTTTTGGAAAACTGCAATGCCGAGAACGGACACCGTGAGGTGTACCGTTCCTTTCTAAGTACAGATTCCCAGTGCTGTTGTGCCTGTGGATACGGTGCACGGGGACAGTGAAGAGCAGCAAGAGCTTTCAGGGCTGGCACCTTCCTTGTGGGACAAGGAGCCGGACGTTTGCCTTTTCGGAAGGAGCGTCTGCCGAGTACAAGCGCCGTGAGATGTGCAGCCTGTGGGCAAGCACAGATCCCCAGTGCTGTTGTGCCTGTGCATAGGCTGCACGGGGACAGTGAAGAGCAGCAAGAGCTTTCAGGGCTGGCACCTTCCTTGTGGGACAAGGAGCCGGACGTTTGCCTTTTTGGAAGGGGCGTCTGCCGAGTACAAGCTCCGTGAGATGTGCAGCCTGTGGGCAAGCAGAGATCCCCAGTGCTGTTGTGCCTGTGCATAGGCTGCACGGGGACAGTGAAGAGCAGCAAGAGCTTTCAGGGCTGGCACCGTCCTTGTGGGACAAGGAGCCGGACGTTTGCCTTTTCGGAAAGAGGCTCTGCTGAGAACGAACACCGTGAGGTGTACCGTTCCTGTCTAAGTAGAGATCCCCAGTGCTGTTGTGCCTGTGCATAGGCTGCACGGGGACAGTGAAAAGCAGCAAGAGCTTTCAGGGCTGGCACCTTCCTTGTGGGACAGGGAGCCGGACGTTTGCCTTTTCGGAAGGAGCGTCTGCCGAGTACAAGCGCCGTGAGATGTGCAGCATGTGGGCAAGCAGAGATCCCCAGTGCTGTTGTGCCTGTGGATAGGGTGCACGGGGACAGTGAAGAGCAGCAAGAGCTTTCAGGGCTGGCACCTTCCTTGTGGGACAAGGAGCCGGACGTTTGCCTTTTCGGTAAGAGGCTCTGCTGAGAACGAACACCGTGAGGTGTACCGTTCCTGGGCAAGCACAGATCCCCAGTGCTGTTGTGCCTGTGCATAGGCTGCACGGGGACAGTGAAGAGCAGCAAGAGCTTTCAGGGCTGGCACCTTCCTTGTGGGACAAGGAGACGGACGTTTGCCTTTTCGGAAAGAGGCTCTGCTGAGAACGAACACCGTGAGGTGTACCGTTCCTGGGCAAGCACAGATCCCCAGTGCTGTTGTGCCTGTGCATAGGCTGAACGGGGACAGTGAAGAGCAGCAAGAGCTTTCAGGGCTGGCACCTTCCTTGTGGGACAAGGAGCCGGACGTTTGCCTTTTCGGAAAGAGGCTCTGCTGAGAACGAACACTGTGAGGTGTACCGTTCCTGGGCAAGCACAGATCCCCAGTGCTGTTGTGCCTGTGCATAGGCTGCACGGGGACAGTGAAGAGCAGCAAGAGCTTTCAGGGCTGGCACCTTCCTTGTGGGACAAGGAGCCGGACGTTTGCCTTTTCGGAAAATTGCAATGCCGAGAACGGACACCGTGAGGTGTACCGTTCCTGCGCAAGCACAGATCCCCAGTGCTGTTGTGCCTGTGCATAGGCTGCACGGGGACAGTGAAGAGCAGCAAGAGCTTTCAGGGCTGGCACCTTCCTTGTGGGACAAGGAGCCGGACGTTTGCCTTTTTGGAAAATTGCAATGCCGAGAACGGACACCGTGAGGTGTACCGTTCCTGTCTAAGTACAGATTCCCAGTGCTGTTGTGCCTGTGGATACGGTGCACGGGGACAGTGAAGAGCAGCAAGAGCTTTCAGGGCTGGCACCTTCCTTGTGGGACAAGGAGCCGGGCGTTTGCCTTTTCGGTAAGAGGCTCTGCTGAGAACGAACACCGTGAGGTGTACCGTTCCTGGGCAAGCACAGATCCCCAGTGCTGTTGTGCCTGTGCATAGGCTGCACGGGGACAGTGAAGAGCAGCCAGAGCTTTCAGGGCTGGCACCTTCCTTGTGGGACAAGGAGCCGGACGTTTGCCTTTTCGGAAGGAGCGTCTGCCGAGTACAAGCGCCGTGAGATGTGCAGCCTGTGGGCAAGCACAGATCCCCAGTGCTGTTGTGCCTGTGCATAGGCTGCACGGGGACAGTGAAGAGCAGCAAGAGCTTTCAGGGCTGGCACCTTCCTTGTGGGACAAGGAGCCGGACGTTTGCCTTTTCGGAAAGAGGCTCTGCTGAGAACGAACACTGTGAGGTGTACCGTTCCTGGGCAAGCAGAGATCCCCAGTGCTGTTGTGCCTGTGCATAGGCTGCACGGGGACAGTGAAGAGCAGCAAGAGCTTTCAGGGCTGGCACCTTCCTTGTGGGACAAGGAGCCGGACGTTTGCCTTTTCGGAAGGAGCGTCTGCAGAGTACAAGTGCCGAGAGATGTGCAGCCTGTGGGCAAGCACAGATCCCCAGTGCTGTTGTGCCTGTGCATACGCTGCACGGGGACAGTGAAGAGCAGCAAGAGCTTTCAGGGCTGGCACCTTCCTTGTGGGACAAGGAGCCAGACGTTTGCCTTTTCGGAAAATCGCAATGCCGAGAACAGTCACCGTGAGGTATACCGTTCCTCGGAAAGCACAGATCCCCAGTGCTGTTGTGCCTGTGCATAGGCTGCACGGGGACAGTGAAGAGCAGCAAGAGCTTTCAGGGCTGGCACCTTCCTTGTGGGACAAGGAGCCGGACGTTTGCCTTTTCGGAAAGAGGCTCTGCTGAGAACGAACACCGTGAGGTGTACCGTTCCTGTCTAAGTACAGATTCCCAAAGCTGTTGTGCCTGTGGATAGGGTGCACGGGGACAGTGAAGAGCAGCAAGAGCTTTCAGGGCTGGCACCTTCCTTGTGGGACAAGGAGCAAGACGTTTGCCTTTTCGGAAGGGGCGTCTGCCGAGTACAAGCTCCGTGAGATGTGCAGCCTGTGGGCAAGCACAGATCCCCAGTGCTGTTGTGCCTGTGGATAGGCTGCACGGGGACAGTGAAGAGCAGCAAGAGCTTTCAGGGCTGGCACCTTCCTTGTGGGACAAGGAGCCGGACGTTTGCCTTTTCGGAAAGAGGCTCTGCTGAGAACGAACACCGTGAGGTGTACCGTTCCTGTCTAAGTACAGATTCCCAAAGCTGTTGTGCCTGTGGATAGGGTGCACGGGGACAGTGAAGAGCAGCAAGAGCTTTCAGGGCTGGCACCTTCCTTGTGGGACAAGGAGCCGGATGTTTGCCTTTTCCGTAAGAGGCTCTGCTGAGAACGAACACCGTGAGGTGTACCGTTCCTGGGCAAGCACAGATCCCCAGTGCTGTTGTGCCTGTGCATAGGCTGCACGGGGACAGTGAAGAGCAGCAAGAGCTTTCAGGGCTGGCACCTTCCTTGTGGGACAAGGAGCCGGACGTTTGCCTTTTCGGTAAGAGGCTCTGCTGAGAACGAACACCGTGAGGTGTACCGTTCCTGTCTAAGTACAGATTCCCAAAGCTGTTGTGCCTGTGCATAGGCTGCACGGGGACAGTGAAGAGCAGCAAGAGCTTTCAGGGCTGGCACCTTCCTTGTGGGACAAGGAGCCGGACGTTTGCCTTTTCCGTAAGAGGCTCTGCTGAGAACGAACACCGTGAGGTGTACCGTTCCTGGGCAAGCACAGATCCCCAGTGCTGTTGTGCCTGTGCATAGGCTGCACGGGGACAGTGAAGAGCAGCAAGAGCTTTCAGGGCTGGCACCTTCCTTGTGGGACAAGGAGCCGGACGTTTGCCTTTTCGGAAGGGGCGTCTGCCGAGTACAAGCTCCGTGAGTTGTGCAGCCTGTGGGCAAGCACAGATCCCCAGTGCTGTTGTGCCTGTGCATAGGCTGCACGGGGACAGTGAAGAGCAGCAAGAGCTTTCAGGGCTGGCACCTTCCTTGTGGGACAAGGAGCCGGACGTTTGCCTTTTCGGAAGGGGCGTCTGCCGAGTACAAGCGCCGTGAGATGTGCAGCCTGTGGGCAAGCACAGATCCCCAGTGCTGTTGTGCCTGTGCATACGCTGCACGGGGACAGTGAAGAGCAGCAAGAGCTTTCAGGGCTGGCACCTTCCTTGTGGGACAAGGAGCCGGACGTTTGCCTTTTCGGAAAGAGGCTCTGCTGAGAACGAACACCGTGAGGTGTACCGTTCCTGGGCAAGCAGAGATCCCCAGTGCTGTTGTGCCTGTGGATAGGGTGCACGGGGACAGTGAAGAGCAGCAAGAGCTTTCAGGGCTGGCACCTTCCTTGTGGGACAAGGAGCCGGACGTTTGCCTTTTCGGAAGGATCTTCTTCCGAGTACAAGCGCCGTGAGATGTGCAGCCTGTGGGCAAGCACAGATCCCCAGTGCTGTTGTGCCTGTGCATAGGCTGCACGGGGACAGTGAAGAGCAGCAAGAGATTTCAGGGCTGGCACCTTCCTTGTGGGACAAGGAGCCGGACGTTTGCCTTTTCGGTAAGAGGCTCTGCTGAGAACGAACACCGTGAGGTGTACCGTTCCTGTCTAAGTACAGATTCCCAAAGCTGTTGTGCCTGTGGATAGGGTGCACGGGGACAGTGAAGAGCAGCAAGAGCTTTCAGGGCTGGCACCTTCCTTGTGGGACAAGGAGCCGGACGTTTGCCTTTTCAGAAGGAGCGTCTGCCGAGTACAAGCGCCGTGAGATGTGCAGCCTGTGGGCAAGCACAGATCCCCAGTGCTGTTGTGCCTGTGCATAGGCTGCACGGGGACAGTGAAGAGCAGCAAGAGCTTTCAGGGCTGGCACCTTCCTTGTGGGACAAGGAGCCGGACGTTTGCCTTTTCGGAAAGAGGCTCTGCTGAGAACGAACACCGTGAGGTGTACCGTTCCTGTCTAAGTACAGAATCCCAAAGCTGTTGTGCCTGTGGATAGGGTGCACGGGGACAGTGAAGAGCAGCAAGAGCTTTCAGGGCTGGCACCTTCCTTGTGGGACAAGGAGCAAGACGTTTGCCTTCTCGGAAGGGGCGTCTGCCGAGTACAAGCTCCGTGAGATGTGCAGCCTGTGGGCAAGCACAGATCCCCAGTGCTGTTGTGCCTGTGCATAGGCTGCACGGGGACAGTGAAGAGCAGCAAGAGCTTTCAGGGCTGGCACCTTCCTTGTGGGACAAGGAGCCGGACGTTTGCCTTTTCCGTAAGAGGCTCTGCTGAGAACGAACACCGTGAGGTGTACCGTTCCTGGGCAAGCACAGATCCCCAGTGCTGTTGTGCCTGTGCATAGGCTGCACGGGGACAGTGAAGAGCAGCAAGAGCTTTCAGGGCTGGCACCTTCCTTGTGGGACAAGGAGCCGGACGTTTGCCTTTTCGGAAGGATCTTCTTCCGAGTACAAGCGCCGTGAGATGTGCAGCCTGTGGGCAAGCACAGATCCCCAGTGCTGTTGTGCCTGTGCATACGCTGCACGGGGACAGTGAAGAGCAACAAGAGCTTTCAGGGCTGGCACCTTCCTTGTGGGACAAGGAGCCAGACGTTTGCCTTTTCGGAAAATCGCAATGCCGAGAACAGTCACCGTGAGGTATACCGTTCCTCGGAAAGCACAGATCCCCAGTGCTGTTGTGCCTGTGCATAGGCTGCACGGGGACAGTGAAGAGCAGCAAGAGCTTTCAGGGCTGGCACCTTCCTTGTGGGACAAGGAGCCGGACGTTTGCCTTTTCCGTAAGAGGCTCTGCTGAGAACGAACACCGTGAGGTGTACCGTTCCTGGGCAAGCACAGATCCCCAGTGCTGTTGTGCCTGTGCATAGGCTGCACGGGGACAGTGAAGAGCAGCAAGAGCTTTCAGGGCTGGCACCTTCCTTGTGGGACAAGGAGCCGGACGTTTGCCTTTTCGGAAGGGGCGTCTGCCGAGTACAAGCTCCGTGAGATGTGCAGCCTGTGGGCAAGCAGAGATCCCCAGTGCTGTTGTGCCTGTGCATAGGCTGCACGGGGACAGTGAAGAGCAGCAAGAGCTTTCAGGGCTGGCACCTTCCTTGTGGGACAAGGAGCCGGACGTTTGCCTTTTCGGAAAGAGGCTCTGCTGAGAACGAACACCGTGAGGTGTACCGTTCCTGGGCAAGCAGAGATCCCCAGTGCTGTTGTGCCTGTGGATAGGGTGCACGGGGACAGTGAAGAGCAGCAAGAGCTTTCAGGGCTGGCACCTTCCTTGTGGGACAAGGAGCCGGACATTTGCCTTTTCGGAAGGATCTTCTTCCGAGTACAAGCGCCGTGAGATGTGCAGCCTGTGGGCAAGCACAGATCCCCAGTGCTGTTGTGCCTGTGCATAGGCTGCACGGGGACAGTGAAGAGCAGCAAGAGATTTCAGGGCTGGCACCTTCCTTGTGGGACAAGGAGCCAGACGTTTGCCTTTTCGGTAAGAGGCTCTGCTGAGAACGAACACCGTGAGGTGTACCGTTCCTGTCTAAGTACAGATTCCCAAAGCTGTTGTGCCTGTGGATAGGGTGCACGGGGACAGTGAAGAGCAGCAAGAGCTTTCAGGGCTGGCACCTTCCTTGTGGGACAAGGAGCCGGACGTTTGCCTTTTCAGAAGGAGCGTCTGCCGAGTACAAGCGCCGTGAGATGTGCAGCCTGTGGGCAAGCACAGATCCCCAGTGCTGTTGTGCCTGTGCATAGGCTGCACGGGGACAGTGAAGAGCAGCAAGAGCTTTCAGGGCTGGCACCTTCCTTGTGGGACAAGGAGCCGGACGTTTGCCTTTTCAGAAGGAGCGTCTGCCGAGTATAAGCGCCGTGAGATGTGCAGCCTGTGGGCAAGCACAGATCCCCAGTGCTGTTGTGCCTGTGGATAGGCTGCACGGGGACAGTGAAGAGCAGCAAGAGCTTTCAGGGCTGGCACCTTCCTTGTGGGACAAGGAGCCGGACGTTTGCCTTTTCGGAAAGAGGCTCTGCTGAGAACGAACACCGTGAGGTGTACCGTTCCTGTCTAAGTACAGATTCCCAAAGCTGTTGTGCCTGTGGATAGGGTGCACGGGGACAGTGAAGAGCAGCAAGAGCTTTCAGGGCTGGCACCTTCCTTGTGGGACAAGGAGCCGGACGTTTGCCTTTTCCGTAAGAGGCTCTGCTGAGAACGAACACCGTGAGGTGTACCCTTCCTGGGCAAGCACAGATCGCCAGTGCTGTTGTGCCTGTGCATAGGCTGCACGGGGACAGTGAAGAGCAGCAAGAGCTTTCAGGGCTGGCACCTTCCTTGTGGGACAAGGAGCCGGACGTTTGCCTTTTCCGTAAGAGGCTCTGCTGAGAACGAACACCGTGAGGTGTACCGTTCCTGTCTAAGTACAGATTCCCAAAGCTGTTGTGCCTGTGCATAGGCTGCACGGGGTCAGTGAAGAGCAGCAAGAGCTTTCAGGGCTGGCACCTTCCTTGTGGGACAAGGAGCCGGACGTTTGCCTTTTCGGAAAATTTCAAAGCCGAGAACGGACACCGTGAGGTGTACCGTTCCTGGGCAAGCACAGATCCCCAGTGCTGTTGTGCCTGTGCATACGCTGCACGGGGACAGTGAAGAGCAGCAAGAGCTTTCAGGGCTGGCACCTTCCTTGTGGGACAAGGAGCCGGACGTTTGCCTTTTCGGAAGGTGCGTCTGCAGAGTACAAGTGCCGAGAGATGTGCAGCCTGTGGGCAAGCACAGATCCCCAGCGCTGTTGTGCCTGTGCATACGCTGCACGGGGACAGTGAAGAGCAGCAAGAGCTTTCAGGGCTGGCACCTTCCTTGTGGGACAAGGAGCCAGACGTTTGCCTTTTCGGAAAAACGCAATGCCAAGAACAGTCACCGTGAGGTATACCGTTCCTCGGAAAGCACAGATCCCCAGTGCTGTTGTGCCTGTGCATAGGCTGCACGGGGACAGTGAAGAGCAGCAAGAGCTTTCAGGGCTGGCACCTTCCTTGTGGGACAAGGAGCCGGACGTTTGCCTTTTCGGAAGGAGCGTCTGCCGAGTACAAGCGCCGTGAGATCTGCAGCCTGTGGGCAAGCACAGATCCCCAGTGCTGTTGTGCCTGTGCATACGCTGCACGGGGACAGTGAAGAGCAGCAAGAGCTTTCAGGGCTGGCACCTTCCTTGTGGGACAAGGAGCCGGACGTTTGCCTTTTCGGTAAGAGGCTCTGCTGAGAACGAACACCGTGAGGTGTACCGTTTCTGTCTAAGTACAGATTCCCAGTGCTGTTGTGCCTGTGGATACGGCGCACGGGGACAGTGAAGAGCAGCAAGAGCTTTCAGGGCTGGCACCTTCCTTGTGGGACAAGGAGCCGGACGTTTGCCTTTTCGGTAAGAGGCTCTGCTGAGAACGAACACCGTGAGGTGTACCGTTCCTGGGCAAGCACAGATCCCCAGTGCTGTTGTGCCTGTGCATAGGCTGCACGGGGACAGTGAAGAGCAGCAAGAGCTTTCAGGGCTGGCACCTTCCTTGTGGGACAAGGAGCCGGACGTTTGCCTTTTCGGAAAATTGCAATGCCGAGAACGGACACCGTGAGGTGTAACGTTCCTGCGCAAGCACAGATCCTCAGTGCTGTTGTGCCTGTGCATAGGCTGCACGGGGACAGTGAAGAGCAGCAAGAGCTTTCAGGGCTGGCACCTTCCTTGTGGGACAAGGAGCCGGACGTTTGCCTTTTTGGAAAATTGCAAAGCCGAGAACGGACACCGTGAGGTGTACCATTCCTGTCTAAGTACAGATTCCCAAAGCTGTTGTGCCTGTGCATAGGCTGCACGGGGACAGTGAAGAGCAGCAAGAGCTTTCAGGGCTGGCACCTTCCTTGTGGGACAAGGAGCCAGACGTTTGCCTTTTCGGAAGGGGCGTCTGCCGAGTACAAGCTCCGTGAGTTGTGCAGCCTGTGGGCAAGCACAGATCCCCAGTGCTGTTGTGCCTGTGCATAGGCTGCACGGGGACAGTGAAGAGCAGCAAGAGCTTTCAGGGCTGGCACCTTCCTTGTGGGACAAGGAGCCGGACGTTTGCCTTTTCGGAAGGGGCGTCTGCCGAGTACAAGCGCCGTGAGATGTGCAGCCTGTGGGCAAGCACAGATCCCCAGTGCTGTTGTGCCTGTGCATACGCTGCACGGGGACAGTGAAGAGCAGCAAGAGCTTTCAGGGCTGGCACCTTCCTTGTGGGACAAGGAGCCGGACGTTTGCCTTTTCGGAAAGAGGCTCTGCTGAGAACGAACACCGTGAGGTGTACCGTTCCTGGGCAAGCAGAGATCCCCAGTGCTGTTGTGCCTGTGGATAGGGTGCACGGGGACAGTGAAGAGCAGCAAGAGCTTTCAGGGCTGGCACCTTCCTTGTGGGACAAGGAGCCGGACGTTTGCCTTTTCGGAAGGATCTTCTTCCGAGTACAAGCGCCGTGAGATGTGCAGCCTGTGGGCAAGCACAGATCCCCAGTGCTGTTGTGCCTGTGCATAGGCTGCACGGGGACAGTGAAGAGCAGCAAGAGATTTCAGGGCTGGCACCTTCCTTGTGGGACAAGGAGCCAGACGTTTGCCTTTTCGGTAAGAGGCTCTGCTGAGAACGAACACCGTGAGGTGTACCGTTCCTGTCTAAGTACAGATTCCCAAAGCTGTTGTGCCTGTGGATAGGGTGCACGGGGACAGTGAAGAGCAGCAAGAGCTTTCAGGGCTGGCACCTTCCTTGTGGGACAAGGAGCCGGACGTTTGCCTTTTCAGAAGGAGCGTCTGCCGAGTACAAGCGCCGTGAGATGTGCAGCCTGTGGGCAAGCACAGATCCCCAGTGCTGTTGTGCCTGTGCATAGGCTGCACGGGGACAGTGAAGAGCAGCAAGAGCTTTCAGGGCTGGCACCTTCCTTGTGGGACAAGGAGCCGGACGTTTGCCTTTTCGGAAAGAGGCTCTGCTGAGAACGAACACCGTGAGGTGTACCGTTCCTGTCTAAGTACAGAATCCCAAAGCTGTTGTGCCTGTGGATAGGGTGCACGGGGACAGTGAAGAGCAGCAAGAGCTTTCAGGGCTGGCACCTTCCTTGTGGGACAAGGAGCAAGACGTTTGCCTTCTCGGAAGGGGCGTCTGCCGAGTACAAGCTCCGTGAGATGTGCAGCCTGTGGGCAAGCACAGATCCCCAGTGCTGTTGTGCCTGTGCATAGGCTGCACGGGGACAGTGAAGAGCAGCAAGAGCTTTCAGGGCTGGCACCTTCCTTGTGGGACAAGGAGCCGGACGTTTGCCTTTTCCGTAAGAGGCTCTGCTGAGAACGAACACCGTGAGGTGTACCGTTCCTGGGCAAGCACAGATCCCCAGTGCTGTTGTGCCTGTGCATAGGCTGCACGGGGACAGTGAAGAGCAGCAAGAGCTTTCAGGGCTGGCACCTTCCTTGTGGGACAAGGAGCCGGACGTTTGCCTTTTCGGAAGGATCTTCTTCCGAGTACAAGCGCCGTGAGATGTGCAGCCTGTGGGCAAGCACAGATCCCCAGTGCTGTTGTGCCTGTGCATACGCTGCACGGGGACAGTGAAGAGCAACAAGAGCTTTCAGGGCTGGCACCTTCCTTGTGGGACAAGGAGCCAGACGTTTGCCTTTTCGGAAAATCGCAATGCCGAGAACAGTCACCGTGAGGTATACCGTTCCTCGGAAAGCACAGATCCCCAGTGCTGTTGTGCCTGTGCATAGGCTGCACGGGGACAGTGAAGAGCAGCAAGAGCTTTCAGGGCTGGCACCTTCCTTGTGGGACAAGGAGCCGGACGTTTGCCTTTTCCGTAAGAGGCTCTGCTGAGAACGAACACCGTGAGGTGTACCGTTCCTGGGCAAGCACAGATCCCCAGTGCTGTTGTGCCTGTGCATAGGCTGCACGGGGACAGTGAAGAGCAGCAAGAGCTTTCAGGGCTGGCACCTTCCTTGTGGGACAAGGAGCCGGACGTTTGCCTTTTCGGAAGGGGCGTCTGCCGAGTACAAGCTCCGTGAGATGTGCAGCCTGTGGGCAAGCAGAGATCCCCAGTGCTGTTGTGCCTGTGCATAGGCTGCACGGGGACAGTGAAGAGCAGCAAGAGCTTTCAGGGCTGGCACCTTCCTTGTGGGACAAGGAGCCGGACGTTTGCCTTTTCGGAAGGGGCGTCTGCCGAGTACAAGCTCCGTGAGATGTGCAGCCTGTGGGCAAGCACAGATCCCCAGTGCTGTTGTGCCTGTGCATACGCTGCACGGGGACAGTGAAGAGCAGCAAGAGCTTTCAGGGCTGGCACCTTCCTTGTGGGACAAGGAGCCGGACGTTTGCCTTTTCGGAAAGAGGCTCTGCTGAGAACGAACACCGTGAGGTGTACCGTTCCTGGGCAAGCAGAGATCCCCAGTGCTGTTGTGCCTGTGGATAGGGTGCACGGGGACAGTGAAGAGCAGCAAGAGCTTTCAGGGCTGGCACCTTCCTTGTGGGACAAGGAGCCGGACGTTTGCCTTTTCGGAAGGATCTTCTTCCGAGTACAAGCGCCGTGAGATGTGCAGCCTGTGGGCAAGCACAGATCCCCAGTGCTGTTGTGCCTGTGCATAGGCTGCACGGGGACAGTGAAGAGCAGCAAGAGATTTCAGGGCTGGCACCTTCCTTGTGGGACAAGGAGCCAGACGTTTGCCTTTTCGGTAAGAGGCTCTGCTGAGAACGAACACCGTGAGGTGTACCGTTCCTGTCTAAGTACAGATTCCCAAAGCTGTTGTGCCTGTGGATAGGGTGCACGGGGACAGTGAAGAGCAGCAAGAGCTTTCAGGGCTGGCACCTTCCTTGTGGGACAAGGAGCCGGACGTTTGCCTTTTCAGAAGGAGCGTCTGCCGAGTACAAGCGCCGTGAGATGTGCAGCCTGTGGGCAAGCACAGATCCCCAGTGCTGTTGTGCCTGTGCATAGGCTGCACGGGGACAGTGAAGAGCAGCAAGAGCTTTCAGGGCTGGCACCTTCCTTGTGGGACAAGGAGCCGGACGTTTGCCTTTTCAGAAGGAGCGTCTGCCGAGTATAAGCGCCGTGAGATGTGCAGCCTGTGGGCAAGCACAGATCCCCAGTGCTGTTGTGCCTGTGGATAGGCTGCACGGGGACAGTGAAGAGCAGCAAGAGCTTTCAGGGCTGGCACCTTCCTTGTGGGACAAGGAGCCGGACGTTTGCCTTTTCGGAAAGAGGCTCTGCTGAGAACGAACACCGTGAGGTGTACCGTTCCTGTCTAAGTACAGATTCCCAAAGCTGTTGTGCCTGTGGATAGGGTGCACGGGGACAGTGAAGAGCAGCAAGAGCTTTCAGGGCTGGCACCTTCCTTGTGGGACAAGGAGCCGGACGTTTGCCTTTTCCGTAAGAGGCTCTGCTGAGAACGAACACCGTGAGGTGTACCCTTCCTCGGCAAGCACAGATCGCCAGTGCTGTTGTGCCTGTGCATAGGCTGCACGGGGACAGTGAAGAGCAGCAAGAGCTTTCAGGGCTGGCACCTTCCTTGTGGGACAAGGAGCCGGACGTTTGCCTTTTCCGTAAGAGGCTCTGCTGAGAACGAACACCGTGAGGTGTACCGTTCCTGTCTAAGTACAGATTCCCAGTGCTGTTGTGCCTGTGCATAGGCTGCACGGGGTCAGTGAAGAGCAGCAAGAGCTTTCAGGGCTGGCACCTTCCTTGTGGGACAAGGAGCCGGACGTTTGCCTTTTCGGAAAATTTCAAAGCCGAGAACGGACACCGTGAGGTGTACCGTTCCTGGGCAAGCACAGATCGCCAGTGCTGTTGTGCCTGTGCATAGGCTGCACGGGGACAGTGAAGAGCAGCAAGAGCTTTCAGGGCTGGCACCTTCCTTGTGGGACAAGGAGCCGGACGTTTGCCTTTTCGGAAGGTGCGTCTGCAGAGTACAAGTGCCGAGAGATGTGCAGCCTGTGGGCAAGCACAGATCCCCAGTGCTGTTGTGCCTGTGCATACGCTGCACGGGGACAGTGAAGAGCAGCAAGAGCTTTCAGGGCTGGCACCTTCCTTGTGGGACAAGGAGCCAGACGTTTGCCTTTTCGGAAAAACGCAATGCCAAGAACAGTCACCGTGAGGTATACCGTTCCTCGGAAAGCACAGATCCCCAGTGCTGTTGTGCCTGTGCATAGGCTGCACGGGGACAGTGAAGAGCAGCAAGAGCTTTCAGGGCTGGCACCTTCCTTGTGGGACAAGGAGCCAGACGTTTGCCTTTTCGGAAGGAGCGTCTGCCGAGTACAAGCGCCGTGAGATCTGCAGCCTGTGGGCAAGCACAGATCCCCAGTGCTGTTGTGCCTGTGCATACGCTGCACGGGGACAGTGAAGAGCAGCAAGAGCTTTCAGGGCTGGCACCTTCCTTGTGGGACAAGGAGCCGGACGTTTGCCTTTTCGGTAAGAGGCTCTGCTGAGAACGAACACCGTGAGGTGTACCGTTTCTGTCTAAGTACAGATTCCCAGTGCTGTTGTGCCTGTGGATACGGCGCACGGGGACAGTGAAGAGCAGCAAGAGCTTTCAGGGCTGGCACCTTCCTTGTGGGACAAGGAGCCGGACGTTTGCCTTTTCGGTAAGAGGCTCTGCTGAGAACGAACACCGTGAGGTGTACCGTTCCTGGGCAAGCACAGATCCCCAGTGCTGTTGTGCCTGTGCATAGGCTGCACGGGGACAGTGAAGAGCAGCAAGAGCTTTCAGGGCTGGCACCTTCCTTGTGGGACAAGGAGCCGGACGTTTGCCTTTTCGGAAAATTGCAATGCCGAGAACGGACACCGTGAGGTGTAACGTTCCTGCGCAAGCACAGATCCTCAGTGCTGTTGTGCCTGTGCATAGGCTGCACGGGGACAGTGAAGAGCAGCAAGAGCTTTCAGGGCTGGCACCTTCCTTGTGGGACAAGGAGCCGGACGTTTGCCTTTTTGGAAAATTGCAAAGCCGAGAACGGACACCGTGAGGTGTACCATTCCTGTCTAAGTACAGATTCCCAAAGCTGTTGTGCCTGTGGATAGGGTGCACGGGGACAGTGAAGAGCAGCAAGAGCTTTCAGGGCTGGCACCTTCCTTGTGGGACAAGGAGCCGTACGTTTGCCTTTTCGGAAGGAGCGTCTGCCGAGTACAAGCGCCGTGAGATGTGCAGCCTGTGGGCAAGCAGAGATCCCCAGTGCTGTTGTGCCTGTGCATAGGCTGCACGGGGACACTGAAGAGCAGCAAGAGCTTTCAGGGCTGGCACCTTCCTTGTGGGACAAGGAGCCGGACGTTTGCCTTTTCTGTAAGAGGCTCTGCTGAGAACGAACACCGTGAGGTGTACCGTTCCTGTCTAAGTACAGATTCCCAAAGCTGTTGTGCCTGTGGATAGGGTGCACGGGGACAGTGAAGAGCAGCAAGAGCTTTCAGGGCTGGCACCTTCCTTGTGGGACAAGGAGCCGGACGTTTGCCTTTTCGGAAGGAGCGTCTGCCGAGTACAAGCGCCGTGAGATGTGCAGCCTGTGGGCAAGCACAGATCCCCAGTGCTGTTGTGCCTGTGGATAGGGTGCACGGGGACAGTGAAGAGCAGCAAGAGCTTTCAGGGCTGGCACCTTCCTTGTGGGACAAGGAGCCGGACGTTTGCCTTTTCGGAAAGAGGCTCTGCTGAGAACGAACACCGTGAGGTGTACCGTTCCTGTCTAAGTAGAGATCCCCAGTGCTGTTGTGCCTGTGCATAGGCTGCACGGGGACAGTGAAGAGCAGCAAGAGCTTTCAGGGCTGGCACCTTCCTTGTGGGACAAGGAGCCGGACGTTTGCCTTTTCGGAAAATTGTAATGCCGAGAACGGACACCGTGAGGTGTAACGTTCCTGCGCAAGCACAGATCCCCAGTGCTGTTGTGCCTGTGCATAGGCTGCACGGGGACAGTGAAGAGCAGCAAGAGCTTTCAGGGCTGGCACCTTCCTTGTGGGACAAGGAGCCGGACGTTTGCCTTTTTGGAAAATTGCAAAGCCGAGAACGGACACCGTGAGGTGTACCATTCCTGTCTAAGTACAGATTCCCAAAGCTGTTGTGCCTGTGGATAGGGTGCACGGGGACAGTGAAGAGCAGCAAGAGCTTTCAGGGCTGGCACCTTCCTTGTGGGACAAGGAGCCGGACGTTTGCCTTTTCCGTAAGAGGCTCTGCTGAGAACGAACACCGTGAGGTGTACCGTTCCTGGGCAAGCAGAGATCCCCAGTGCTGTTGTGCCTGTGCATAGGCTGCACGGGGACAGTGAAGAGCAGCAAGAGCTTTCAGGGCTGGCACCTTCCTTGTGGGACAAGGAGCCGGACGTTTGCCTTTTCGGAAAGAGGCTCTGCTGAGAACGAACACCGTGAGGTGTACCGTTCCTGTCTAAGTACAGATTCCCAAAGCTGTTGTGCCTGTGGATAGGGTGCACGGGGACAGTGAAGAGCAGCAAGAGCTTTCAGGGCTGGCACCTTCCTTGTGGGACAAGGAGCCGGACGTTTGCCTTTTCGGAAGGAGCGTCTGCCGAGTACAAGCTCCGTGAGATGTGCAGCCTGTGGGCAAGCACAGATCCCCAGTGCTGTTGTGCCTGTGCATACGCTGCACGGGGACAGTGAAGAGCAGCAAGAGCTTTCAGGGCTGGCACCTTCCTTGTGGGACAAGGAGCCGGACGTTTGCCTTTTCGGAAAATTGCAATGCCGAGAACGGACACCGTGAGGTGTACCGTTCCTGGGCAAGCACAGATCCCCAGTGCTGTTGTGCCTGTGGATAGGCTGCACGGGGACAGTGAAGAGCAGCAAGAGCTTTCAGGGCTGGCACCTTCCTTGTGGGACAAGGAGCCGGACATTTGCCTTTTCGGAAGGAGCGTCTGCAGAGTACAAGTGCCGAGAGATGTGCAGCCTGTGGGCAAGCACAGATCCCCAGTGCTGTTGTGCCTGTGCATACGCTGCACGGGGACAGTGAAGAGCAGCAAGAGCTTTCAGGGCTGGCACCTTCCTTGTGGGACAAGGAGCCAGACGTTTGCCTTTTCGGAAGGAGCGTCTGCCGAGTACAAGCGCCGTGAGATCTGCAGCCTGTGGGCAAGCACAGATCCCCAGTGCTGTTGTGCCTGTGCATACGCTGCACGGGGACAGTGAAGAGCAGCAAGAGCTTTCAGGGCTGGCACCTTCCTTGTGGGACAAGGAGCCGGACGTTTGCCTTTTCGGAAGGAGCGTCTGCCGAGTACAAGCGCTGTGAGATGTGCAGCCTGTGGGCAAGCAGAGATCCCCAGTGCTGTTGTGCCTGTGCATAGGCTGCACGGGGACAGTGAAGAGCAGCAAGAGCTTTCAGGGCTGGCACCTTCCTTGTGGGACAAGGAGCCAGACGTTTGCCTTTTCGGAAGGAGCGTCTGCCGAGTACAAGCGCCGTGAGATCTGCAGCCTGTGGGCAAGCACAGATCCCCAGTGCTGTTGTGCCTGTGCATACGCTGCACGGGGACAGTGAAGAGCAGCAAGAGCTTTCAGGGCTGGCACCTTCCTTGTGGGACAAGGAGCCGGACGTTTGCCTTTTCGGAAGGAGCGTCTGCCGAGTACAAGCGCTGTGAGATGTGCAGCCTGTGGGCAAGCAGAGATCCCCAGTGCTGTTGTGCCTGTGCATAGGCTGCACGGGGACAGTGAAGAGCAGCAAGAGCTTTCAGGGCTGGCACCTTCCTTGTGGGACAAGGAGCCGGACGTTTGCCTTTTCGGTAAGAGGCTCTGCTGAGAACGAACACCGTGAGGTGTACCGTTCCTGGGCAAGCACAGATCCCCAGTGCTGTTGTGCCTGTGCATAGGCTGCACGGGGAAAGTGAAGAGCAGCAAGAGCTTTCAGGGCTGGCACCTTCCTTGTGGGACAAGGAGCCGGACGTTTGCCTTTTCGGAAAATTGCAATGCCGAGAACGGACACCGTGAGGTGTAACGTTCCTGGGCAAGCACAGATCCCCAGTGCTGTTGTGCCTGTGCATAGGCTGCACGGGGACAGTGAAGAGCAGCAAGAGCTTTCAGGGCTGGCACCTTCCTTGTGGGACAAGGAGCCGGACGTTTGCCTTTTTGGAAAATTGCAATGCCGAGAACGGACACCGTGAGGTGTACCATTCCTGTCTAAGTACAGATTCCCAAAGCTGTTGTGCCTGTGGATAGGGTGCACGGGGACAGTGAAGAGCAGCAAGAGCTTTCAGGGCTGGCACCTTCCTTGTGGGACAAGGAGCCGGACGTTTGCCTTTTCTGTAAGAGGCTCTGCTGAGAGCGAACACCGTGAGGTGTACCGTTCCTGGGCAAGCACAGATCCCCAGTGCTGTTGTGCCTGTGCATAGGCTGCACGGGGACAGTGAAGAGCAGCCAGAACTTTCAGGGCTGGCACCTTCCTTGTGGGACAAGGAGCCGGACGTTTGCCTTTTCTGTAAGAGGCTCTGCTGAGAACGAACACCGTGAGGTGTACCGTTCCTGTCTAAGTACAGATTCCCAAAGCTGTTGTGCCTGTGGATAGGGTGCACGGGGACAGTGAAGAGCAGCAAGAGCTTTCAGGGCTGGCACCTTCCTTGTGGGACAAGGAGCCGGACGTTTGCCTTTTCGGAAAATTGTAATGCCGAGAACGGACACCGTGAGGTGTAACGTTCCTGCGCAAGCACAGATCCCCAGTGCTGTTGTGCCTGTGCATAGGCTGCACGGGGACAGTGAAGAGCAGCAAGAGCTTTCAGGGCTGGCACCTTCCTTGTGGGACAAGGAGCCGGACGTTTGCCTTTTTGGAAAATTGCAAAGCCGAGAACGGACACCGTGAGGTGTACCGTTCCTGGGCAAGCACAGATCCCCAAAGCTGTTGTGCCTGTGCATAGGCTGCACGGGGACAGTGAAGAGCAGCAAGATCTTTCAGGGCTGGCACTTTCCTTGTGGGACAAGGAGCCGGACGTTTGCCTTTTCAGAAGGAGCGTCTGCCGAGTACAAGCGCCGTGAGATGTGCAGCCTGTGGGCAAGCAGAGATCCCCAGTGCTGTTGTGCCTGTGCATAGGCTGCACGGGGACAGTGAAGAGCAGCAAGAGCTTTCAGGGCTGGCACCTTCCTTGTGGGACAAGGAGCCGGACGTTTGCCTTTTCCGTAAGAGGCTCTGCTGAGAACGAACACCGTGAGGTGTACCGTTCCTGTCTAAGTAGAGATTCCCAAAGCTGTTGTGCCTGTGCATAGGCTGCACGGGGACAGTGAAGAGCAGCAAGAGCTTTCAGGGCTGGCACCTTCCTTGTGGGACAAGGAGCCGGACGTTTGCCTTTTCGGAAAGAGGCTCTGCTGAGAACGAACACCGTGAGGTGTACCGTTCCTGGGCAAGCACAGATCCCCAGTGCTGTTGTGCCTGTGCATAGGCTGCACGGGGACAGTGAAGAGCAGCAAGAGCTTTCAGGGCTGGCACCTTCCTTGTGGGACAAGGAGCCGGACGTTTGCCTTTTCTGTAAGAGGCTCTGCTGAGAACGAACACCGTGAGGTGTACCGTTCCTGTCTAAGTACAGATTCCCAAAGCTGTTGTGCCTGTGGACAGGGTGCACGGGGACAGTGAAGAGCAGCAAGAGCTTTCAGGGCTGGCACCTTCCTTGTGGGACAAGGAGCCGGACGTTTGCCTTTT
This sequence comes from Buteo buteo, assembly GCF_964188355.1. Lineage (NCBI taxonomy): Eukaryota > Metazoa > Chordata > Aves > Accipitriformes > Accipitridae > Buteo > Buteo buteo. Next base: position 10,675,501 of record NC_134193.1, read on the forward strand.
CGGAAGGAGCGTCTGCCGAGTACAAGCTCCGTGAGATGTGCAGCCTGTGGGCAAGCACAGATCCCCAGTGCTGTTGTGCCTGTGGATAGGGTGCACGGGGACAGTGAAGAGCAGCAAGAGCTTTCAGGGCTGGCACCTTCCTTGTGGGACAAGGAGCCGGACGTTTGCCTTTTCGGAAAATTGCAATGCCGAGAACGGACACCGTGAGGTGTACCGTTCCTGGGCAAGCACAGATCCCCAGTGCTGTTGTGCCTGTGCATAGGCTGCACGGGGACAGTGAAGAGCAGCAAGAGCTTTCAGGGCTGGCACCTTCCTTGTGGGACAAGGAGCCGGACGTTTGCCTTTTCGGAAAATTGTAATGCCGAGAACGGACACCGTGAGGTGTAACGTTCCTGCGCAAGCACAGATCCCCAGTGCTGTTGTGCCTGTGCATAGGCTGCACGGGGACAGTGAAGAGCAGCAAGAGCTTTCAGGGCTGGCACCTTCCTTGTGGGACAAGGAGCCGGACGTTTGCCTTTTTGGAAAATTGCAAAGCCGAGAACGGACACCGTGAGGTGTACCATTCCTGTCTAAGTACAGATTCCCAAAGCTGTTGTGCCTGTGGATAGGGTGCACGGGGACAGTGAAGAGCAGCAAGATCTTTCAGGGCTGGCACTTTCCTTGTGGGACAAGGAGCCGGACGTTTGCCTTTTCAGAAGGAGCGTCTGCCGAGTACAAGCGCCGTGAGATGTGCAGCCTGTGGGCAAGCAGAGATCCCCAGTGCTGTTGTGCCTGTGCATAGGCTGCACGGGGACAGTGAAGAGCAGCAAGAGCTTTCAGGGCTGGCACCTTCCTTGTGGGACAAGGAGCCGGACGTTTGCCTTTTCGGTAAGAGGCTCTGCTGAGAACGAACACCGTGAGGTGTACCGTTCCTGTCTAAGTACAGATTCCCAAAGATGTTGTGCCTGTGGATAGGGTGCACGGGGACAGTGAAGAGCAGCAAGAGCTTTCAGGGCTGGCACCTTCCTTGTGGGACAAGGAGCCGGACGTTTGCCTTTTCCGTAAGAGGCTCTGCTGAGAACGAACACCGTGAGGTGTACCGTTCCTGGGCAAGCACAGATCCCCAGTGCTGTTGTGCCTGTGCATAGGCAGCACGGGGACAGTGAAGAGCAGCAAGAGCTTTCAGGGCTGGCACCTTCCTTGTGGGACAAGGAGCCGGACGTTTGCCTTTTCGGAAAGAGGCTCTGCTGAGAACGAACACCGTGAGGTGTACCGTTCCTGTCTAAGTACAGATTCCCAAAGCTGTTGTGCCTGTGGATAGGGTGCACGGGGACAGTGAAGAGCAGCAAGAGCTTTCAGGGCTGGCACCTTCCTTGTGGGACAAGGAGCCGGACGTTTGCCTTTTCGGAAGGAGCGTCTGCCGAGTACAAGCTCCGTGAGATGTGCAGCCTGTGGGCAAGCACAGATCCCCAGTGCTGTTGTGCCTGTGCATACGCTGCACGGGGACAGTGAAGAGCAGCAAGAGCTTTCAGGGCTGGCACCTTCCTTGTGGGACAAGGAGCCGGACGTTTGCCTTTTCGGAAAATTGCAATGCCGAGAACGGACACCGTGAGGTGTACCGTTCCTGGGCAAGCACAGATCCCCAGTGCTGTTGTGCCTGTGGATAGGCTGCACGGGGACAGTGAAGAGCAGCAAGAGCTTTCAGGGCTGGCACCTTCCTTGTGGGACAAGGAGCCGGACATTTGCCTTTTCGGAAGGAGCGTCTGCAGAGTACAAGTGCCGAGAGATGTGCAGCCTGTGGGCAAGCACAGATCCCCAGTGCTGTTGTGCCTGTGCATACGCTGCACGGGGACAGTGAAGAGCAGCAAGAGCTTTCAGGGCTGGCACCTTCCTTGTGGGACAAGGAGCCAGACGTTTGCCTTTTCGGAAGGAGCGTCTGCCGAGTACAAGCGCCGTGAGATCTGCAGCCTGTGGGCAAGCACAGATCCCCAGTGCTGTTGTGCCTGTGCATACGCTGCACGGGGACAGTGAAGAGCAGCAAGAGCTTTCAGGGCTGGCACCTTCCTTGTGGGACAAGGAGCCGGACGTTTGCCTTTTCGGAAGGAGCGTCTGCCGAGTACAAGCGCTGTGAGATGTGCAGCCTGTGGGCAAGCAGAGATCCCCAGTGCTGTTGTGCCTGTGCATAGGCTGCACGGGGACAGTGAAGAGCAGCAAGAGCTTTCAGGGCTGGCACCTTCCTTGTGGGACAAGGAGCCAGACGTTTGCCTTTTCGGAAGGAGCGTCTGCCGAGTACAAGCGCCGTGAGATCTGCAGCCTGTGGGCAAGCACAGATCCCCAGTGCTGTTGTGCCTGTGCATACGCTGCACGGGGACAGTGAAGAGCAGCAAGAGCTTTCAGGGCTGGCACCTTCCTTGTGGGACAAGGAGCCGGACGTTTGCCTTTTCGGAAGGAGCGTCTGCCGAGTACAAGCGCTGTGAGATGTGCAGCCTGTGGGCAAGCAGAGATCCCCAGTGCTGTTGTGCCTGTGCATAGGCTGCACGGGGACAGTGAAGAGCAGCAAGAGCTTTCAGGGCTGGCACCTTCCTTGTGGGACAAGGAGCCGGACGTTTGCCTTTTCGGTAAGAGGCTCTGCTGAGAACGAACACCGTGAGGTGTACCGTTCCTGGGCAAGCACAGATCCCCAGTGCTGTTGTGCCTGTGCATAGGCTGCACGGGGAAAGTGAAGAGCAGCAAGAGCTTTCAGGGCTGGCACCTTCCTTGTGGGACAAGGAGCCGGACGTTTGCCTTTTCGGAAAATTGCAATGCCGAGAACGGACACCGTGAGGTGTAACGTTCCTGGGCAAGCACAGATCCCCAGTGCTGTTGTGCCTGTGCATAGGCTGCACGGGGACAGTGAAGAGCAGCAAGAGCTTTCAGGGCTGGCACCTTCCTTGTGGGACAAGGAGCCGGACGTTTGCCTTTTTGGAAAATTGCAATGCCGAGAACGGACACCGTGAGGTGTACCATTCCTGTCTAAGTACAGATTCCCAAAGCTGTTGTGCCTGTGGATAGGGTGCACGGGGACAGTGAAGAGCAGCAAGAGCTTTCAGGGCTGGCACCTTCCTTGTGGGACAAGGAGCCGGACGTTTGCCTTTTCTGTAAGAGGCTCTGCTGAGAGCGAACACCGTGAGGTGTACCGTTCCTGGGCAAGCACAGATCCCCAGTGCTGTTGTGCCTGTGCATAGGCTGCACGGGGACAGTGAAGAGCAGCCAGAACTTTCAGGGCTGGCACCTTCCTTGTGGGACAAGGAGCCGGACGTTTGCCTTTTCTGTAAGAGGCTCTGCTGAGAACGAACACCGTGAGGTGTACCGTTCCTGTCTAAGTACAGATTCCCAAAGCTGTTGTGCCTGTGGATAGGGTGCACGGGGACAGTGAAGAGCAGCAAGAGCTTTCAGGGCTGGCACCTTCCTTGTGGGACAAGGAGCCGGACGTTTGCCTTTTCGGAAAATTGTAATGCCGAGAACGGACACCGTGAGGTGTAACGTTCCTGCGCAAGCACAGATCCCCAGTGCTGTTGTGCCTGTGCATAGGCTGCACGGGGACAGTGAAGAGCAGCAAGAGCTTTCAGGGCTGGCACCTTCCTTGTGGGACAAGGAGCCGGACGTTTGCCTTTTTGGAAAATTGCAAAGCCGAGAACGGACACCGTGAGGTGTACCGTTCCTGGGCAAGCACAGATCCCCAAAGCTGTTGTGCCTGTGCATAGGCTGCACGGGGACAGTGAAGAGCAGCAAGATCTTTCAGGGCTGGCACTTTCCTTGTGGGACAAGGAGCCGGACGTTTGCCTTTTCAGAAGGAGCGTCTGCCGAGTACAAGCGCCGTGAGATGTGCAGCCTGTGGGCAAGCAGAGATCCCCAGTGCTGTTGTGCCTGTGCATAGGCTGCACGGGGACAGTGAAGAGCAGCAAGAGCTTTCAGGGCTGGCACCTTCCTTGTGGGACAAGGAGCCGGACGTTTGCCTTTTCCGTAAGAGGCTCTGCTGAGAACGAACACCGTGAGGTGTACCGTTCCTGTCTAAGTAGAGATTCCCAAAGCTGTTGTGCCTGTGCATAGGCTGCACGGGGACAGTGAAGAGCAGCAAGAGCTTTCAGGGCTGGCACCTTCCTTGTGGGACAAGGAGCCGGACGTTTGCCTTTTCGGAAAGAGGCTCTGCTGAGAACGAACACCGTGAGGTGTACCGTTCCTGGGCAAGCACAGATCCCCAGTGCTGTTGTGCCTGTGCATAGGCTGCACGGGGACAGTGAAGAGCAGCAAGAGCTTTCAGGGCTGGCACCTTCCTTGTGGGACAAGGAGCCGGACGTTTGCCTTTTCTGTAAGAGGCTCTGCTGAGAACGAACACCGTGAGGTGTACCGTTCCTGTCTAAGTACAGATTCCCAAAGCTGTTGTGCCTGTGGACAGGGTGCACGGGGACAGTGAAGAGCAGCAAGAGCTTTCAGGGCTGGCACCTTCCTTGTGGGACAAGGAGCCGGACGTTTGCCTTTTCGGAAGGAGCGTCTGCCGAGTACAAGCTCCGTGAGATGTGCAGCCTGTGGGCAAGCACAGATCCCCAGTGCTGTTGTGCCTGTGGATAGGGTGCACGGGGACAGTGAAGAGCAGCAAGAGCTTTCAGGGCTGGCACCTTCCTTGTGGGACAAGGAGCCGGACGTTTGCCTTTTCGGAAAATTGCAATGCCGAGAACGGACACCGTGAGGTGTACCGTTCCTGGGCAAGCACAGATCCCCAGTGCTGTTGTGCCTGTGCATAGGCTGCACGGGGACAGTGAAGAGCAGCAAGAGCTTTCAGGGCTGGCACCTTCCTTGTGGGACAAGGAGCCGGACGTTTGCCTTTTCGGAAAATTGTAATGCCGAGAACGGACACCGTGAGGTGTAACGTTCCTGCGCAAGCACAGATCCCCAGTGCTGTTGTGCCTGTGCATAGGCTGCACGGGGACAGTGAAGAGCAGCAAGAGCTTTCAGGGCTGGCACCTTCCTTGTGGGACAAGGAGCCGGACGTTTGCCTTTTTGGAAAATTGCAAAGCCGAGAACGGACACCGTGAGGTGTACCATTCCTGTCTAAGTACAGATTCCCAAAGCTGTTGTGCCTGTGGATAGGGTGCACGGGGACAGTGAAGAGCAGCAAGATCTTTCAGGGCTGGCACTTTCCTTGTGGGACAAGGAGCCGGACGTTTGCCTTTTCAGAAGGAGCGTCTGCCGAGTACAAGCGCCGTGAGATGTGCAGCCTGTGGGCAAGCAGAGATCCCCAGTGCTGTTGTGCCTGTGCATAGGCTGCACGGGGACAGTGAAGAGCAGCAAGAGCTTTCAGGGCTGGCACCTTCCTTGTGGGACAAGGAGCCGGACGTTTGCCTTTTCGGTAAGAGGCTCTGCTGAGAACGAACACCGTGAGGTGTACCGTTCCTGTCTAAGTACAGATTCCCAAAGATGTTGTGCCTGTGGATAGGGTGCACGGGGACAGTGAAGAGCAGCAAGAGCTTTCAGGGCTGGCACCTTCCTTGTGGGACAAGGAGCCGGACGTTTGCCTTTTCCGTAAGAGGCTCTGCTGAGAACGAACACCGTGAGGTGTACCGTTCCTGGGCAAGCACAGATCCCCAGTGCTGTTGTGCCTGTGCATAGGCAGCACGGGGACAGTGAAGAGCAGCAAGAGCTTTCAGGGCTGGCACCTTCCTTGTGGGACAAGGAGCCGGACGTTTGCCTTTTCGGAAAATTGCAATGCCGAGAACGGACACCGTGAGGTGTAACGTTCCTGCGCAAGCACAGATCCCCAGTGCTGTTGTGCCTGTGCATAGGCTGCATGGGGACAGTGAAGAGCAGCAAGAGCTTTCAGGGCTGGCACCTTCCTTGTGGGACAAGGAGCCGGACGTTTGCCTTTTTGGAAAATTGCAAAGCCGAGAACGGACACCGTGAGGTGTACCGTTTCTGTCTAAGTACAGATTCCCAGTGCTGTTGTGCCTGTGCATAGGCTGCACGGGGACAGTGAAGAGCAGCAAGAGCTTTCAGGGCTGGCACCTTCCTTGTGGGACAAGGAGCCGGAAATTTGCCTTTTCGGAAGAAGCGTCTGCCGAGTACAAGCGCCGTGAGATGTGCAGCCTGTGGGCAAGCAGAGATCCCCAGTGCTGTTGTGCCTGTGGATAGGCTGCACGGGGACAGTGAAGAGCAGCAAGAGCTTTCAGGGCTGGCACCTTCCTTGTGGGACAAGGAGCCGGACGTTTGCCTTTTCGGTAAGAGGCTCTGCTGAGAACGAACACCGTGAGGTGTACCGTTCCTGGGCAAGCACAGATCCCCAGTGCTGTTGTGCCTGTGCATAGGCTGCACGGGGACAGTGAAGAGCAGCAAGAGCTTTCAGGGCTGGCACCTTCCTTGTGGGACAAGGAGCCGGACGTTTGCCTTTTCGGTAAGAGGCTCTGCTGAGAACGAACACCGTGAGGTGTACCGTTCCTGTCTAAGTACAGATTCCCAAAGCTGTTGTGCCTGTGGATAGGGTGCACGGGGACAGTGAAGAGCAGCAAGAGCTTTCAGGGCTGGCACCTTCCTTGTGGGACAAGGAGCCGGACGTTTGCCTTTTCGGAAAGAGGCTCTGCTGAGAACGAACACCGTGAGGTGTAACGTTCCTGGGCAAGCACAGATCCCCAGTGCTGTTGTGCCTGTGCATAGGCTGCACGGGGACAGTGAAGAGCAGCAAGAGCTTTCAGGGCTGGCACCTTCCTTGTGGGACAAGGAGCCGGACGTTTGCCTTTTCGGTAAGAGGCTCTGCTGAGAACGAACACCGTGAGGTGTACCGTTCCTGTCTAAGTACAGATTCCCAAAGCTGTTGTGCCTGTGGATAGGGTGCACGGGGACAGTGAAGAGCAGCAAGAGCTTTCAGGGCTGGCACCTTCCTTGTGGGACAAGGAGCCGGACGTTTGCCTTTTCGGAAGGAGCGTCTGCAGAGTACAAGTGCCGAGAGATGTGCAGCCTGTGGGCAAGCACAGATCCCCAGTGCTGTTGTGCCTGTGCATACGCTGCACGGGGACAGTAAAGAGCAGCAAGAGCTTTCAGGGCTGGCACCTTCCTTGTGGGACAAGGAGCCGGACGTTTGCCTTTTCGGAAGGAGCGTCTGCCGAGTACAAGCGCCGTGAGATGTGCAGCCTGTGGGCAAGCAGAGATCCCCAGTGCTGTTGTGCCTGTGCATAGGCTGCACGGGGACAGTGAAGAGCAGCAAGAGCTTTCAGGGCTGGCACCTTCCTTGTGGGACAAGGAGCCGGACGTTTGCCTTTTCGGTAAGATGCTCTGCTGAGAACGAACACCGTGAGGTGTACCGTTCCTGGGCAAGCAGAGATCCCCAGTGCTGTTGTGCCTGTGCATAGGCTGCACGGGGACAGTGAAGAGCAGCAAGAGCTTTCAGGGCTGGCACCTTCCTTGTGGGACAAGGAGCCGGACGTTTGCCTTTTTGGAAAATTGCAAAGCCGAGAACGGACACCGTGAGGTGTACCATTCCTGTCTAAGTACAGATTCCCAAAGCTGTTGTGCCTGTGGATAGGGTGCACGGGGACAGTGAAGAGCAGCAAGAGCTTTCAGGGCTAGCACCTTCCTTGTGGGACAAGGAGCCGTACGTTTGCCTTTTCGGAAGGAGCGTCTGCCGAGTACAAGCACCGTGAGATGTGCAGCCTGTGGGCAAGCAGAGATCCCCAGTGCTGTTGTGCCTGTGCATAGGCTGCACGGGGACAGTGAAGAGCAGCAAGAGCTTTCAGGGCTGGCACCTTCCTTGTGGGACAAGGAGCCGGACGTTTGCCTTTTCTGTAAGAGGCTCTGCTGAGAACGAACACCGTGAGGTGTACGGTTCCTGTCTAAGTACAGATTCCCAAAGCTGTTGTGCCTGTGGATAGGGTGCACGGGGACAGTGAAGAGCAGCAAGAGCTTTCAGGGCTGGCACCTTCCTTGTGGGACAAGGAGCCGGACGTTTGCCTTTTCGAAAGGAGCGTCTCCCGAGTACAAGCGCCGTGAGATGTGCAGCCTGTGGGCAAGCACAGATCCCCAGTGCTGTTGTGCCTGTGGATAGGGTGCACGGGGACAGTGAAGAGCAGCAAGAGCTTTCAGGGCTGGCACCTTCCTTGTGGGACAAGGAGCCGGACGTTTGCCTTTTCGGAAAATTGCAATGCCGAGAACAGACACCGTGAGGTGTACCGTTCCTGGGCAAGCACAGATCCCCAGTGCTGTTGTGCCTGTGCATAGGCTGCACGGGGACAGTGAAGAGCAGCAAGAGCTTTCAGGGCTGGCACCTTCCTTGTGGGACAAGGAGCCGGACGTTTGCCTTTTCGGAAAATTGTAATGCCGAGAACGGACACCGTGAGGTGTAACGTTCCTGCGCAAGCACAGATCCTCAGTGCTGTTGTGCCTGTGCATAGGCTGCACGGGGACAGTGAAGAGCAGCAAGAGCTTTCAGGGCTGGCACATTCCTTGTGGGACAAGGAGCCGGACGTTTGCCTTTTTGGAAAATTGCAAAGCCGAGAACGGACACCGTGAGGTATACCATTCCTGTCTAAGTACAGATTCCCAAAGCTGTTGTGCCTGTGGATAGGGTGCACGGGGACAGTGAAGAGCAGCAAGAGCTTTCAGGGCTGGCACCTTCCTTGTGGGACAAGGAGCCGGACGTTTGCCTTTTCCGTAAGAGGCTCTGCTGAGAACGAACACCGTGAGGTGTACCGTTCCTGTCTAAGTAGAGATTCCCAAAGCTGTTGTGCCTGTGCATAGGCTGCACGGGGACAGTGAAGAGCAGCAAGAGCTTTCAGGGCTGGCACCTTCCTTGTGGGACAAGGAGCCGGACGTTTGCCTTTTCGGAAAGAGGCTCTGCTGAGAACGAACACCGTGAGGTGTACCGTTCCTGGGCAAGCACAGATCCCCAGTGCTGTTGTGCCTGTGCATAGGCTGCACGGGGACAGTGAAGAGCAGCAAGAGCTTTCAGGGCTGGCACCTTCCTTGTGGGACAAGGAGCCGGACGTTTGCCTTTTCTGTAAGAGGCTCTGCTGAGAACGAACACCGTGAGGTTTACCGTTCCTGTCTAAGTACAGATTCCCAAAGCTGTTGTGCCTGTGGATAGGGTGCACGGGGACAGTGAAGAGCAGCAAGAGCTTTCAGGGCTGGCACCTTCCTTGTGGGACAAGGAGCCGGACGTTTGCCTTTTCGGAAGGAGCGTCTGCCGAGTACAAGCGCCGTGAGATGTGCAGCCTGTGGGCAAGCACAGATCCCCAGTGCTGTTGTGCCTGTGCATAGGCTGCACGGGGACAGTGAAGAGCAGCAAGAGCTTTCAGGGCTGGCACCTTCCTTGTGGGACAAGGAGCCGGACGTTTGCCTTTTCGGAAAATTGTAATGCCGAGAACGGACACCGTGAGGTGTAACGTTCCTGCGCAAGCACAGATCCCCAGTGCTGTTGTGCCTGTGCATAGGCTGCACGGGGACAGTGAAGAGCAGCAAGAGCTTTCAGGGCTGGCACCTTCCTTGTGGGACAAGGAGCCGGACGTTTGCCTTTTTGGAAAATTGCAAAGCCGAGAACGGACACCGTGAGGTGTACCATTCCTGTCTAAGTACAGGTTCCCAAAGCTGTTGTGCCTGTGGATAGGGTGCACGGGGACAGTGAAGAGCAGCAAGAGCTTTCAGGGCTGGCACCTTCCTTGTGGGACAAAGAGACGGACGTTTGCCTTTTCCGTAAGAGGCTCTGCTGAGAACGAACACCATGAGGTGTACCGTTCCTGTCTAAGTAGAGATTCCCAAAGCTGTTGTGCCTGTGCATAGGCTGCACGGGGACAGTGAAGAGCAGCAAGAGCTTTCAGGGCTGGCACCTTCCTTGTGGGACAAGGAGCCAGACGTTTGCCTTTTCGGAAAGAGGCTCTGCTGAGAACGAACACCGTGAGGTGTACCGTTCCTGGGCAAGCAGAGATCCCCAGTGCTGTTGTGCCTGTGCATAGGGTGCACGGGGACAGTGAAGAGCAGCAAGAGCTTTCAGGGCTGGCACCTTCCTTGTGGGACAAGGAGCCGGACGTTTGCCTTTTCCGTAAGAGGCTCTGCTGAGAACGAACACCGTGAGGTGTACCGTTCCTGTCTAAGTACAGATTCCCAAAGCTGTTGTACCTGTGGATAGGGTGCACGGGGACAGTGAAGAGCAGCAAGAGCTTTCAGGGCTGGCACCTTCCTTGTGGGACAAGGAGCCGGACGTTTGCCTTTTCCGTAAGAGGCTCTGCTGAGAACGAACACCGTGAGGTGTACCGTTCCTGGGCAAGCACAGATCCCCAGTGCTGTTGTGCCTGTGCATACGCTGCACGGGGACAGTGAAGAGCAGCAAGAGCTTTCAGGGCTGGCACCTTCCTTGTGGGACAAGGAGCCGCACGTTTGCCTTTTCAGAAGGAGCGTCTGCCGAGTACAAGCGCCGTGAGATGTGCAGCCTGTGGGCAAGCACAGATCCCCAGTGCTGTTGTGCCTGTGCATAGGCTGCACGGGGACAGTGAAGAGCAGCAAGAGCTTTCAGGGCTGGCACCTTCCTTGTGGGACAAGGAGCCGGACGTTTGCCTTTTCGGAAGGATCTTCTTCCGAGTACAAGCGCCGTGAGATGTGCAGCCTGTGGGCAAGCACAGATCCCCAGTGCTGTTGTGCCTGTGCATAGGCTGCACGGGGACAGTGAAGAGCAGCAAGAGCTTTCAGGGCTGGCACCTTCCTTGTGGGACAAGGAGCCGGACGTTTGCCTTTTCGGAAAATTGTAATGCCGAGAACGGACACCGTGAGGTGTAACGTTCCTGCGCAAGCACAGATCCCCAGTGCTGTTGTGCCTGTGGATAGGGTGCACGGGGACAGTGAAGAGCAGCAAGAGCTTTCAGGGCTGGCACCTTCCTTGTGGGACAAGGAGCCGGACGTTTGCCTTTTTGGAAAATTCCAAAGCCGAGAACGGACACCGTGAGGTGTACCATTCCTGTCTAAGTACAGGTTCCCAAAGCTGTTGTGCCTGTGCATAGGGTGCACGGGGACAGTGAAGAGCAGCAAGAGCTTTCAGGGCTGGCACCTTCCTTGTGGGACAAGGAGCCGGACGTTTGCCTTTTCCGTAAGAGGCTCTGCTGAGAACGAACACCGTGAGGTGTACCGTTCCTGTCTAAGTAGAGATTCCCAAAGCTGTTGTGCCTGTGCATAGGCTGCACGGGGACACTGAAGAGCAGCAAGAGCTTTCAGGGCTGGCACCTTCCTTGTGGGACAGGGAGCCAGACGTTTGCCTTTTCGGAAAGAGGCTCTGCTGAGAACGAACACCGTGAGGTGTACCGTTCCTGGGCAAGCACAGATCCCCAGTGCTGTTGTGCCTGTGCATAGGGTGCACGGGGACAGTGAAGAGCAGCAAGAGCTTTCAGGGCTGGCACCTTCCTTGTGGGACAAGGAGCCGGACATTTGCCTTTTCCGTAAGAGGCTCTGCTGAGAACGAACACCGTGAGGTGTACCGTTCCTGTCTAAGTACAGATTCCCAAAGATGTTGTGCCTGTGCATAGGCTGCACGGGGACAGTGAAGAGCAGCAAGAGCTTTCAGGGCTGGCACCTTCCTTGTGGGACAAGGAGCCGGACGTTTGCCTTTTCCGTAAGAGGCTCTGCTGAGAACGAACACCGTGAGGTGTACCGTTCCTGGGCAAGCACAGATCCCCAGTGCTGTTGTGCCTGTGCATACGCTGCACGGGGACAGTGAAGAGCAGCAAGAGCTTTCAGGGCTGGCACCTTCCTTGTGGGACAAGGAGCCGCACGTTTGCCTTTTCAGAAGGAGCGTCTGCCGAGTACAAGCGCCGTGAGATGTGCAGCCTGTGGGCAAGCACAGATCCCCAGTGCTGTTGTGCCTGTGGATAGGCTGCACGGGGACAGTGAAGAGCAGCAAGAGCTTTCAGGGCTGGCACCTTCCTTGTGGGACAAGGAGCCGGACGTTTGCCTTTTCGGTAAGAGGCTCTGCTGAGAACGAACACCGTGAGGTGTACCGTTCCTGTCTAAGTACAGATTCCCAAAGCTGTTGTACCTGTGGATAGGGTGCACGGGGACAGTGAAGAGCAGCAAGAGCTTTCAGGGCTGGCACCTTCCTTGTGGGACAAGGAGCCGGACGTTTGCCTTTTCCGTAAGAGGCTCTGCTGAGAACGAACACCGTGAGGTGTACCGTTCCTGTCTAAGTAGAGATTCCCAAAGCTGTTGTGCCTGTGCATAGGCTGCACGGGGACAGTGAAGAGCAGCAAGAGCTTTCAGGGCTGGCACCTTCCTTGTGGGACAGGGAGCCAGACGTTTGCCTTTTCGGAAAGAGGCTCTGCTGAGAACGAACACCGTGAGGTGTACCGTTCCTGGGCAAGCACAGATCCCCAGTGCTGTTGTGCCTGTGCATAGGGTGCACGGGGACAGTGAAGAGCAGCAAGAGCTTTCAGGGCTGGCACCTTCCTTGTGGGACAAGGAGCCGGACATTTGCCTTTTCCGTAAGAGGCTCTGCTGAGAACGAACACCGTGAGGTGTACCGTTCCTGTCTAAGTACAGATTCCCAAAGATGTTGTGCCTGTGGATAGGGTGCACGGGGACAGTGAAGAGCAGCAAGAGCTTTCAGGGCTGGCACCTTCCTTGTGGGACAAGGAGCCGGACGTTTGCCTTTTCCGTAAGAGGCTCTGCTGAGAACGAACACCGTGAGGTGTACCGTTCCTGGGCAAGCACAGATCCCCAGTGCTGTTGTGCCTGTGCATACGCTGCACGGGGACAGTGAAGAGCAGCAAGAGCTTTCAGGGCTGGCACCTTCCTTGTGGGACAAGGAGCCGCACGTTTGCCTTTTCAGAAGGAGCGTCTGCCGAGTACAAGCGCCGTGAGATGTGTAGCCTGTGGGCAAGCACAGATCCCCAGTGCTGTTGTGCCTGTGCATAGGCTGCACGGGGACAGTGAAGAGCAGCAAGAGCTTTCAGGGCTGGCACCTTCCTTGTGGGACAAAGAGCCGGACGTTTGCCTTTTCGGAAAGAGGCTCTGCTGAGAACGAACACCGTGAGGTGTACCGTTCCTGGGCAAGCACAGATCCCCAGTGCTGTTGTGCCTGTGCATAGGCTGCACGGGGACAGTGAAGAGCAGCAAGAGCTTTCAGGGCTGGCACCTTCCTTGTGGGACAAGGAGCCGGACGTTTGCCTTTTCTGTAAGAGGCTCTGCTGAGAACGAACACCGTGAGGTGTACCGTTCCTGGGCAAGCACAGATCCCCAGTGCTGTTGTGCCTGTGCATAGGCAGCACGGGGACAGTGAAGAGCAGCAAGAGCTTTCAGGGCTGGCACCTTCCTTGTGGGACAAGGAGCCGGACGTTTGCCTTTCCGGAAAATTGCAATGCCGAGAACGGACACCGTGAGGTGTAACGTTCCTGCGCAAGCACAGATCCCCAGTGCTGTTGTGCCTGTGCATAGGCTGCATGGGGACAGTGAAGAGCAGCAAGAGCTTTCAGGGCTGGCACCTTCCTTGTGGGACAAGGAGCCGGACGTTTGCCTTTTTGGAAAATTGCAAAGCCGAGAACGGACACCGTGAGGTGTACCGTTTCTGTCTAAGTACAGATTCCCAGTGCTGTTGTGCCTGTGCATAGGCTGCACGGGGACAGTGAAGAGCAGCAAGAGCTTTCAGGGCTGGCACCTTCCTTGTGGGACAAGGAGCCGCACGTTTGCCTTTTCGGAAGGAGCGTCTGCCGAGTACAAGCGCCGTGAGATGTGCAGCCTGTGGGCAAGCAGAGATCCCCAGTGCTGTTGTGCCTGTGGATAGGCTGCACGGGGACAGTGAAGAGCAGCAAGAGCTTTCAGGGCTGGCACCTTCCTTGTGGGACAAGGAGCCGGACGTTTGCCTTTTCGGTAAGAGGCTCTGCTGAGAACGAACACCGTGAGGTGTACCGTTCCTGGGCAAGCACAGATCCCCAGTGCTGTTGTGCCTGTGCATAGGCTGCACGGGGACAGTGAAGAGCAGCAAGAGCTTTCAGGGCTGGCACCTTCCTTGTGGGACAAGGAGCCGGACGTTTGCCTTTTCGGAAAATTGCAATGCCGAGAACGGACACCGTGAGGTGTAACGTTCCTGCGCAAGCACAGATCCCCAGTGCTGTTGTGCCTGTGCATAGGCTGCACGGGGACAGTGAAGAGCAGCAAGAGCTTTCAGGGCTGGCACCTTCCTTGTGGGACAAGGAGCCGGATGTTTGCCTTTTTGGAAAATTGCAAAGCCGAGAACGGACACCGTGAGGTGTACCATTCCTGTCTAAGTACAGATTCCCAAAGCTGTTGTGCCTGTGGATAGGGTGCACGGGGACAGTGAAGAGCAGCAAGAGCTTTCAGGGCTGGCACTTTCCTTGTGGGACAAGGAGCCGGACGTTTGCCTTTTCGGAAGGGGCGTCTGCCGAGTACAAGCGCCGTGAGATGTGCAGTCTGTGGGCAAGCAGAGATCCCCAGTACTGTTGTGCCTGTGCATAGGCTGCACGGGGACACTGAAGAGCAGCAAGAGCTTTCAGGGCTGGCACCTTCCTTGTGGGACAAGGAGCCGGACGTTTGCCTTTTCCGTAAGAGGCTCTGCTGAGAGTGAACACCGTGAGGTGTACCGTTCCTGGGCAAGCACAGATCCCCAGTGCTGTTGTGCCTGTGCATAGGCTGCACGGGGACAGTGAAGAGCAGCCAGAACTTTCAGGGCTGGCACCTTCCTTGTGGGACAAGAAGCCGGACGTTTGCCTTTTCTGTAAGAGGCTCTACTGAGAACGAACACCGTGAGGTGTACCGTTCCTGTCTAAGTACAGATTCCCAAAGCTGTTGTGCCTGTGGATAGGGTGCACGGGGACAGTGAAGAGCAGCAAGAGCTTTCAGGGCTGGCACCTTCCTTGTGGGACAAGGAGCCGGACGTTTGCCTTTTCGGAAGGAGCGTCTGCCGAGTACAAGCGCCGTGAGATGTGCAGCCTGTGGGCAAGCACAGATCCCCAGTGCTGTTGTGCCTGTGGATAGGGTGCACGGGGACAGTGAAGAGCAGCAAGAGCTTTCAGGGCTGGCACCTTCCTTGTGGGACAAAGAGCCGGACGTTTGCCTTTTCCGTAAGAGGCTCTGCTGAGAACGAACACCGTGAGGTGTACTGTTCCTGGGCAAGCACAGATCCCCAGTGCTGTTGTGCCTGTGCATAGGCTGCACGGGGACAGTGAAGAGCAGCAAGAGCTTTCAGGGCTGGCACCTTCCTTGTGGGACAAGGAGCCGGACGTTTGCCTTTTCGGAAAGAGGCTCTGCTGAGAACGAACACCGTGAGGTGTACCGTTCCTGGGCAAGCACAGATCCCCAGTGCTGTTGTGCCTGTGCATAGGCTGCACGGGGACAGTGAAGAGCAGCAAGAGCTTTCAGGGCTGGCACCTTCCTTGTGGGACAAGGAGCCAGA
This sequence comes from Buteo buteo, assembly GCF_964188355.1. NCBI lineage: Eukaryota > Metazoa > Chordata > Aves > Accipitriformes > Accipitridae > Buteo > Buteo buteo. The sequence continues at coordinate 10,690,886 of NC_134193.1, forward strand.
CGTTTGCCTTTTTGGAAAATTGCAATGCCGAGAACGGACACCGTGAGGTGTACCGTTCCTGGGCAAGCACAGATCCCCAGTGCTGTTGTGCCTGTGCATAGGCTGCACGGGGACAGTGAAGAGCAGCAAGAGCTTTCAGGGCTGGCACCTTCCTTGTGGGACAAGGAGCCGGACGTTTGCCTTTTCGGAAAATTGCAATGCCGAGAACGGACACCGTGAGGTGTAACGTTCCTGCGCAAGCACAGATCCCCAGTGCTGTTGTGCCTGTGCATAGGCTGCACGGGGACAGTGAAGAGCAGCAAGAGCTTTCAGGGCTGGCACCTTCCTTGTGGGACAAGGAGCCGGACGTTTGCCTTTTCGGAAAATTGCAATGCCGAGAACGGACACCGTGAGGTGTACCGTTCCTGGGTAAGCACAGATCCCCAGTGCTGTTGTGCCTGTGCATAGGCTGCACGGGGACAGTGAAGAGCAGCAAGAGCTTTCAGGGCTGGCACCTTCCTTGTGGGACAAGGAGCCGGACGTTTGCCTTTTCGGAAGGAGCGTCTGCCGAGTACAAGCGCCGTGAGATGTGCAGCCTGTGGGCAAGCAGAGATCCCCAGTGCTGTTGTGCCTGTGGATAGGCTGCACGGGGACAGTGAAGAGCAGCAAGAGCTTTCAGGGCTGGCACCTTCCTTGTGGGACAAGGAGCCGGACGTTTGCCTTTTCCGTAAGAGGCTCTGCTGAGAGTGAACACCGTGAGGTGTACCGTTCCTGGGCAAGCACAGATCCCCAGTGCTGTTGTGCCTGTGCATAGGCTGCACGGGGACAGTGAAGAGCAGCCAGAACTTTCAGGGCTGGCACCTTCCTTGTGGGACAAGAAGCCGGACGTTTGCCTTTTCTGTAAGAGGCTCTACTGAGAACGAACACCGTGAGGTGTACCGTTCCTGTCTAAGTACAGATTCCCAAAGCTGTTGTGCCTGTGGATAGGGTGCACGGGGACAGTGAAGAGCAGCAAGAGCTTTCAGGGCTGGCACCTTCCTTGTGGGACAAGGAGCCGGACGTTTGCCTTTTCGGAAGGAGCGTCTGCCGAGTACAAGCGCCGTGAGATGTGCAGCCTGTGGGCAAGCACAGATCCCCAGTGCTGTTGTGCCTGTGCATACGCTGCACGGGGACAGTGAAGAGCAGCAAGAGCTTTCAGGGCTGGCACCTTCCTTGTGGGACAAAGAGCCGGACGTTTGCCTTTTCCGTAAGAGGCTCTGCTGAGAACGAACACCGTGAGGTGTACTGTTCCTGGGCAAGCACAGATCCCCACTGCTGTTGTGCCTGTGCATAGGCTGCACGGGGACAGTGAAGAGCAGCAAGAGCTTTCAGGGCTGGCACCTTCCTTGTGGGACAAGGAGCCGGACGTTTGCCTTTTCGGAAAGAGGCTCTGCTGAGAACGAACACCGTGAGGTGTACCGTTCCTGGGCAAGCACAGATCCCCAGTGCTGCTGTGCCTGTGCATAGGCTGCACGGGGACAGTGAAGAGCAGCAAGAGCTTTCAGGGCTGGCACCTTCCTTGTGGGACAAGGAGCCGGACGTTTGCCTTTTCGGAAAATTGCAATGCCGAGAACGGACACCGTGAGGTGTACCGTTCCTGGGCAAGCACAGATCCCCAATGCTGTTGTGCCTGTGCATAGGCTGCACGGGGACAGTGAAGAGCAGCAAGAGCTTTCAGGGCTGGCACCTTCCTTGTGGGACAAGGAGCCGGACGTTTGCCTTTTCGGAAAATTGCAATGCCGAGAACGGACACCGTGAGGTGTACCATTCCTGTCTAAGTACAGATTCCCAAAGCTGTTGTGCCTGTGGATAGGGTGCACGGGGACAGTGAAGAGCAGCAAGAGCTTTCAGGGCTGGCACTTTCCTTGTGGGACAAGGAGCCGGACGTTTGCCTTTTCAGAAGGAGCGTCTGCCGAGTACAAGCGCCGTGAGATGTGCAGCCTGTGGGCAAGCAGAGATCCCCAGTGCTGTTGTGCCTGTGCATAGGCTGCACGGGGACACTGAAGAGCAGCAAGAGCTTTCAGGGCTGGCACCTTCCTTGTGGGACAAGGAGCCGGACGTTTGCCTTTTCCGTAAGAGGCTCTGCTGAGAACGAACACCGTGAGGTGTACCGTTCCTGTCTAAGTAGAGATTCCCAAAGCTGTTGTGCCTGTGCATAGGCTGCACGGGGACAGTGAAGAGCAGCAAGAGCTTTCAGGGCTGGCACCTTCCTTGTGGGACAAGGAGCCGGACGTTTGCCTTTTCGGAAAGAGGCTCTGCTGAGAACGAACACCGTGAGGTGTACCGTTCCTGGGCAAGCACAGATCCCCAGTGCTGTTGTGCCTGTGCATAGGCTGCACGGGGACAGTGAAGAGCAGCAAGAGCTTTCAGGGCTGGCACCTTCCTTGTGGGACAAAGAGCCGGACGTTTGCCTTTTCGGTAAGAGGCTCTGCTGAGAACGAACACCGTGAGGTGTACCGTTCCTGGGCAAGCACAGATCCCCAGTGCTGTTGTGCCTGTGGATAGGGTGCACGGGGACACTGAAGAGCAGCAAGAGCTTTCAGGGCTGGCACCTTCCTTGTGGGACAAGGAGCCGGACGTTTGCCTTTTCGGAAAAAGGCTCTGCTGAGAACGAACACCGTGAGGTGTAACGTTCCTGGGCAAGCACAGATCCCCGGTGCTGTTGTGCCTGTGCATAGGCTGCACGGGGACAGTGAAGAGCAGCAAGAGCTTTCAGGGCTGGCACCTTCCTTGTGGGACAAGGAGCCGGACGTTTGCCTTTTCGGAAAATTGCAATGCCGAGAACGGACACCGTGAGGTGTACCGTTCCTGGGTAAGCACAGATCCCCAGTGCTGTTGTGCCTGTGCATAGGCTGCACGGGGACAGTGAAGAGCAGCAAGAGCTTTCAGGGCTGGCACCTTCCTTGTGGGACAAGGAGCCGGACGTTTGCCTTTTCGGAAGGAGCGTCTGCCGAGTACAAGCGCCGTGAGATGTGCAGCCTGTGGGCAAGCACAGATCCCCAGTGCTGTTGTGCCTGTGGATAGGCTGCACGGGGACAGTGAAGAGCAGCAAGAGCTTTCAGGGCTGGCACCTTCCTTGTGGGACAAGGAGCCGGACGTTTGCCTTTTCCGTAAGAGGCTCTGCTGAGAGTGAACACCGTGAGGTGTACCGTTCCTGGGCAAGCACAGATCCCCAGTGCTGTTGTGCCTGTGCATAGGCTGCACGGGGACAGTGAAGAGCAGCCAGAACTTTCAGGGCTGGCACCTTCCTTGTGGGACAAGAAGCCGGACGTTTGCCTTTTCTGTAAGAGGCTCTACTGAGAATGAACACCGTGAGGTGTACCGTTCCTGTCTAAGTACAGATTCCCAAAGCTGTTGTGCCTGTGGATAGGGTGCACGGGGACAGTGAAGAGCAGCAAGAGCTTTCAGGGCTGGCACCTTCCTTGTGGGACAAGGAGCCGGACGTTTGCCTTTTCGGAAGGAGCGTCTGCCGAGTACAAGCGCCGTGAGATGTGCAGCCTGTGGGCAAGCACAGATCCCCAGTGCTGTTGTGCCTGTGCATACGCTGCACGGGGACAGTGAAGAGCAGCAAGAGCTTTCAGGGCTGGCACCTTCCTTGTGGGACAAAGAGCCGGACGTTTGCCTTTTCGGAAAGAGGCTCTGCTGAGAACGAACACCGTGAGGTGTACTGTTCCTGGGCAAGCACAGATCCCCACTGCTGTTGTGCCTGTGCATAGGCTGCACGGGGACAGTGAAGAGCAGCAAGAGCTTTCAGGGCTGGCACCTTCCTTGTGGGACAAGGAGCCGGACGTTTGCCTTTTCGGAAAGAGGCTCTGCTGAGAACGAACACCGTGAGGTGTACCGTTCCTGGGCAAGCACAGATCCCCAGTGCTGTTGTGCCTGTGGATAGGGTGCACGGGGACAGTGAAGAGCAGCAAGAGCTTTCAGGGCTGGCACCTTCCTTGTGGGACAAGGAGCCGGACATTTGCCTTTTCGGAAAATTGCAATGCCGAGAACGGACACCGTGAGGTGTACCGTTCCTGGGCAAGCACAGATCCCCAGTGCTGTTGTGCCTGTGCATAGGCTGCACGGGGACAGTGAAGAGCAGCAAGAGCTTTCAGGGCTGGCACCTTCCTTGTGGGACAAGGAGCCGGACGTTTGCCTTTTCGGAAAATTGCAATGCCGAGAACGGACACCGTGAGGTGTAACGTTCCTGGGCAAGCACAGATCCCCAGTGCTGTTGTGCCTGTGCATAGGCTGCACGGGGACAGTGAAGAGCAGCAAGAGCTTTCAGGGCTGGCACCTTCCTTGTGGGACAAGGAGCCGGACGTTTGCCTTTTTGGAAAATTGCAAAGCCGAGAACGGACACCGTGAGGTGTACCATTCCTGTCTAAGTACAGATTCCCAAAGCTGTTGTGCCTGTGGATAGGGTGCACGGGGACAGTGAAGAGCAGCAAGAGCTTTCAGGGCTGGCACCTTCCTTGTGGGACAAGGAGCCGGACGTTTGCCTTTTCGGAAAGAGGCTCTGCTGAGAACGAACACCGTGAGGTGTACCGTTCCTGGGCAAGCACAGATTCCCAAAGCTGTTGTGCCTGTGGATAGGGTGCACGGGGACAGTGAAGAGCAGCAAGAGCTTTCAGGGCTGGCACCTTCCTTGTGGGACAAGGAGCCGGACGTTTGCCTTTTCCGTAAGAGGCTCTGCTGAGAACGAACACCGTGAGGTGTACCGTTCCTGTCTAAGTAGAGATTCCCAAAGATGTTGTGCCTGTGGATAGGGTGCACGGGGACAGTGAAGAGCAGCAAGAGCTTTCAGGGCTGGCACCTTCCTTGTGGGACAAGGAGCCGGACGTTTGCCTTTTCCGTAAGAGGCTCTGCTGAGAACGAACACCGTGAGGTGTACCGTTCCTGGGCAAGCACAGATCCCCAGTGCTGTTGTGCCTGTGCATACGCTGCACGGGGACAGTGAAGAGCAGCAAGAGCTTTCAGGGCTGGCACCTTCCTTGTGGGACAAGGAGCCGCACGTTTGCCTTTTCAGAAGGAGCGTCTGCCGAGTACAAGCGCCGTGAGATGTGCAGCCTGTGGGCAAGCACAGATCCCCAGTGCTGTTGTGCCTGTGCATAGGCTGCACGGGGACAGTGAAGAGCAGCAAGAGCTTTCAGGGCTGGCACCTTCCTTGTGGGACAAAGAGCCGGACGTTTGCCTTTTCGGAAAGAGGCTCTGCTGAGAACGAACACCGTGAGGTGTAACGTTCCTGGGCAAGCACAGATCCCCAGTGCTGTTGTGCCTGTGCATAGGCAGCACGGGGACAGTGAAGAGCAGCAAGAGCTTTCAGGGCTGGCACCTTCCTTGTGGGACAAGGAGCCAGCGTTTGCCTTTCCGGAAAATTGCAATGCCGAGAACGGACACCGTGAGGTGTAACGTTCCTGCGCAAGCACAGATCCCCAGTGCTGTTGTGCCTGTGCATAGGCTGCATGGGGACAGTGAAGAGCAGCAAGAGCTTTCAGGGCTGGCACCTTCCTTGTGGGACAAGGAGCCAGACGTTTGCCTTTTTGGAAAATTGCAAAGCCAAGAACGGACACCGTGAGGTGTACCGTTTCTGTCTAAGTACAGATTCCCAGTGCTGTTGTGCCTGTGCATAGGCTGCACGGGGACAGTGAAGAGCAGCAAGAGCTTTCAGGGCTGGCACCTTCCTTGTGGGACAAGGAGCCGGACGTTTGCCTTTTCGGAAGGAGCGTCTGCCGAGTACAAGCGCCGTGAGATGTGCAGCCTGTGGGCAAGCAGAGATCCCCAGTGCTGTTGTGCCTGTGGATAGGCTGCACGGGGACAGTGAAGAGCAGCAAGAGCTTTCAGGGCTGGCACCTTCCTTGTGGGACAAGGAGCCGGACGTTTGCCTTTTCGGTAAGAGGCTCTGCTGAGAACGAACACCGTGAGGTGTACTGTTCCTGGGCAAGCACAGATCCCCACTGCTGTTGTGCCTGTGCATAGGCTGCACGGGGACAGTGAAGAGCAGCAAGAGCTTTCAGGGCTGGCACCTTCCTTGTGGGACAAGGAGCCGGACGTTTGCCTTTTCGGAAAATTGCAATGCCGAGAACGGACACCGTGAGGTGTAACGTTCCTGCGCAAGCACAGATCCCCAGTGCTGTTGTGCCTGTGCATACGCTGCACGGGGACAGTGAAGAGCAGCAAGAGCTTTCAGGGCTGGCACCTTCCTTGTGGGACAAGGAGCTGGACGTTTGCCTTTTTGGAAAATTGCAAAGCCGAGAACGGACACCGTGAGGTGTACCATTCCTGTCTAAGTACAGATTCCCAAAGCTGTTGTGCCTGTGGATAGGGTGCACGGGGACAGTGAAGAGCAGCAAGAGCTTTCAGGGCTGGCACTTTCCTTGTGGGACAAGGAGCCGGACGTTTGCCTTTTCCGTAAGAGGCTCTGCTGAGAACGAACACCGTGAGGTGTACCATTCCTGTCTAAGTAGAGATTCCCAAAGCTGTTGTGCCTGTGCATAGGCTGCACGGGGACAGTGAAGAGCAGCAAGAGCTTTCAGGGCTGGCACCTTCCTTGTGGGACAAGGAGCCGGACGTTTGCCTTTTCGGAAAGAGGCTCTGCTGAGAACGAACACCGTGAGGTGTACCGTTCCTGGGCAAGCACAGATCCCCAGTGCTGTTGTGCCTGTGCATAGGCTGCACGGGGACAGTGAAGAGCAGCAAGAGCTTTCAGGGCTGGCACCTTCCTTGTGGGACAAGGAGCCGCACGTTTGCCTTTTCAGAAGGAGCGTCTGCCGAGTACAAGCGCCGTGAGATGTGCAGCCTATGGGCAAGCACAGATCCCCAGTGCTGTTGTGCCTGTGCATAGGCTGCACGGGGACAGTGAAGAGCAGCAAGAGCTTTCAGGGCTGGCACCTTCCTTGTGGGACAAAGAGCCGGACGTTTGCCTTTTCGGTAAGAGGCTCTGCTGAGAACGAACACCGTGAGGTGTACCGTTCCTGGGCAAGCACAGATCCCCAGTGCTGTTGTGCCTGTGCATAGGCTGCACGGGGACACTGAAGAGCAGCAAGAGCTTTCAGGGCTGGCACCTTCCTTGTGGGACAAGGAGCCGGACGTTTGCCTTTTCGGAAGGAGCGTCTGCAGAGTACAAGTGCCGAGAGATGTGCAGCCTGTGGGCAAGCACAGATCCCCAGTGCTGTTGTGCCTGTGCATACGCTGCACGGGGACAGTGAAGAGCAGCAAGAGCTTTCAGGGCTGGCACCTTCCTTGTGGGACAAGGAGCCAGACGTTTGCCTTTTCGGAAAATCGCAATGCCGAGAACAGTCACCGTGAGGTGTACCGTTCCTCGGAAAGCACAGATCCCCAGTGCTGTTGTGCCTGTGCATAGGCTGCACGGGGACAGTGAAGAGCAGCAAGAGCTTTCAGGGCTGGCACCTTCCTTGTGGGACAAGGAGATGGACGTTTGCCTTTTCAGAAGGAGCTTCTTCCGAGTACAAGCGCCGTGAGATGTGCAGCCTGTGGGCAAGCAGAGATCCCCAGTGCTGTTGTGCCTGTGCATAGGCTGCACGGGGACAGTGAAGAGCAGCAAGAGCTTTCAGGGCTGGCACCTTCCTTGTGGGACAAGGAGCCGGACGTTTGCCTTTTCGGTAAGAGGCTCTGCTGAGAACGAACACCGTGAGGTGTACCGTTCCTGTCTAAGTACAGATTCCCAAAGCTGTTGTGCCTGTGGATAGGGTGCACGGGGACAGTGAAGAGCAGCAAGAGCTTTCAGGGCTGGCACCTTCCTTGTGGGACAAGGAGCCGGACGTTTGCCTTTTCGGAAGGAGCGTCTGCCGAGTATAAGCGCCGTGAGATGTGCAGCCTGTGGGCAAGCACAGATCCCCAGTGCTGTTGTGCCTGTGGATAGGCTGCACGGGGACAGTGAAGAGCAGCAAGAGCTTTCAGGGCTGGCACCTTCCTTGTGGGACAAGGAGCCGGACGTTTGCCTTTTCGGAAAGAGGCTCTGCTGAGAACGAACACCGTGAGGTGTACCGTTCCTGTCTAAGTACAGATTCCCAAAGCTGTTGTGCCTGTGGATAGGGTGCACGGGGACAGTGAAGAGCAGCAAGAGCTTTCAGGGCTGGCACCTTCCTTGTGGGACAAGGAGCCGGATGTTTGCCTTTTCCGTAAGAGGCTCTGCTGAGAACGAACACCGTGAGGTGTACCGTTCCTGGGCAAGCACAGATCCCCAGTGCTGTTGTGCCTGTGCATAGGCTGCACGGGGACAGTGAAGAGCAGCAAGAGCTTTCAGGGCTGGCACCTTCCTTGTGGGACAAGGAGCCGGACGTTTGCCTTTTCGGTAAGAGGCTCTGCTGAGAACGAACACCGTGAGGTGTACCGTTCCTGTCTAAGTACAGATTCCCAAAGCTGTTGTGCCTGTGCATAGGCTGCACGGGGACAGTGAAGAGCAGCAAGAGCTTTCAGGGCTGGCACCTTCCTTGTGGGACAAGGAGCCGGACGTTTGCCTTTTCAGAAGGAGCGTCTGCCGAGTATAAGCGCCGTGAGATGTGCAGCCTGTGGGCAAGCACAGATCCCCAGTGCTGTTGTGCCTGTGGATAGGCTGCACGGGGACAGTGAAGAGCAGCAAGAGCTTTCAGGGCTGGCACCTTCCTTGTGGGACAAGGAGCCGGACGTTTGCCTTTTCGGAAAGAGGCTCTGCTGAGAACGAACACCGTGAGGTGTACCGTTCCTGTCTAAGTACAGATTCCCAAAGCTGTTGTGCCTGTGGATAGGGTGCACGGGGACAGTGAAGAGCAGCAAGAGCTTTCAGGGCTGGCACCTTCCTTGTGGGACAAGGAGCCGGATGTTTGCCTTTTCCGTAAGAGGCTCTGCTGAGAACGAACACCGTGAGGTGTACCGTTCCTGGGCAAGCACAGATCCCCAGTGCTGTTGTGCCTGTGCATAGGCTGCACGGGGACAGTGAAGAGCAGCAAGAGCTTTCAGGGCTGGCACCTTCCTTGTGGGACAAGGAGCCGGACGTTTGCCTTTTCGGTAAGAGGCTCTGCTGAGAACGAACACCGTGAGGTGTACCGTTCCTGTCTAAGTACAGATTCCCAAAGCTGTTGTGCCTGTGCATAGGCTGCACGGGGACAGTGAAGAGCAGCAAGAGCTTTCAGGGCTGGCACCTTCCTTGTGGGACAAGGAGCCGGACGTTTGCCTTTTCGGAAAGAGGCTCTGCTGAGAACGAACACCGTGAGGTGTACCGTTCCTGGGCAAGCACAGATCCCCAGTGCTGTTGTGCCTGTGCATAGGCTGCACGGGGACAGTGAAGAGCAGCAAGAGCTTTCAGGGCTGGCACCTTCCTTGTGGGACAAGGAGCCGGACGTTTGCCTTTTCGGAAAATTGCAATGCCGAGAACGGACACCGTGAGGTGTACCATTCCTGTCTAAGTACAGATTCCCAAAGCTGTTGTGCCTGTGGATAGGGTGCACGGGGACAGTGAAGAGCAGCAAGAGCTTTCAGGGCTGGCACTTTCCTTGTGGGACAAGGAGCCGGACGTTTGCCTTTTCGGAAGGGGCGTCTGCCGAGTACAAGCGCCGTGAGATGTGCAGTCTGTGGGCAAGCAGAGATCCCCAGTGCTGTTGTGCCTGTGCATAGGCTGCACGGGGACACTGAAGAGCAGCAAGAGCTTTCAGGGCTGGCACCTTCCTTGTGGGACAAGGAGCCGGACGTTTGCCTTTTCCGTAAGAGGCTCTGCTGAGAGTGAACACCGTGAGGTGTACTGTTCCTGGGCAAGCAGAGATCCCCAGTGCTGTTGTGCCTGTGCATAGGCTGCACGGGGACAGTGAAGAGCAGCCAGAACTTTCAGGGCTGGCACCTTCCTTGTGGGACAAGAAGCCGGACGTTTGCCTTTTCTGTAAGAGGCTCTACTGAGAACGAACACCGTGAGGTGTACCGTTCCTGTCTAAGTACAGATTCCCAAAGCTGTTGTGCCTGTGGATAGGGTGCACGGGGACAGTGAAGAGCAGCAAGAGCTTTCAGGGCTGGCACCTTCCTTGTGGGACAAGGAGCCGGACGTTTGCCTTTTCGGAAGGAGCGTCTGCCGAGTACAAGCGCCGTGAGATGTGCAGCCTGTGGGCAAGCACAGATCCCCAGTGCTGTTGTGCCTGTGGATAGGGTGCACGGCGACAGTGAAGAGCAGCAAGAGCTTTCAGGGCTGGCACCTTCCTTGTGGGACAAAGAGCCGGACGTTTGCCTTTTCCGTAAGAGGCTCTGCTGAGAACGAACACCGTGAGGTGTACTGTTCCTGGGCAAGCACAGATCCCCACTGCTTTTGTGCCTGTGCATAGGCTGCACGGGGACAGTGAAGAGCAGCAAGAGCTTTCAGGGCTGGCACCTTCCTTGTGGGACAAGGAGCCGGACGTTTGCCTTTTCGGAAAGAGGCTCTGCTGAGAACGAACACCGTGAGGTGTACCGTTCCTGGGCAAGCACAGATCCCCAGTGCTGTTGTGCCTGTGCATAGGCTGCACGGGGACAGTGAAGAGCAGCAAGAGCTTTCAGGGCTGGCACCTTCCTTGTGGGACAAGGAGCCGGACGTTTGCCTTTTCGGAAAATTGCAATGCCGAGAACGGACACCGTGAGGTGTACCGTTCCTGGGCAAGCACAGATCCCCAGTGCTGTTGTGCCTGTGCATAGGCTGCACGGGGACAGTGAAGAGCAGCAAGAGCTTTCAGGGCTGGCACCTTCCTTGTGGGACAAGGAGCCGGACGTTTGCCTTTTCGGAAAATTGCAATGCCGAGAACGGACACCGTGAGGTGTAACGTTCCTGCGCAAGCACAGATCCCCAGTGCTGTTGTGCCTGTGCATACGCTGCACGGGGACAGTGAAGAGCAGCAAGAGCTTTCAGGGCTGGCACCTTCCTTGTGGGACAAGGAGCCGGACGTTTGCCTTTTTGGAAAATTGCAAAGCCGAGAACGGACACCGTGAGGTGTACCATTCCTGTCTAAGTACAGATTCCCAAAGCTGTTGTGCCTGTGGATAGGGTGCACGGGGACAGTGAAGAGCAGCAAGAGCTTTCAGGGCTGGCACTTTCCTTGTGGGACAAGGAGCCGGACGTTTGCCTTTTCCGTAAGAGGCTCTGCTGAGAACGAACACCGTGAGGTGTACCATTCCTGTCTAAGTAGAGATTCCCAAAGCTGTTGTGCCTGTGCATAGGCTGCACGGGGACAGTGAAGAGCAGCAAGAGCTTTCAGGGCTGGCACCTTCCTTGTGGGACAAGGAGCCGGACGTTTGCCTTTTCGGAAAGAGGCTCTGCTGAGAACGAACACCGTGAGGTGTACCGTTCCTGGGCAAGCACAGATCCCCAGTGCTGTTGTGCCTGTGCATAGGCTGCACGGGGACAGTGAAGAGCAGCAAGAGCTTTCAGGGCTGGCACCTTCCTTGTGGGACAAGGAGCCGCACGTTTGCCTTTTCAGAAGGAGCGTCTGCCGAGTACAAGCGCCGTGAGATGTGCAGCCTATGGGCAAGCACAGATCCCCAGTGCTGTTGTGCCTGTGCATAGGCTGCACGGGGACAGTGAAGAGCAGCAAGAGCTTTCAGGGCTGGCACCTTCCTTGTGGGACAAAGAGCCGGACGTTTGCCTTTTCGGTAAGAGGCTCTGCTGAGAACGAACACCGTGAGGTGTACCGTTCCTGGGCAAGCACAGATCCCCAGTGCTGTTGTGCCTGTGCATAGGCTGCACGGGGACACTGAAGAGCAGCAAGAGCTTTCAGGGCTGGCACCTTCCTTGTGGGACAAGGAGCCGGACGTTTGCCTTTTCGGAAGGAGCGTCTGCAGAGTACAAGTGCCGAGAGATGTGCAGCCTGTGGGCAAGCACAGATCCCCAGTGCTGTTGTGCCTGTGCATACGCTGCACGGGGACAGTGAAGAGCAGCAAGAGCTTTCAGGGCTGGCACCTTCCTTGTGGGACAAGGAGACGGACGTTTGCCTTTTCAGAAGGAGCTTCTTCCGAGTACAAGCGCCGTGAGATGTGCAGCCTGTGGGCAAGCAGAGATCCCCAGTGCTGTTGTGCCTGTGCATAGGCTGCACGGGGACAGTGAAGAGCAGCAAGAGCTTTCAGGGCTGGCACCTTCCTTGTGGGACAAGGAGCCGGACGTTTGCCTTTTCGGTAAGAGGCTCTGCTGAGAACGAACACCGTGAGGTGTACCGTTCCTGTCTAAGTACAGATTCCCAAAGCTGTTGTGCCTGTGGATAGGGTGCACGGGGACAGTGAAGAGCAGCAAGAGCTTTCAGGGCTGGCACCTTCCTTGTGGGACAAGGAGCCGGACGTTTGCCTTTTCGGAAGGAGCGTCTGCCGAGTACAAGCGCCGTGAGATGTGTAGCCTGTGGGCAAGCAGAGATCCCCAGTGCTGTTGTGCCTGTGCATAGGCTGCACGGGGACAGTGAAGAGCAGCAAGAGCTTTCAGGGCTGGCACCTTCCTTGTGGGACAAGGAGCCGGACGTTTGCCTTTTCAGAAGGAGCGTCTGCCGAGTATAAGCGCCGTGAGATGTGCAGCCTGTGGGCAAGCACAGATCCCCAGTGCTGTTGTGCCTGTGGATAGGCTGCACGGGGACAGTGAAGAGCAGCAAGAGCTTTCAGGGCTGGCACCTTCCTTGTGGGACAAGGAGCCGGACGTTTGCCTTTTCGGAAAGAGGCTCTGCTGAGAACGAACACCGTGAGGTGTACCGTTCCTGTCTAAGTACAGATTCCCAAAGCTGTTGTGCCTGTGGATAGGGTGCACGGGGACAGTGAAGAGCAGCAAGAGCTTTCAGGGCTGGCACCTTCCTTGTGGGACAAGGAGCCGGATGTTTGCCTTTTCCGTAAGAGGCTCTGCTGAGAACGAACACCGTGAGGTGTACCGTTCCTGGGCAAGCACAGATCCCCAGTGCTGTTGTGCCTGTGCATAGGCTGCACGGGGACAGTGAAGAGCAGCAAGAGCTTTCAGGGCTGGCACCTTCCTTGTGGGACAAGGAGCCGGACGTTTGCCTTTTCGGTAAGAGGCTCTGCTGAGAACGAACACCGTGAGGTGTACCGTTCCTGTCTAAGTACAGATTCCCAAAGCTGTTGTGCCTGTGCATAGGCTGCACGGGGACAGTGAAGAGCAGCAAGAGCTTTCAGGGCTGGCACCTTCCTTGTGGGACAAGGAGCCGGACGTTTGCCTTTTCGGAAAGAGGCTCTGCTGAGAACGAACACCGTGAGGTGTACCGTTCCTGGGCAAGCACAGATCCCCAGTGCTGTTGTGCCTGTGCATAGGCTGCACGGGGACAGTGAAGAGCAGCAAGAGCTTTCAGGGCTGGCACCTTCCTTGTGGGACAAGGAGCCGGACGTTTGCCTTTTCGGAAAATTGCAATGCCGAGAACGGACACCGTGAGGTGTACCATTCCTGTCTAAGTACAGATTCCCAAAGCTGTTGTGCCTGTGGATAGGGTGCACGGGGACAGTGAAGAGCAGCAAGAGCTTTCAGGGCTGGCACTTTCCTTGTGGGACAAGGAGCCGGACGTTTGCCTTTTCAGAAGGAGCGTCTGCCGAGTACAAGCGCCGTGAGATGTGCAGCCTGTGGGCAAGCAGAGATCCCCAGTGCTGTTGTGCCTGTGCATAGGCTGCACGGGGACACTGAAGAGCAGCAAGAGCTTTCAGGGCTGGCACCTTCCTTGTGGGACAAGGAGCCGGACGTTTGCCTTTTCCGTAAGAGGCTCTGCTGAGAACGAACACCGTGAGGTGTACCGTTCCTGTCTAAGTAGAGATTCCCAAAGCTGTTGTGCCTGTGCATAGGCTGCACGGGGACAGTGAAGAGCAGCAAGAGCTTTCAGGGCTGGCACCTTCCTTGTGGGACAAGGAGCCGGACGTTTGCCTTTTCGGAAAGAGGCTCTGCTGAGAACGAACACCGTGAGGTGTACCGTTCCTGGGCAAGCACAGATCCCCAGTGCTGTTGTGCCTGTGCATAGGCTGCACGGGGACAGTGAAGAGCAGCAAGAGCTTTCAGGGCTGGCACCTTCCTTGTGGGACAAGGAGCCGGACGTTTGCCTTTTCCGTAAGAGGCTCTGCTGAGAACGAACACCGTGAGGTGTACCGTTCCTGTCTAAGTACAGATTCCCAAAGATGTTGTGCCTGTGGATAGGGTGCACGGGGACAGTGAAGAGCAGCAAGAGCTTTCAGGGCTGGCACCTTCCTTGTGGGACAAGGAGCCGGACGTTTGCCTTTTCCGTAAGAGGCTCTGCTGAGAACGAACACCGTGAGGTGTACCGTTCCTGGGCAAGCACAGATCCCCAGTGCTGTTGTGCCTGTGCATACGCTGCACGGGGACAGTGAAGAGCAGCAAGAGCTTTCAGGGCTGGCACCTTCCTTGTGGGACAAGGAGCCGCACGTTTGCCTTTTCAGAAGGAGCGTCTGCCGAGTACAATCGCCGTGAGATGTGCAGCCTGTGGGCAAGCACAGATCCCCAGTGCTGTTGTGCCTGTGCATAGGCTGCACGGGGACAGTGAAGAGCAGCAAGAGCTTTCAGGGCTGGCACCTTCCTTGTGGGACAAAGAGCCGGACGTTTGCCTTTTCGGTAAGAGGCTCTGCTGAGAACGAACACCGTGAGGTGTACCGTTCCTGGGCAAGCACAGATCCCCAGTGCTGTTGTGCATGTGCATAGTCTGCACGGGGACACTGAAGAGCAGCAAGAGCTTTCAGGGCTGGCACCTTCCTTGTGGGACAAGGAGCCGGACGTTTGCCTTTTCGGAAAGAGGCTCTGCTGAGAACGAACACCGTGAGGTGTAACGTTCCTGGGCAAGCACAGATCCCCGGTGCTGTTGTGCCTGTGCATAGGCTGCACGGGGACAGTGAAGAGCAGCAAGAGCTTTCAGGGCTGGCACCTTCCTTGTGGGACAAGGAGCCGGACGTTTGCCTTTTCGGAAAATTGCAATGCCGAGAACGGACACCGTGAGGTGTACCGTTCCTGGGTAAGCACAGATCCCCAGTGCTGTTGTGCCTGTGCATAGGCTGCACGGGGACAGTGAAGAGCAGCAAGAGCTTTCAGGGCTGGCACCTTCCTTGTGGGACAAGGAGCCGGACGTTTGCCTTTTCGGAAGGAGCGTCTGCCGAGTACAAGCGCCGTGAGATGTGCAGCCTGTGGGCAAGCACAGATCCCCAGTGCTGTTGTGCCTGTGCATAGGCTGCACGGGGACAGTGAAGAGCAGCAAGAGCTTTCAGGGCTGGCACCTTCCTTGTGGGACAAGGAGCCGGACGTTTGCCTTTTCGGAAAGAGGCTCTGCTGAGAACGAACACCGTGAGGTGTACCGTTCCTGGGCAAGCACAGATCCCCAGTGCTGTTGTGCCTGTGGATAGGGTGCACGGGGACAGTGAAGAGCAGCAAGAGCTTTCAGGGCTGGCACCTTCCTTGTGGGACAAGGAGCCGGACATTTGCCTTTTCGGAAAATTGCAATGCCGAGAACGGACACCGTGAGGTGTACCGTTCCTGGGCAAGCACAGATCCCCAGTGCTGTTGTGCCTGTGCATAGGCTGCACGGGGACAGTGAAGAGCAGCAAGAGCTTTCAGGGCTGGCACCTTCCTTGTGGGACAAGGAGCCGGACGTTTGCCTTTCCGGAAAATTGCAATGCCGAGAACGGACACCGTGAGGTGTAACGTTCCTGCGCAAGCACAGATCCCCAGTGCTGTTGTGCCTGTGCATAGGCTGCATGGGGACAGTGAAGAGCAGCAAGAGCTTTCAGGGCTGGCACCTTCCTTGTGGGACAAGGAGCCAGACGTTTGCCTTTTTGGAAAATTGCAAAGCCGAGAACGGACACCGTGAGGTGTACCGTTTCTGTCTAAGTACAGATTCCCAAAGCTGTTGTGCCTGTGCATAGGCTGCACGGGGACAGTGAAGAGCAGCAAGAGCTTTCAGGGCTGGCACCTTCCTTGTGGGACAAGGAGCCGGACGTTTGCCTTTTCGGAAGGAGCGTCTGCCGAGTACAAGCGCCGTGAGATGTGCAGCCTGTGGGCAAGCAGAGATCCCCAGTGCTGTTGTGCCTGTGGATAGGCTGCACGGGGACAGTGAAGAGCAGCAAGAGCTTTCAGGGCTGGCACCTTCCTTGTGGGACAAGGAGCCGGACGTTTGCCTTTTCGGTAAGAGGCTCTGCTGAGAACGAACACCGTGAGGTGTACTGTTCCTGGGCAAGCACAGATCCCCACTGCTGTTGTGCCTGTGCATAGGCTGCACGGGGACAGTGAAGAGCAGCAAGAGCTTTCAGGGCTGGCACCTTCCTTGTGGGACAAGGAGCCGGACGTTTGCCTTTTCGGAAAATTGCAATGCCGAGAACGGACACCGTGAGGTGTAACGTTCCTGCGCAAGCACAGATCCCCAGTGCTGTTGTGCCTGTGCATAGGCTGCACGGGGACAGTGAAGAGCAGCAAGAGCTTTCAGGGCTGGCACCTTCCTTGTGGGACAAGGAGCTGGACGTTTGCCTTTTTGGAAAATTGCAAAGCCGAGAACGGACACCGTGAGGTGTACCATTCCTGTCTAAGTACAGATTCCCAAAGCTGTTGTGCCTGTGGATAGGGTGCACGGGGACAGTGAAGAGCAGCAAGAGCTTTCAGGGCTGGCACTTTCCTTGTGGGACAAGGAGCCGGACGTTTGCCTTTTCGGAAGGGGCGTCTGCCGAGTACAAGCGCCGTGAGATGTGCAGTCTGTGGGCAAGCAGAGATCCCCAGTGCTGTTGTGCCTGTGCATAGGCTGCACGGGGACACTGAAGAGCAGCAAGAGCTTTCAGGGCTGGCACCTTCCTTGTGGGACAAGGAGACGGACGTTTGCCTTTTCCGTAAGAGGCTCTGCTGAGAGTGAACACCGTGAGGTGTACTGTTCCTGGGCAAGCACAGATCCCCAGTGCTGTTGTGCCTGTGCATAGGCTGCACGGGGACAGTGAAGAGCAGCCAGAACTTTCAGGGCTGGCACCTTCCTTGTGGGACAAGAAGCCGGACGTTTGCCTTTTCTGTAAGAGGCTCTACTGAGAACGAACACCGTGAGGTGTACCGTTCCTGTCTAAGTACAGATTCCCAAAGCTGTTGTGCCTGTGGATAGGGTGCACGGGGACAGTGAAGAGCAGCAAGAGCTTTCAGGGCTGGCACCTTCCTTGTGGGACAAGGAGCCGGACGTTTGCCTTTTCGGAAGGGGCGTCTGCCGAGTACAAGCGCCGTGAGATGTGCAGCCTGTGGGCAAGCAGAGATCCCCAGTGCTGTTGTGCCTGTGGATAGGGTGCACGGGGACAGTGAAGAGCAGCAAGAGCTTTCAGGGCTGGCACCTTCCTTGTGGGACAAAGAGCCGGACGTTTGCCTTTTCCGTAAGAGGCTCTGCTGAGAACGAACACCGTGAGGTGTACTGTTCCTGGGCAAGCACAGATCCCCACTGCTGTTGTGCCTGTGCATAGGCTGCACGGGGACAGTGAAGAGCAGCAAGAGCTTTCAGGGCTGGCACCTTCCTTGTGGGACAAGGAGCCGGACGTTTGCCTTTTCGGAAAGAGGCTCTGCTGAGAACGAACACCGTGAGGTGTACCGTTCCTGGGCAAGCACAGATCCCCAGTGCTGTTGTGCCTGTGCATAGGCTGCACGGGAACAGTGAAGAGCAGCAAGAGCTTTCAGGGCTGGCACCTTCCTTGTGGGACAAGGAGCCGGACGTTTGCCTTTTCGGAAAATTGCAATGCCGAGAACGGACACCGTGAGGTGTACCGTTCCTCGGCAAGCACAGATCCCCAGTGCTGTTGTGCCTGTGCATAGGCTGCACGGGGACAGTGAAGAGCAGCAAGAGCTTTCAGGGCTGGCACCTTCCTTGTGGGACAAGGAGCCGGACGTTTGCCTTTTCGGAAAATTGCAATGCCGAGAACGGACACCGTGAGGTGTAACGTTCCTGCGCAAGCACAGATCCCCAGTGCTGTTGTGCCTGTGCATACGCTGCACGGGGACAGTGAAGAGCAGCAAGAGCTTTCAGGGCTGGCACCTTCCTTGTGGGACAAGGAGCCGGACGTTTGCCTTTTTGGAAAATTGCAAAGCCGAGAACGGACACCGTGAGGTGTACCATTCCTGTCTAAGTAGAGATTCCCAAAGCTGTTGTGCCTGTGCATAGGCTGCACGGGGACAGTGAAGAGCAGCAAGAGCTTTCAGGGCTGGCACCTTCCTTGTGGGACAAGGAGCCGGACGTTTGCCTTTTCGGAAAGAGGCTCTGCTGAGAACGAACACCGTGAGGTGTACCGTTCCTGGGCAAGCACAGATCCCCAGTGCTGTTGTGCCTGTGCATAGGCTGCACGGGGACAGTGAAGAGCAGCAAGAGCTTTCAGGGCTGGCACCTTCCTTGTGGGACAAGGAGCCGCACGTTTGCCTTTTCAGAAGGAGCGTCTGCCGAGTACAAGCGCCGTGAGATGTGCAGCCTATGGGCAAGCACAGATCCCCAGTGCTGTTGTGCCTGTGCATAGGCTGCACGGGGACAGTGAAGAGCAGCAAGAGCTTTCAGGGCTGGCACCTTCCTTGTGGGACAAAGAGCCGGACGTTTGCCTTTTCGGTAAGAGGCTCTGCTGAGAACGAACACCGTGAGGTGAACCGTTCCTGGGCAAGCACAGATCCCCAGTGCTGTTGTGCCTGTGCATAGGCTGCACGGGGACACTGAAGAGCAGCAAGAGCTTTCAGGGCTGGCACCTTCCTTGTGGGACAAGGAGCCGGACGTTTGCCTTTTCGGAAGTAGCGTCTGCAGAGTACAAGTGCCGAGAGATGTGCAGCCTGTGGGCAAGCACAGATCCCCAGTGCTGTTGTGCCTGTGCATACGCTGCACGGGGACAGTGAAGAGCAGCAAGAGCTTTCAGGGCTGGCACCTTCCTTGTGGGACAAGGAGCCAGACGTTTGCCTTTTCGGAAAATCGCAATGCCGAGAACAGTCACCGTGAGGTATACCGTTCCTCGGAAAGCACAGATCCCCAGTGCTGTTGTGCCTGTGCATAGGCTGCACGGGGACAGTGAAGAGCAGCAAGAGCTTTCAGGGCTGGCACCTTCCTTGTGGGACAAGGAGCCGGACGTTTGCCTTTTCGGAAGGAGCGTCTGCCGAGTACAAGCGCCGTGAGATGTGCAGCCTGTGGGCAAGCACAGATCCCCAGTGCTGTTGTGCCTGTGCATAGGGTGCACGGGGACAGTGAAGAGCAGCAAGAGCTTTCAGGGCTGGCACCTTCCTTGTGGGACAAGGAGCCGGACGTTTGCCTTTTCGGAAGGATCTTCTTCCGAGTACAAGCGCCGTGAGATGTGCAGCCTGTGGGCAAGCACAGATCCCCAGTGCTGTTGTGCCTGTGCATAGGCTGCACGGGGACAGTGAAGAGCAGCAAGAGCTTTCAGGGCTGGCACCTTCCTTGTGGGACAAGGAGACGGACGTTTGCCTTTTCAGAAGGAGCTTCTTCCGAGTACAAGCGCCGTGAGATGTGCAGCCTGTGGGCAAGCAGAGATCCCCAGTGCTGTTGTGCCTGTGCATAGGCTGCACGGGGACAGTGAAGAGCAGCAAGAGCTTTCAGGGCTGGCACCTTCCTTGTGGGACAAGGAGCCGGACGTTTGCCTTTTCGGTAAGAGGCTCTGCTGAGAACGAACACCGTGAGGTGTACCGTTCCTGTCTAAGTACAGATTCCCAAAGCTGTTGTGCCTGTGGATAGGGTGCACGGGGACAGTGAAGAGCAGCAAGAGCTTTCAGGGCTGGCACCTTCCTTGTGGGACAAGGAGCCGGACGTTTGCCTTTTCGGAAGGAGCGTCTGCCGAGTACAAGCGCCGTGAGATGTGCAGCCTGTGGGCAAGCAGAGATCCCCAGTGCTGTTGTGCCTGTGCATAGGCTGCACGGGGACAGTGAAGAGCAGCAAGAGCTTTCAGGGCTGGCACCTTCCTTGTGGGACAAGGAGCCGGACGTTTGCCTTTTCAGAAGGAGCGTCTGCCGAGTATAAGCGCCGTGAGATGTGCAGCCTGTGGGCAAGCACAGATCCCCAGTGCTGTTGTGCCTGTGCATAGGCTGCACGGGGACAGTGAAGAGCAGCAAGAGCTTTCAGGGCTGGCACCTTCCTTGTGGGACAAGGAGCCGGACATTTGCCTTTTCGGAAAGAGGCTCTGCTGAGAACGAACACCGTGAGGTGTACCGTTCCTGTCTAAGTACAGATTCCCAAAGCTGTTGTGCCTGTGGATAGGGTGCACGGGGACAGTGAAGAGCAGCAAGAGCTTTCAGGGCTGGCACCTTCCTTGTGGGACAAGGAGCCGGATGTTTGCCTTTTCCGTAAGAGGCTCTGCTGAGAACGAACACCGTGAGGTGTACCGTTCCTGGGCAAGCACAGATCCCCAGTGCTGTTGTGCCTGTGCATAGGCTGCACGGGGACAGTGAAGAGCAGCAAGAGCTTTCAGGGCTGGCACCTTCCTTGTGGGACAAGGAGCCGGACGTTTGCCTTTTCGGTAAGAGGCTCTGCTGAGAACGAACACCGTGAGGTGTACCGTTCCTGTCTAAGTACAGATTCCCAAAGCTGTTGTGCCTGTGCATAGGCTGCACGGGGACAGTGAAGAGCAGCAAGAGCTTTCAGGGCTGGCACCTTCCTTGTGGGACAAGGAGCCGGACGTTTGCCTTTTCGGAAAGAGGCTCTGCTGAGAACGAACACCGTGAGGTGTACCGTTCCTGGGCAAGCACAGATCCCCAGTGCTGTTGTGCCTGTGCATAGGCTGCACGGGGACAGTGAAGAGCAGCAAGAGCTTTCAGGGCTGGCACCTTCCTTGTGGGACAAGGAGCCGGACGTTTGCCTTTTCGGAAGGAGCGTCTGCAGAGTACAAGTGCCGAGAGATGTGCAGCCTGTGGGCAAGCACAGATCCCCAGTGCTGTTGTGCCTGTGCATACGCTGCACGGGGACACTGAAGAGCAGCAAGAGCTTTCAGGGCTGGCACCTTCCTTGTGGGACAAGGAGCCGGACGTTTGCCTTTTCGGAAAATCGAAATGCCGAGAACAGTCACCGTGAGGTATACCGTTCCTCGGCAAGCACTGATCCCCAGTGCTGTTGTGCCTGTGCATAGGCTGCACGGGGACAGTGAAGAGCAGCAAGAGCTTTCAGGGCTGGCACCTTCCTTGTGGGACAAGGAGCCAGACGTTTGCCTTTTCGGAAAGAGGCTCTGCTGAGAACGAACACCGTGAGGTGTACCGTTCCTGTCTAAGTAGAGATTCCCAAAGCTGTTGTGCCTGTGGATAGGGTGCACGGGGACAGTGAAGAGCAGCAAGAGCTTTCAGGGCTGGCACCTTCCTTGTGGGACAAGGAGCCGGACGTTTGCCTTTTCGGTAAGAGGCTCTGCTGAGAACGAACACCGTGAGGTGTACCGTTCCTGTCTAAGTACAGATTCCCAAAGATGTTGTGCCTGTGGATAGGGTGCACGGGGACAGTGAAGAGCAGCAAGAGCTTTCAGGGCTGGCACCTTCCTTGTGGGACAAGGAGCCGGACGTTTGCCTTTTCCGTAAGAGGCTCTGCTGAGAACGAACACCGTGAGGTGTACCGTTCCTGGGCAAGCACAGATCCCCAGTGCTGTTGTGCCTGTGCATACGCTGCACGGGGACAGTGAAGAGCAGGAGGAGCTTTCAGGGCTGGCACCTTCCTTGTGGGACAAGGAGCCGGACGTTTGCCTTTTCTGTAAGAGGCTCTGCTGAGAACGAACACCGTGAGGTGTACCGTTCCTGGGCAAGCACAGATCCCCAGTGCTGTTGTGCCTGTGCATAGGCAGCACGGGGACAGTGAAGAGCAGCAAGAGCTTTCAGGGCTGGCACCTTCCTTGTGGGACAAGGAGCCGGACGTTTGCCTTTCCGGAAAATTGCAATGCCGAGAACGGACACCGTGAGGTGTAACGTTCCTGCGCAAGCACAGATCCCCAGTGCTGTTGTGCCTGTGGATAGGCTGCATGGGGACAGTGAAGAGCAGCAAGAGCTTTCAGGGCTGGCACCTTCCTTGTGGGACAAGGAGCCGGACGTTTGCCTTTTTGGAAAATTGCAAAGCCGAGAACGGACACCGTGAGGTGTACCGTTTCTGTCTAAGTACAGATTCCCAGTGCTGTTGTGCCTGTGCATAGGCTGCACGGGGACAGTGAAGAGCAGCAAGAGCTTTCAGGGCTGGCACCTTCCTTGTGGGACAAGGAGCCGGACGTTTGCCTTTTCGGTAAGAGGCTCTGCTGAGAACGAACACCGTGAGGTGTACCGTTCCTGGGCAAGCACAGATCCCCAGTGCTGTTGTGCCTGTGCATAGGCTGCACGGGGACAGTGAAGAGCAGGAGGAGCTTTCAGGGCTGGCACCTTCCTTGTGGGACAAGGAGCCGGACGTTTGCCTTTTCGGAAAATTGCAATGCCGAGAACGGACACCGTGAGGTGTACCGTTCCTGGGCAAGCACAGATCCCCAGTGCTGTTGTGCCTGTGCATAGGCTGCACGGGGACAGTGAAGAGCAGCAAGAGCTTTCAGGGCTGGCACCTTCCTTGTGGGACAAGGAGCCGGACGTTTGCCTTTTCGGAAAATTGCAATGCCGAGAACGGACACCGTGAGGTGTAACGTTCCTGCGCAAGCACAGATCCCCAGTGCTGTTGTGCCTGTGCATAGGCTGCACGGGGACAGTGAAGAGCAGCAAGAGCTTTCAGGGCTGGCACCTTCCTTGTGGGACAAGGAGCCGGACGTTTGCCTTTTCGGAAAGAGGCTCTGCTGAGAACGAACACCGTGAGGTGTACCGTTCCTGTCTAAGTAGAGATTCCCAAAGCTGTTGTGCCTGTGCATAGGGTGCACGGGGACAGTGAAGAGCAGCAAGAGCTTTCAGGGCTGGCACCTTCCTTGTGGGACAAAGAGCCGGACGTTTGCCTTTTCCGTAAGAGGCTCTGCTGAGAACGAACACCGTGAGATGTACCGTTCCTGGGCAAGCACAGATCCCCAGTGCTGTTGTGCCTGTGCATAGGCTGCACGGGGACAGTGAAGAGCAGCAAGAGCTTTCAGGGCTGGCACCTTCCTTGTGGGACAAGGAGCCGGACGTTTGCCTTTTCGGAAAGAGGCTCTGCTGAGAACGAACACCGTGAGGTGTACCGTTCCTGGGCAAGCACAGATCCCCAGTGCTGTTGTGCCTGTGCATAGGCTGCACGGGGACAGTGAAGAGCAGCAAGAGCTTTCAGGGCTGGCACCTTCCTTGTGGGACAAGGAGCCGGACGTTTGCCTTTTCGGAAAATTGCAATGCCGAGAACGGACACCGTGAGGTGTAACGTTCCTGCGCAAGCACAGATCCCCAGTGCTGTTGTGCCTGTGCATAGGCTGCACGGGGACAGTGAAGAGCAGCAAGAGCTTTCAGGGCTGGCACCTTCCTTGTGGGACAAGGAGCCGGACGTTTGCCTTTTTGGAAAATTGCAAAGCCAAGAACGGACACCGTGAGGTGTACCATTCCTGTCTAAGTACAGATTCCCAAAGCTGTTGTGCCTGTGCATAGGCTGCACGGGGACAGTGAAGAGCAGCAAGAGCTTTCAGGGCTGGCACTTTCCTTGTGGGACAAGGAGCCGGACGTTTGCCTTTTCAGAAGGAGCGTCTGCCGAGTACAAGCGCCGTGAGATGTGCAGCCTGTGGGCAAGCAGAGATCCCCAGTGCTGTTGTGCCTGTGCATAGGCTGCACGGGGACACTGAAGAGCAGCAAGAGCTTTCAGGGCTGGCACCTTCCTTGTGGGACAAGGAGCCGGACGTTTGCCTTTTCGGTAAGAGGCTCTGCTGAGAACGAACACCGTGAGGTGTACCGTTCCTGGGCAAGCACAGATCCCCAGTGCTGTTGTGCCTGTGCATAGGCTGCACGGGGACAGTGAAGAGCAGCAAGAGCTTTCAGGGCTGGCACCTTCCTTGTGGGACAAGGAGCCGGACGTTTGCCTTTTCCGTAAGAGGCTCTGCTGAGAACGAACACCGTGAGGTGTACCGTTCCTGGGCAAGCACAGATCCCCAGTGCTGTTGTGCCTGTGCATACGCTGCACGGGGACAGTGAAGAGCAGCAAGAGCTTTCAGGGCTGGCACCTTCCTTGTGGGACAAGGAGCCGCACGTTTGCCTTTTCAGAAGGAGCGTCTGCCGAGTACAAGCGCCGTGAGATGTGCAGCCTGTGGGCAAGCACAGATCCCCAGTGCTGTTGTGCCTGTGCATAGGCTGCACGGGGACAGTGAAGAGCAGCAAGAGCTTTCAGGGCTGGCACCTTCCTTGTGGGACAAAGAGCCGGACGTTTGCCTTTTCCGTAAGAGGCTCTGCTGAGAACGAACACCGTGAGGTGTACCGTTCCTGGGCAAGCACAGATCCCCAGTGCTGTTGTGCCTGTGCATAGGCTGCACGGGGACAGTGAAGAGCAGCAAGAGCTTTCAGGGCTGGCACCTTCCTTGTGGGACAAGGAGCCGGACGTTTGCCTTTTCGGAAAGAGGCTCTGCTGAGAACGAACACCGTGAGGTGTACTGTTCCTGGGCAAGCACAGATCCCCAGTGCTGTTGTGCCTGTGCATAGGCTGCACGGGGACAGTGAAGAGCAGCAAGAGCTTTCAGGGCTGGCACCTTCCTTGTGGGACAAGGAGCCGGACGTTTGCCTTTTCCGTAAGAGGCTCTGCTGAGAACGAACACCGTGAGGTGTACCGTTCCTGGGCAAGCACAGATCCCCAGTGCTGTTGTGCCTGTGCATACGCTGCACGGGGACAGTGAAGAGCAGCAAGAGCTTTCAGGGCTGGCACCTTCCTTGTGGGACAATGAGCCGCACGTTTGCCTTTTCGGAAGGAGCGTCTGCCGAGTACAAGCGCCGTGAGATGTGCAGCCTGTGGGCAAGCACAGATCCCCAGTGCTGTTGTGCCTGTGCATAGGCTGCACGGGGACAGTGAAGAGCAGCAAGAGCTTTCAGGGCTGGCACCTTCCTTGTGGGACAAAGAGCCGGACGTTTGCCTTTTCCGTAAGAGGCTCTGCTGAGAACGAACACCGTGAGGTGTACTGTTCCTGCGCAAGCACAGATCCCCAGTGCTGTTGTGCCTGTGCATAGGCTGCACGGGGACAGTGAAGAGCAGCAAGAGCTTTCAGGGCTGGCACCTTCCTTGTGGGACAAGGAGCCGGACGTTTGCCTTTTCGGAAAATTGCAATGCCGATAACGGACACCGTGAGGTGTACCGTTCCTGGGCAAGCACAGATCCCCAGTGCTGTTGTGCCTGTGCATAGGCTGCACGGGGACAGTGAAGAGCAGCAAGAGCTTTCAGGGCTGGCACCTTCCTTGTGGGACAAGGAGCCGGACGTTTGCCTTTTCGGTAAGAGGCTCTGCTGAGAACGAACACCGTGAGGTGTACCGTTCCTGTCTAAGTACAGATCCCCAGTGCTGTTGTGCCTGTGGATAGGGTGCACGGGGACAGTGAAGAGCAGCAAGAGCTTTCAGGGCTGGCACCTTCCTTGTGGGACAAGGAGCCGGACGTTTGCCTTTTCGGTAAGAGGCTCTGCTGAGAACGAACACCGTGAGGTGTACCGTTCCTGGGCAAGCACACATCCCCAGTGCTGTTGTGCCTGTGCATACGCTGCACGGGGACAGTGAAGAGCAGCAAGAGCTTTCAGGGCTGGCACCTTCCTTGTGGGACAAGGAGCCGCACGTTTGCCTTTTCAGAAGGAGCGTCTGCCGAGTACAAGCGCCGTGAGATGTGCAGCCTGTGGGCAAGCACAGATCCCCAGTGCTGTTGTGCCTGTGCATACGCTGCACGGGGACAGTGAAGAGCAGCAAGAGCTTTCAGGGCTGGCACCTTCCTTGTGGGACAAGGAGCCGGACGTTTGCCTTTTCGGAAAATCGAAATGCCGAGAACAGTCACCGTGAGGTATACCGTTCCTCGGCAAGCACTGATCCCCAGTGCTGTTGTGCCTGTGCATAGGCTGCACGGGGACAGTGAAGAGCAGCAAGAGCTTTCAGGGCTGGCACCTTCCTTGTGGGACAAGGAGCCAGACGTTTGCCTTTTCGGAAAGAGGCTCTGCTGAGAACGAACACCGTGAGGTGTACCGTTCCTGTCTAAGTACAGATTCCCAAAGCTGTTGTGCCTGTGGATACGGTGCACGGGGACAGTGAAGAGCAGCAAGAGCTTTCAGGGCTGGCACCTTCCTTGTGGGACAAGGAGCCGGACGTTTGCCTTTTCGGAAGGAGCGTCTGCCGAGTACAAGCGCCGTGAGATGTGCAGCCTGTGGGCAAGCACAGATCCCCAGTGCTGTTGTGCCTGTGCATAGGCTGCACGGGGACAGTGAAGAGCAGCAAGAGCTTTCAGGGCTGGCACCTTCCTTGTGGGACAAGGAGCCGCACGTTTGCCTTTTCGGAAAGAGGCTCTGCTGAGAACGAACACCGTGAGGTGTACCGTTCCTGGGCAAGCACAGATCCCCAGTGCTGTTGTGCCTGTGCATAGGCTGCACGGGGACAGTGAAGAGCAGCAAGAGCTTTCAGGGCTGGCACCTTCCTTGTGGGACAAGGAGCCGGACGTTTGCCTTTTCGGAAAATTGCAATGCCGAGAACGGACACCGTGAGGTGTAACGTTCCTGCGCAAGCACAGATCCCCAGTGCTGTTGTGCCTGTGCATAGGCTGCACGGGGACAGTGAAGAGCAGCAAGAGCTTTCAGGGCTGGCACCTTCCTTGTGGGACAAGGAGCCGGACGTTTGCCTTTTTGGAAAATTGCAAAGCCGAGAACGGACACCGTGAGGTGTACCATTCCTGTCTAAGTACAGATTCCCAAAGCTGTTGTGCCTGTGGATAGGGTGCACGGGGACAGTGAAGAGCAGCAAGAGCTTTCAGGGCTGGCACTTTCCTTGTGGGACAAGGAGCCGGACGTTTGCCATTTCGGAAGGAGCGTCTGCCGAGTACAAGCGCCGTGAGATGTGCAGCCTGTGGGCAAGCAGAGATCCCCAGTGCTGTTGTGCCTGTGCATAGGCTGCACGGGGACACTGAAGAGCAGCAAGAGCTTTCAGGGCTGGCACCTTCCTTGTGGGACAAGGAGCCGGACGTTTGCCTTTTCCGTAAGAGGCTCTGCTGAGAACGAACACCGTGAGGTGTACCGTTCCTGTCTAAGTAGAGATTCCCAAAGCTGTTGTGCCTGTGCATAGGCTGCACGGGGACAGTGAAGAGCAGCAAGGGCTTTCAGGGCTGGCACCTTCCTTGTGGGACAAGGAGCCGGACGTTTGCCTTTTCGGAAAGAGGCTCTGCTGAGAACAAACACCGTGAGGTGTACCGTTCCTGGGCAAGCACAGATCCCCAGTGCTGTTGTGCCTGTGCATAGGCTGCACGGGGACAGTGAAGAGCAGCAAGAGCTTTCAGGGCTGGCACCTTCCTTGTGGGACAAGGAGCCGGACGTTTGCCTTTTCCGTAAGAGGCTCTGCTGAGAACGAACACCGTGAGGTGTACCGTTCCTGTCTAAGTACAGATTCCCAAAGACGTTGTGCCTGTGGATAGGGTGCACGGGGACAGTGAAGAGCAGCAAGAGCTTTCAGGGCTGGCACCTTCCTTGTGGGACAAGGAGCCGGACGTTTGCCTTTTCCGTAAGAGGCTCTGCTGAGAACGAACACCGTGAGGTGTACCGTTCCTGGGCAAGCACAGATCCCCAGTGCTGTTGTGCCTGTGCATACGCTGCATGGGGACAGTGAAGAGCAGCAAGAGCTTTCAGGGCTGGCACCTTCCTTGTGGGAAAAGGAGCCGCACGTTTGCCTTTTCAGAAGGAGCGTCTGCCGAGTACAAGCGCCGTGAGATGTGCAGCCTGTGGGCAAGCACAGATCCCCAGTGCTGTTGTGCCTGTGCATAGGCTGCACGGGGACAGTGAAGAGCAGCAAGAGCTTTCAGGGCTGGCACCTTCCTTGTGGGACAAAGAGCCGGACGTTTGCCTTTTCCGTAAGAGGCTCTGCTGAGAACGAACACCGTGAGGTGTACCGTTCCTGGGCAAGCACAGATCCCCAGTGCTGTTGTGCCTGTGCATAGGCTGCACGGGGACAGTGAAGAGCAGCAAGAGCTTTCAGGGCTGGCACCTTCCTTGTGGGACAAGGAGCCGGACGTTTGCCTTTTCGGTAAGAGGCTCTGCTGAGAACGAACACCGTGAGGTGTACCGTTCCTGGGCAAGCACAGATCCCCAGTGCTGTTGTGCCTGTGCATAGGCTGCACGGGGACAGTGAAGAGCAGCAAGAGCTTTCAGGGCTGGCACCTTCCTTGTGGGACAAGGAGCCGGACGTTTGCCTTTTCGGAAAGAGGCTCTGCTGAGAACGAACACCGTGAGGTGTACCGTTCCTGGGCAAGCACAGATCCCCAGTGCTGTTGTGCCTGTGCATAGGCTGCACGGGGACAGTGAAGAGCAGCAAGAGCTTTCAGGGCTGGCACCTTCCTTGTGGGACAAGGAGCCGGACGTTTGCCTTTTCGGAAAATTGCAATGCCGAGAACGGACACCGTGAGGTGTAACGTTCCTGCGCAAGCACAGATCCCTAGTGCTGTTGTGCCTGTGCATACGCTGCATGGGGACAGTGAAGAGCAGCAAGAGCTTTCAGGGCTGGCACCTTCCTTGTGGGACAAGGAGCCGGACGTTTGCCTTTTCGGAAGGAGCGTCTGCCGAGTACAAGCGCCGTGAGATGTGCAGCCTGTGGGCAAGCACAGATCCCCAGTGCTGTTGTGCCTGTGGATAGGGTGCACGGGGACAGTGAAGAGCAGCAAGAGCTTTCAGGGCTGGCACCTTCCTTGTGGGACAAGGAGCCGGACGTTTGCCTTTTCGGAAAGAGGCTCTGCTGAGAACGAACACCGTGAGGTGTACCGTTCCTGGGCAAGCACAGATCCCCAGTGCTGTTGTGCCTGTGGATAGGCTGCACGGGGACAGTGAAGAGCAGCAAGAGCTTTCAGGGCTGGCACCTTCCTTGTGGGACAAGGAGCCGGACGTTTGCCTTTTCGGTAAGAGGCTCTGCTGAGAACGAACACCGTGAGGTGTACCGTTCTTGTCTAAGTACAGATTCCCAAAGATGTTGTGCCTGTGGATAGGGTGCACGGGGACAGTGAAGAGCAGCAAGAGCTTTCAGGGCTGGCACCTTCCTTGTGGGACAAGGAGCCGGACGTTTGCCTTTTCGGTAAGAGGCTCTGCTGAGAACGAACACCGTGAGGTGTACCGTTCCTGTCTAAGTACAGATTCCCAAAGATGTTGTGCCTGTGGATAGGGTGCACGGGGACAGTGAAGAGCAGCAAGAGCTTTCAGGGCTGGCACCTTCCTTGTGGGACAAGGAGCCGGACGTTTGCCTTTTCGGTAAGAGGCTCTGCTGAGAACGAACACCGTGAGGTGTACCGTTCCTGGGCAAGCACAGATCCCCAGTGCTGTTGTGCCTGTGCATAGGCTGCACGGGGACAGTGAAGAGCAGGAGGAGCTTTCAGGGCTGGCACCTTCCTTGTGGGACAAGGAGCCGGACGTTTGCCTTTTCGGAAAATTGGAATGCCGAGAACGGACACCGTGAGGTGTAACGTTCCTGCGCAAGCACAGATCCCCAGTGCTGTTGTGCCTGTGCATACGCTGCATGGGGACAGTGAAGAGCAGCAAGAGCTTTCAGGGCTGGCACCTTCCTTGTGGGACAAGGAGCCGGACGTTTGCCTTTTCGGAAGGAGCGTCTGCCGAGTACAAGCGCCGTGAGATGTGCAGCCTGTGGGCAAGCACAGATCCCCAGTGCTGTTGTGCCTGTGCATAGGCTGCACGGGGACAGTGAAGAGCAGCAAGAGCTTTCAGGGCTGGCACCTTCCTTGTGGGACAAGGAGCCGGACGTTTGCCTTTTTGGTAAGTGGCTCTGCTGAGAACGAACACCGTGAGGTGTACCGTTCCTGTCTAAGTACAGATTCCCAAAGATGTTGTGCCTGTGGATAGGGTGCACGGGGACAGTGAAGAGCAGCAAGAGCTTTCAGGGCTGGCACCTTCCTTGTGGGACAAGGAGCCGGACGTTTGCCTTTTCGGTAAGAGGCTCTGCTGAGAACGAACACCGTGAGGTGTACCGTTCCTGGGCAAGCACACATCCCCAGTGCTGTTGTGCCTGTGCATAGGGTGCACGGGGACAGTGAAGAGCAGCAAGAGCTTTCAGGGCTGGCACCTTCCTTGTGGGACAAGGAGCCGGACGTTTGCCTTTTCGGAAGGAGCGTCTGCCGAGTACAAGCGCCGTGAGATGTGCAGCCTGTGGGCAAGCAGAGATCCCCAGTGCTGTTGTGCCTGTGCATAGGGTGCACGGGGACAGTGAAGAGCAGCAAGAGCTTTCAGGGCTGGCACCTTCCTTGTGGGACAAGGAGCCGGACGTTTGCCTTTTCAGAAGGAGCGTCTGCCGAGTATAAGCGCCGTGAGATGTGCAGCCTGTGGGCAAGCACAGATCCCCAGTGCTGTTGTGCCTGTGGATAGGCTGCACGGGGACAGTGAAGAGCAGCAAGAGCTTTCAGGGCTGGCACCTTCCTTGTGGGACAAGGAGCCGGACGTTTGCCTTTTCGGAAAGAGGCTCTGCTGAGAACGAACACCGTGAGGTGTACCGTTCCTGTCTAAGTACAGATTCCCAAAGCTGTTGTGCCTGTGGATAGGGTGCACGGGGACAGTGAAGAGCAGCAAGAGCTTTCAGGGCTGGCACCTTCCTTGTGGGACAAGGAGCCGGATGTTTGCCTTTTCCGTAAGAGGCTCTGCTGAGAACGAACACCGTGAGGTGTACCGTTCCTGGGCAAGCACAGATCCCCAGTGCTGTTGTGCCTGTGGATAGGCTGCACGGGGACAGTGAAGAGCAGCAAGAGCTTTCAGGGCTGGCACCTTCCTTGTGGGACAAGGAGCCGGACGTTTGCCTTTTCGGTAAGAGGCTCTGCTGAGAACGAACACCGTGAGGTGTACCGTTCCTGTCTAAGTACAGATTCCCAAAGCTGTTGTGCCTGTGCATAGGCTGCACGGGGACAGTGAAGAGCAGCAAGAGCTTTCAGGGCTGGCACCTTCCTTGTGGGACAAGGAGCCGGACGTTTGCCTTTTCGGAAAGAGGCTCTGCTGAGAACGAACACCGTGAGGTGTACCGTTCCTGGGCAAGCACAGATCCCCAGTGCTGTTGTGCCTGTGCATAGGCTGCACGGGGACAGTGAAGAGCAGCAAGAGCTTTCAGGGCTGGCACCTTCCTTGTGGGACAAGGAGCCGGACGTTTGCCTTTTCGGAAGGAGCGTCTGCAGAGTACAAGTGCCGAGAGATGTGCAGCCTGTGGGCAAGCACAGATCCCCAGTGCTGTTGTGCCTGTGCATACGCTGCACGGGGACAGTGAAGAGCAGCAAGAGCTTTCAGGGCTGGCACCTTCCTTGTGGGACAAGGAGCCAGACGTTTGCCTTTTAAGAAAATCGAAATGCCGAGAACAGTCACCGTGAGGTATACCGTTCCTCGGCAAGCACTGATCCCCAGTGCTGTTGTGCCTGTGCATAGGCTGCACGGGGACAGTGAAGAGCAGCAAGAGCTTTCAGGGCTGGCACCTTCCTTGTGGGACAAGGAGCCAGACGTTTGCCTTTTCGGAAAGAGGCTCTGCTGAGAACGAACACCGTGAGGTGTACCGTTCCTGTCTAAGTAGAGATTCCCAAAGCTGTTGTGCCTGTGGATAGGGTGCACGGGGACAGTGAAGAGCAGCAAGAGCTTTCAGGGCTGGCACCTTCCTTGTGGGACAAGGAGCCGGACGTTTGCCTTTTCTGTAAGAGGCTCTGCTGAGAACGAACACCGTGAGGTGTACCGTTCCTGGGCAAGCACAGATCCCCAGTGCTGTTGTGCCTGTGCATAGGCAGCACGGGGACAGTGAAGAGCAGCAAGAGCTTTCAGGGCTGGCACCTTCCTTGTGGGACAAGGAGCCGGACGTTTGCCTTTCCGGAAAATTGCAATGCCGAGAACGGACACCGTGAGGTGTAACGTTCCTGCGCAAGCACAGATCCCCAGTGCTGTTGTGCCTGTGGATAGGCTGCATGGGGACAGTGAAGAGCAGCAAGAGCTTTCAGGGCTGGCACCTTCCTTGTGGGACAAGGAGCCGGATGTTTGCCTTTTCCGTAAGAGGCTCTGCTGAGAACGAACACCGTGAGGTGTACCGTTCCTGGGCAAGCACAGATCCCCAGTGCTGTTGTGCCTGTGCATAGGCTGCACGGGGACAGTGAAGAGCAGCAAGAGCTTTCAGGGCTGGCACCTTCCTTGTGGGACAAGGAGCCGGACGTTTGCCTTTTCGGAAAATTGCAATGCCGAGAACGGACACCGTGAGTTGTACCGTTCCTGTCTAAGCACAGATCCCCAGTGCTGTTGTGCCTGTGCATAGGCTGCATGGGGACAGTGAAGAGCAGCAAGAGCTTTCAGGGCTGGCACCTTCCTTGTGGGACAAGGAGCCGGACGTTTGCCTTTTCGGAAAATTGCAATGCCGAGAACGGACACCGTGAGGTGTAACGTTCCTGCGCAAGCACAGATCCCCAGTGCTGTTGTGCCTGTGCATAGGCTGCACGGGGACAGTGAAGAGCAGCAAGAGCTTTCAGGGCTGGCACCTTCCTTGTGGGACAAGGAGCCGGACGTTTGCCTTTTCGGAAAGAGGCTCTGCTGAGAACGAACACCGTGAGGTGTACCGTTCCTGTCTAAGTAGAGATTCCCAAAGCTGTTGTGCCTGTGGATAGGGTGCACGGGGACAGTGAAGAGCAGCAAGAGCTTTCAGGGCTGGCACCTTCCTTGTGGGACAAAGAGCCGGACGTTTGCCTTTTCCGTAAGAGGCTCTGCTGAGAACGAACACCGTGAGATGTACCGTTCCTGGGCAAGCACAGATCCCCAGTGCTGTTGTGCCTGTGCATAGGCTGCACGGGGACAGTGAAGAGCAGCAAGAGCTTTCAGGGCTGGCACCTTCCTTGTGGGACAAGGAGCCGGACGTTTGCCTTTTCGGAAAGAGGCTCTGCTGAGAACGAACACCGTGAGGTGTACCGTTCCTGGGCAAGCACAGATCCCCAGTGCTGTTGTGCCTGTGCATAGGCTGCACGGGGACAGTGAAGAGCAGCAAGAGCTTTCAGGGCTGGCACCTTCCTTGTGGGACAAGGAGCCGGACGTTTGCCTTTTCGGAAAATTGCAATGCCGAGAACGGACACCGTGAGGTGTACCGTTCCTGGGCAAGCACAGATCCCCAGTGCTGTTGTGCCTGTGCATAGGCTGCACGGGGACAGTGAAGAGCAGCAAGAGCTTTCAGGGCTGGCACCTTCCTTGTGGGACAAGGAGCCGGACGTTTGCCTTTTTGGAAAATTGCAATGCCGAGAACGGACACCGTGAGGTGTAACGTTCCTGCGCAAGCACAGATCCCCAGTGCTGTTGTGCCTGTGCATAGGCTGCACGGGGACAGTGAAGAGCAGCAAGAGCTTTCAGGGCTGGCACCTTCCTTGTGGGACAAGGAGCCGGACGTTTGCCTTTTTGGAAAATTGCAAAGCCAAGAACGGACACCGTGAGGTGTACCATTCCTGTCTAAGTACAGATTCCCAAAGCTGTTGTGCCTGTGCATAGGCTGCACGGGGACAGTGAAGAGCAGCAAGAGCTTTCAGGGCTGGCACTTTCCTTGTGGGACAAGGAGCCGGACGTTTGCCTTTTCAGAAGGAGCGTCTGCCGAGTACAAGCGCCGTGAGATGTGCAGCCTGTGGGCAAGCAGAGATCCCCAGTGCTGTTGTGCCTGTGCATAGGCTGCACGGGGACACTGAAGAGCAGCAAGAGCTTTCAGGGCTGGCACCTTCCTTGTGGGACAAGGAGCCGGACGTTTGCCTTTTCGGTAAGAGGCTCTGCTGAGAACGAACACCGTGAGGTGTACCGTTCCTGTCTAAGTACAGATTCCCAAAGATGTTGTGCCTGTGGATAGGGTGCACGGGGACAGTGAAGAGCAGCAAGAGCTTTCAGGGCTGGCACCTTCCTTGTGGGACAAGGAGCCGGACGTTTGCCTTTTCGGTAAGAGGCTCTGCTGAGAACGAACACCGTGAGGTGTACCGTTCCTGTCTAAGTACAGATTCCCAAAGATGTTGTGCCTGTGGATAGGGTGCACGGGGACAGTGAAGAGCAGCAAGAGCTTTCAGGGCTGGCACCTTCCTTGTGGGACAAGGAGCCGGACGTTTGCCTTTTCGGAAAGAGGCTCTGCTGAGAACGAACACCGTGAGGTGTACCGTTCCTGGGCAAGCACAGATCCCCAGTGCTGTTGTGCCTGTGCATAGGCTGCACGGGGACAGTGAAGAGCAGCAAGAGCTTTCAGGGCTGGCACCTTCCTTGTGGGACAAGGAGCCGGACGTTTGCCTTTTCGGAAAGAGGCTCTGCTGAGAACGAACACCGTGAGGTGTACCGTTCCTGGGCAAGCACAGATCCCCAGTGCTGTTGTGCCTGTGCATAGGCTGCACGGGGACAGTGAAGAGCAGCAAGAGCTTTCAGGGCTGGCACCTTCCTTGTGGGACAAGGAGCCGGACGTTTGCCTTTTCGGAAAATTGCAATGCCGAGAACGGACACCGTGAGGTGTAACGTTCCTGCGCAAGCACAGATCCCCAGTGCTGTTGTGCCTGTGCATACGCTGCATGGGGACAGTGAAGAGCAGCAAGAGCTTTCAGGGCTGGCACCTTCCTTGTGGGACAAGGAGCCGGACGTTTGCCTTTTCGGAAGGAGCGTCTGCCGAGTACAAGCGCCGTGAGATGTGCAGCCTGTGGGCAAGCACAGATCCCCAGTGCTGTTGTGCCTGTGCATAGGCTGCACGGGGACAGTGAAGAGCAGCAAGAGCTTTCAGGGCTGGCACCTTCCTTGTGGGACAAGGAGCCGGACGTTTGCCTTTTTGGTAAGTGGCTCTGCTGAGAACGAACACCGTGAGGTGTACCGTTCCTGTCTAAGTACAGATTCCCAAAGATGTTGTGCCTGTGGATAGGGTGCACGGGGACAGTGAAGAGCAGCAAGAGCTTTCAGGGCTGGCACCTTCCTTGTGGGACAAGGAGCCGGACGTTTGCCTTTTCCGTAAGAGGCTCTGCTGAGAACGAACACCGTGAGGTGTACCGTTCCTGGGCAAGCACACATCCCCAGTGCTGTTGTGCCTGTGCATAGGGTACACGGGGACAGTGAAGAGCAGCAAGAGCTTTCAGGGCTGGCACCTTCCTTGTGGGACAAGGAGCCGGACGTTTGCCTTTTCGGAAAGAGGCTCTGCTGAGAACGAACACCGTGAGGTGTACCGTTCCTGTCTAAGTACAGATTCCCAAAGCTGTTGTGCCTGTGGATAGGGTGCACGGGGACAGTGAAGAGCAGCAAGAGCTTTCAGGGCTGGCACCTTCCTTGTGGGACAAGGAGCCGGATGTTTGCCTTTTCCGTAAGAGGCTCTGCTGAGAACGAACACCGTGAGGTGTACCGTTCCTGGGCAAGCACAGATCCCCAGTGCTGTTGTGCCTGTGCATAGGCTGCACGGGGACAGTGAAGAGCAGCAAGAGCTTTCAGGGCTGGCACCTTCCTTGTGGGACAAGGAGCCGGACGTTTGCCTTTTCGGTAAGAGGCTCTGCTGAGAACGAACACCGTGAGGTGTACCGTTCCTGTCTAAGTACAGATTCCCAAAGCTGTTGTGCCTGTGCATAGGCTGCACGGGGACAGTGAAGAGCAGCAAGAGCTTTCAGGGCTGGCACCTTCCTTGTGGGACAAGGAGCCGGACGTTTGCCTTTTCGGAAAGAGGCTCTGCTGAGAACGAACACCGTGAGGTGTACCGTTCCTGGGCAAGCACAGATCCCCAGTGCTGTTGTGCCTGTGCATAGGCTGCACGGGGACAGTGAAGAGCAGCAAGAGCTTTCAGGGCTGGCACCTTCCTTGTGGGACAAGGAGCCGGACGTTTGCCTTTTCGGAAGGAGCGTCTGCAGAGTACAAGTGCCGAGAGATGTGCAGCCTGTGGGCAAGCACAGATCCCCAGTGCTGTTGTGCCTGTGCATACGCTGCACGGGGACAGTGAAGAGCAGCAAGAGCTTTCAGGGCTGGCACCTTCCTTGTGGGACAAGGAGCCAGACGTTTGCCTTTTAAGAAAATCGAAATGCCGAGAACAGTCACCGTGAGGTATACCGTTCCTCGGCAAGCACTGATCCCCAGTGCTGTTGTGCCTGTGCATAGGCTGCACGGGGACAGTGAAGAGCAGCAAGAGCTTTCAGGGCTGGCACCTTCCTTGTGGGACAAGGAGCCAGACGTTTGCCTTTTCGGAAAGAGGCTCTGCTGAGAACGAACACCGTGAGGTGTACCGTTCCTGTCTAAGTAGAGATTCCCAAAGCTGTTGTGCCTGTGGATAGGGTGCACGGGGACAGTGAAGAGCAGCAAGAGCTTTCAGGGCTGGCACCTTCCTTGTGGGACAAGGAGCCGGACGTTTGCCTTTTCTGTAAGAGGCTCTGCTGAGAACGAACACCGTGAGGTGTACCGTTCCTGGGCAAGCACAGATCCCCAGTGCTGTTGTGCCTGTGCATAGGCAGCACGGGGACAGTGAAGAGCAGCAAGAGCTTTCAGGGCTGGCACCTTCCTTGTGGGACAAGGAGCCGGACGTTTGCCTTTCCGGAAAATTGCAATGCCGAGAACGGACACCGTGAGGTGTAACGTCCCTGCGCAAGCACAGATCCCCAGTGCTGTTGTGCCTGTGCATAGGCTGCATGGGGACAGTGAAGAGCAGCAAGAGCTTTCAGGGCTGGCACCTTCCTTGTGGGACAAGGAGCCGGACGTTTGCCTTTTTGGAAAATTGCAAAGCCGAGAACGGACACCGTGAGGTGTACCGTTTCTGTCTAAGTACAGATTCCCAGTGCTGTTGTGCCTGTGCATAGGCTGCACGGGGACAGTGAAGAGCAGCAAGAGCTTTCAGGGCTGGCACCTTCCTTGTGGGACAAGGAGCCGGACGTTTGCCTTTTCGGTAAGAGGCTCTGCTGAGAACGAACACCGTGAGGTGTACCGTTCCTGGGCAAGCACAGATCCCCAGTGCTGTTGTGCCTGTGCATAGGCTGCACGGGGACAGTGAAGAGCAGCAAGAGCTTTCAGGGCTGGCACCTTCCTTGTGGGACAAGGAGCCGGACGTTTGCCTTTTCGGAAAATTGCAATGCCGAGAACGGACACCGTGAGGTGTACCGTTCCTGGGCAAGCACAGATCCCCAGTGCTGTTGTGCCTGTGCGTAGGCTGCATGGGGACAGTGAAGAGCAGCAAGAGCTTTCAGGGCTGGCACCTTCCTTGTGGGACAAGGAGCCGGACGTTTGCCTTTTCGGAAAATTGCAATGCCGAGAACGGACACCGTGAGGTGTAACGTTCCTGCGCAAGCACAGATCCCCAGTGCTGTTGTGCCTGTGCATAGGCTGCACGGGGACAGTGAAGAGCAGCAAGAGCTTTCAGGGCTGGCACCTTCCTTGTGGGACAAGGAGCCGGACGTTTGCCTTTTCGGAAAGAGGCTCTGCTGAGAACGAACACCGTGAGATGTACCGTTCCTGGGCAAGCACAGATCCCCAGTGCTGTTGTGCCTGTGCATAGGCTGCACGGGGACAGTGAAGAGCAGCAAGAGCTTTCAGGGCTGGCACCTTCCTTGTGGGACAAGGAGCCGGACGTTTGCCTTTTCGGAAAGAGGCTCTGCTGAGAACGAACACCGTGAGGTGTACCGTTCCTGGGCAAGCACAGATCCCCAGTGCTGTTGTGCCTGTGCATAGGCTGCACGGGGACAGTGAAGAGCAGCAAGAGCTTTCAGGGCTGGCACCTTCCTTGTGGGACAAGGAGCCGCACGTTTGCCTTTTCGGAAAATTGCAATGCCGAGAACGGACACCGTGAGGTGTACCGTTCCTGGGCAAGCACAGATCCCCAGTGCTGTTGTGCCTGTGCATAGGCTGCACGGGGACAGTGAAGAGCAGCAAGAGCTTTCAGGGCTGGCACCTTCCTTGTGGGACAAGGAGCCGGACGTTTGCCTTTTCGGAAGGAGCGTCTGCAGAGTACAAGTGCCGAGAGATGTGCAGCCTGTGGGCAAGCACAGATCCCCAGTGCTGTTGTGCCTGTGCATACGCTGCACGGGGACAGTGAAGAGCAGCAAGAGCTTTCAGGGCTGGCACCTTCCTTGTGGGACAAGGAGCCAGACGTTTGCCTTTTAAGAAAATCGAAATGCCGAGAACAGTCACCGTGAGGTATACCGTTCCTGGGCAAGCACAGATCCCCAGTGCTGTTGTGCCTGTGCATAGGCTGCACGGGGACAGTGAAGAGCAGCAAGAGCTTTCAGGGCTGGCACCTTCCTTGTGGGACAAGGAGCCGGACGTTTGCCTTTTTGGAAAATTGCAATGCCGAGAACGGACACCGTGAGGTGTAACGTTCCTGTCTAAGCACAGATCCCCAGTGCTGTTGTGCCTGTGCATAGGCTGCACGGGGACAGTGAAGAGCAGCAAGAGCTTTCAGGGCTGGCACCTTCCTTGTGGGACAAGGAGCCGGACGTTTGCCTTTTTGGAAAATTGCAAAGCCAAGAACGGACACCGTGAGGTGTACCATTCCTGTCTAAGTACAGATTCCCAAAGCTGTTGTGCCTGTGCATAGGCTGCACGGGGACAGTGAAGAGCAGCAAGAGCTTTCAGGGCTGGCACTTTCCTTGTGGGACAAGGAGCCGGACGTTTGCCTTTTCAGAAGGAGCGTCTGCCGAGTACAAGCGCCGTGAGATGTGCAGCCTGTGGGCAAGCAGAGATCCCCAGTGCTGTTGTGCCTGTGCATAGGCTGCACGGGGACACTGAAGAGCAGCAAGAGCTTTCAGGGCTGGCACCTTCCTTGTGGGACAAGGAGCCGGACGTTTGCCTTTTCCGTAAGAGGCTCTGCTGAGAAGGAACACCGTGAGGTGTACCGTTCCTGTCTAAGTAGAGATTCCCAAAGCTGTTGTGCCTGTGCATAGGCTGCACGGGGACAGTGAAGAGCAGCAAGAGCTTTCAGGGCTGGCACCTTCCTTGTGGGACAAGGAGCCGGACGTTTGCCTTTTCGGAAAGAGGCTCTGCTGAGAACGAACACCGTGAGGTGTACTGTTCCTGGGCAAGCACAGATCCCCAGTGCTGTTGTGCCTGTGCATAGGCTGCACGGGGACAGTGAAGAGCAGCAAGAGCTTTCAGGGCTGGCACCTTCCTTGTGGGACAAGGAGCCGGACGTTTGCCTTTTCCGTAAGAGGCTCTGCTGAGAACGAACACCGTGAGGTGTACCGTTCCTGGGCAAGCACAGATCCCCAGTGCTGTTGTGCCTGTGCATACGCTGCACGGGGACAGTGAAGAGCAGCAAGAGCTTTCAGGGCTGGCACCTTCCTTGTGGGACAAGGAGCCGCACGTTTGCCTTTTCAGAAGGAGCGTCTGCCGAGTACAAGCGCCGTGAGATGTGCAGCCTGTGGGCAAGCACAGATCCCCAGTGCTGTTGTGCCTGTGCATAGGGTGCACGGGGACAGTGAAGAGCAGCAAGAGCTTTCAGGGCTGGCACCTTCCTTGTGGGACAAAGAGCCGGACGTTTGCCTTTTCCGTAAGAGGCTCTGCTGAGAACGAACACCGTGAGGTGTACCGTTCCTGGGCAAGCACAGATCCCCAGTGCTGTTGTGCCTGTGCATAGGCTGCACGGGGACAGTGAAGAGCAGCAAGAGCTTTCAGGGCTGGCACCTTCCTTGTGGGACAAGGAGCCGGACGTTTGCCTTTTCGGAAAGAGGCTCTGCTGAGAACGAACACCGTGAGGTGTACCGTTCCTGGGCAAGCACAGATCCCCAGTGCTGTTGTGCCTGTGCATAGGCTGCACGGGGACAGTGAAGAGCAGCAAGAGCTTTCAGGGCTGGCACCTTCCTTGTGGGACAAGGAGCCGGACGTTTGCCTTTTCCGTAAGAGGCTCTGCTGAGAACGAACACCGTGAGGTGTACCGTTCCTGGGCAAGCACAGATCCCCAGTGCTGTTGTGCCTGTGCATACGCTGCACGGGGACAGTGAAGAGCAGCAAGAGCTTTCAGGGCTGGCACCTTCCTTGTGGGACAAGGAGCCGCACGTTTGCCTTTTCGGAAGGAGCGTCTGCCGAGTACAAGCGCCGTGAGATGTGCAGCCTGTGGGCAAGCACAGATCCCCAGTGCTGTTGTGCCTGTGCATAGGCTGCACGGGGACAGTGAAGAGCAGCAAGAGCTTTCAGGGCTGGCACCTTCCTTGTGGGACAAAGAGCCGGACGTTTGCCTTTTCCGTAAGAGGCTCTGCTGAGAACGAACACCGTGAGGTGTACTGTTCCTGCGCAAGCACAGATCCCCAGTGCTGTTGTGCCTGTGCATAAGCTGCACGGGGACAGTGAAGAGCAGCAAGAGCTTTCAGGGCTGGCACCTTCCTTGTGGGACAAGGAGCCGGACGTTTGCCTTTTCGGAAAATTGCAATGCCGATAACGGACACCGTGAGGTGTACCGTTCCTGGGCAAGCACAGATCCCCAGTGCTGTTGTGCCTGTGCATAGGCTGCACGGGGACAGTGAAGAGCAGCAAGAGCTTTCAGGGCTGGCACCTTCCTTGTGGGACAAGGAGCCGGACGTTTGCCTTTTCGGAAAGAGGCTCTGCTGAGAACGAACACCGTGAGGTGTACCGTTCCTGTCTAAGTACAGATTCCCAAAGCTGTTGTGCCTGTGGATAGGGTGCACGGGGACAGTGAAGAGCAGCAAGAGCTTTCAGGGCTGGCACCTTCCTTGTGGGACAAGGAGCCGGACGTTTGCCTTTTCGGTAAGAGGCTCTGCTGAGAACGAACACCGTGAGGTGTACCGTTCCTGGGCAAGCACACATCCCCAGTGCTGTTGTGCCTGTGCATACGCTGCACGGGGACAGTGAAGAGCAGCAAGAGCTTTCAGGGCTGGCACCTTCCTTGTGGGACAAGGAGCCGCACGTTTGCCTTTTCAGAAGGAGCGTCTGCCGAGTACAAGCGCCGTGAGATGTGCAGCCTGTGGGCAAGCACAGATCCCCAGTGCTGTTGTGCCTGTGCATAGGCTGCACGGGGACAGTGAAGAGCAGCAAGAGCTTTCAGGGCTGGCACCTTCCTTGTGGGACAAGGAGCCGGACGTTTGCCTTTTCGGAAAATCGAAATGCCGAGAACAGTCACCGTGAGGTATACCGTTCCTCGGCAAGCACTGATCCCCAGTGCTGTTGTGCCTGTGCATAGGCTGCACGGGGACAGTGAAGAGCAGCAAGAGCTTTCAGGGCTGGCACCTTCCTTGTGGGACAAGGAGCCAGACGTTTGCCTTTTCGGAAAGAGGCTCTGCTGAGAACGAACACCGTGAGGTGTACCGTTCCTGTCTAAGTAGAGATTCCCAAAGCTGTTGTGCCTGTGGATACGGTGCACGGGGACAGTGAAGAGCAGCAAGAGCTTTCAGGGCTGGCACCTTCCTTGTGGGACAAGGAGCCGGACGTTTGCCTTTTCGGAAGGAGCGTCTGCCGAGTACAAGCGCCGTGAGATGTGCAGCCTGTGGGCAAGCACAGATCCCCAGTGCTGTTGTGCCTGTGCATAGGCTGCACGGGGACAGTGAAGAGCAGCAAGAGCTTTCAGGGCTGGCACCTTCCTTGTGGGACAAGGAGCCGGACGTTTGCCTTTTCGGAAAGAGGCTCTGCTGAGAACGAACACCGTGAGGTGTACCGTTCCTGGGCAAGCACAGATCCCCAGTGCTGTTGTGCCTGTGCATAGGCTGCACGGGGACAGTGAAGAGCAGCAAGAGCTTTCAGGGCTGGCACCTTCCTTGTGGGACAAGGAGCCGGACGTTTGCCTTTTCGGAAAATTGCAATGCCGAGAACGGACACCGTGAGGTGTAACGTTCCTGCGCAAGCACAGATCCCCAGTGCTGTTGTGCCTGTGCATAGGCTGCACGGGGACAGTGAAGAGCAGCAAGAGCTTTCAGGGCTGGCACCTTCCTTGTGGGACAAGGAGCCGGACGTTTGCCTTTTTGGAAAATTGCAAAGCCGAGAACGGACACCGTGAGGTGTACCATTCCTGTCTAAGTACAGATTCCCAAAGCTGTTGTGCCTGTGGATAGGGTGCACGGGGACAGTGAAGAGCAGCAAGAGCTTTCAGGGCTGGCACTTTCCTTGTGGGACAAGGAGCCGGACGTTTGCCTTTTCGGAAGGAGCGTCTGCCGAGTACAAGCGCCGTGAGATGTGCAGCCTGTGGGCAAGCAGAGATCCCCAGTGCTGTTGTGCCTGTGCATAGGCTGCACGGGGACACTGAAGAGCAGCAAGAGCTTTCAGGGCTGGCACCTTCCTTGTGGGACAAGGAGCCGGACGTTTGCCTTTTCCGTAAGAGGCTCTGCTGAGAACGAACACCGTGAGGTGTACCGTTCCTGTCTAAGTAGAGATTCCCAAAGCTGTTGTGCCTGTGCATAGGCTGCACGGGGACAGTGAAGAGCAGCAAGGGCTTTCAGGGCTGGCACCTTCCTTGTGGGACAAGGAGCCGGACGTTTGCCTTTTCGGAAAGAGGCTCTGCTGAGAACAAACACCGTGAGGTGTACCGTTCCTGGGCAAGCACAGATCCCCAGTGCTGTTGTGCCTGTGCATAGGCTGCACGGGGACAGTGAAGAGCAGCAAGAGCTTTCAGGGCTGGCACCTTCCTTGTGGGACAAGGAGCCGGACGTTTGCCTTTTCCGTAAGAGGCTCTGCTGAGAACGAACACCGTGAGGTGTACCGTTCCTGTCTAAGTACAGATTCCCAAAGACGTTGTGCCTGTGGATAGGGTGCACGGGGACAGTGAAGAGCAGCAAGAGCTTTCAGGGCTGGCACCTTCCTTGTGGGACAAGGAGCCGGACGTTTGCCTTTTCCGTAAGAGGCTCTGCTGAGAACGAACACCGTGAGGTGTACCGTTCCTGGGCAAGCACAGATCCCCAGTGCTGTTGTGCCTGTGCATACGCTGCATGGGGACAGTGAAGAGCAGCAAGAGCTTTCAGGGCTGGCACCTTCCTTGTGGGAAAAGGAGCCGCACGTTTGCCTTTTCAGAAGGAGCGTCTGCCGAGTACAAGCGCCGTGAGATGTGCAGCCTGTGGGCAAGCACAGATCCCCAGTGCTGTTGTGCCTGTGCATAGGCTGCACGGGGACAGTGAAGAGCAGCAAGAGCTTTCAGGGCTGGCACCTTCCTTGTGGGACAAGGAGCCGGACGTTTGCCTTTTCGGAAAGAGGCTCTGCTGAGAACGAACACCGTGAGGTGTACCGTTCCTGGGCAAGCACAGATCCCCAGTGCTGTTGTGCCTGTGCATAGGCTGCACGGGGACAGTGAAGAGCAGCAAGAGCTTTCAGGGCTGGCACCTTCCTTGTGGGACAAGGAGCCGGACGTTTGCCTTTTCGGAAAATTGCAATGCCGAGAACGGACACCGTGAGGTGTAACGTTCCTGCGCAAGCACAGATCCCCAGTGCTGTTGTGCCTGTGCATAGGCTGCACGGGGACAGTGAAGAGCAGCAAGAGCTTTCAGGGCTGGCACCTTCCTTGTGGGACAAGGAGCCGGACGTTTGCCTTTTTGGAAAATTGCAAAGCCGAGAACGGACACCGTGAGGTGTACCATTCCTGTCTAAGTACAGATTCCCAAAGCTGTTGTGCCTGTGGATAGGGTGCACGGGGACAGTGAAGAGCAGCAAGAGCTTTCAGGGCTGGCACTTTCCTTGTGGGACAAGGAGCCGGACGTTTGCCTTTTCGGAAGGAGCGTCTGCCGAGTACAAGCGCCGTGAGATGTGCAGCCTGTGGGCAAGCAGAGATCCCCAGTGCTGTTGTGCCTGTGCATAGGCTGCACGGGGACACTGAAGAGCAGCAAGAGCTTTCAGGGCTGGCACCTTCCTTGTGGGACAAGGAGCCGGACGTTTGCCTTTT
The DNA here is from genome assembly GCF_964188355.1 of Buteo buteo. Lineage (NCBI taxonomy): Eukaryota > Metazoa > Chordata > Aves > Accipitriformes > Accipitridae > Buteo > Buteo buteo. The sequence goes on from NC_134193.1 coordinate 10,734,666, forward strand.
CCGTAAGAGGCTCTGCTGAGAACGAACACCGTGAGGTGTACCGTTCCTGTCTAAGTAGAGATTCCCAAAGCTGTTGTGCCTGTGCATAGGCTGCACGGGGACAGTGAAGAGCAGCAAGGGCTTTCAGGGCTGGCACCTTCCTTGTGGGACAAGGAGCCGGACGTTTGCCTTTTCGGAAAGAGGCTCTGCTGAGAACAAACACCGTGAGGTGTACCGTTCCTGGGCAAGCACAGATCCCCAGTGCTGTTGTGCCTGTGCATAGGCTGCACGGGGACAGTGAAGAGCAGCAAGAGCTTTCAGGGCTGGCACCTTCCTTGTGGGACAAGGAGCCGGACGTTTGCCTTTTCCGTAAGAGGCTCTGCTGAGAACGAACACCGTGAGGTGTACCGTTCCTGTCTAAGTACAGATTCCCAAAGACGTTGTGCCTGTGGATAGGGTGCACGGGGACAGTGAAGAGCAGCAAGAGCTTTCAGGGCTGGCACCTTCCTTGTGGGACAAGGAGCCGGACGTTTGCCTTTTCCGTAAGAGGCTCTGCTGAGAACGAACACCGTGAGGTGTACCGTTCCTGGGCAAGCACAGATCCCCAGTGCTGTTGTGCCTGTGCATACGCTGCATGGGGACAGTGAAGAGCAGCAAGAGCTTTCAGGGCTGGCACCTTCCTTGTGGGAAAAGGAGCCGCACGTTTGCCTTTTCAGAAGGAGCGTCTGCCGAGTACAAGCGCCGTGAGATGTGCAGCCTGTGGGCAAGCACAGATCCCCAGTGCTGTTGTGCCTGTGCATAGGCTGCACGGGGACAGTGAAGAGCAGCAAGAGCTTTCAGGGCTGGCACCTTCCTTGTGGGACAAGGAGCCGGACGTTTGCCTTTTCGGTAAGAGGCTCTGCTGAGAACGAACACCGTGAGGTGTACCGTTCCTGGGCAAGCACAGATCCCCAGTGCTGTTGTGCCTGTGCATAGGCTGCACGGGGACAGTGAAGAGCAGCAAGAGCTTTCAGGGCTGGCACCTTCCTTGTGGGACAAGGAGCCGGACGTTTGCCTTTTCGGAAAATTGCAATGCCGAGAACGGACACCGTGAGGTGTAACGTTCCTGCGCAAGCACAGATCCCCAGTGCTGTTGTGCCTGTGCATACGCTGCATGGGGACAGTGAAGAGCAGCAAGAGCTTTCAGGGCTGGCACCTTCCTTGTGGGACAAGGAGCCGGACGTTTGCCTTTTCGGAAGGAGCGTCTTCCGAGTACAAGCGCCGTGAGATGTGCAGCCTGTGGGCAAGCACAGATCCCCAGTGCTGTTGTGCCTGTGGATAGGGTGCACGGGGACAGTGAAGAGCAGCAAGAGCTTTCAGGGCTGGCACCTTCCTTGTGGGACAAGGAGCCGGACGTTTGCCTTTTCGGAAAGAGGCTCTGCTGAGAACGAACACCGTGAGGTGTACCGTTCCTGGGCAAGCACAGATCCCCAGTGCTGTTGTGCCTGTTGATAGGGTGCACGGGGACAGTGAAGAGCAGCAAGAGCTTTCAGGGCTGGCACCTTCCTTGTGGGACAAGGAGCCGGACGTTTGCCTTTTTGGTAAGTGGCTCTGCTGAGAACGAACACCGTGAGGTGTACCGTTCCTGTCTAAGTACAGATTCCCAAAGATGTTGTGCCTGTGGATAGGGTGCACGGGGACAGTGAAGAGCAGCAAGAGCTTTCAGGGCTGGCACCTTCCTTGTGGGACAAAGAGCCGGACGTTTGCCTTTTCCGTAAGAGGCTCTGCTGAGAACGAACACCGTGAGATGTACCGTTCCTGGGCAAGCACAGATCCCCAGTGCTGTTGTGCCTGTGCATAGGCTGCACGGGGACAGTGAAGAGCAGCAAGAGCTTTCAGGGCTGGCACCTTCCTTGTGGGACAAGGAGCCGGACGTTTGCCTTTTCGGAAAGAGGCTCTGCTGAGAACGAACACCGTGAGGTGTACCGTTCCTGGGCAAGCACAGATCCCCAGTGCTGTTGTGCCTGTGCATAGGCTGCACGGGGACAGTGAAGAGCAGCAAGAGCTTTCAGGGCTGGCACCTTCCTTGTGGGACAAGGAGCCGCACGTTTGCCTTTTCGGAAAATTGCAATGCCGAGAACGGACACCGTGAGGTGTACCGTTCCTGGGCAAGCACAGATCCCCAGTGCTGTTGTGCCTGTGCATAGGCTGCACGGGGACAGTGAAGAGCAGCAAGAGCTTTCAGGGCTGGCACCTTCCTTGTGGGACAAGGAGCCGGACGTTTGCCTTTTTGGAAAATTGCAATGCCGAGAACGGACACCGTGAGGTGTAACGTTCCTGTCTAAGCACAGATCCCCAGTGCTGTTGTGCCTGTGCATAGGCTGCACGGGGACAGTGAAGAGCAGCAAGAGCTTTCAGGGCTGGCACCTTCCTTGTGGGACAAGGAGCCGGACGTTTGCCTTTTTGGAAAATTGCAAAGCCAAGAACGGACACCGTGAGGTGTACCATTCCTGTCTAAGTACAGATTCCCAAAGCTGTTGTGCCTGTGCATAGGCTGCACGGGGACAGTGAAGAGCAGCAAGAGCTTTCAGGGCTGGCACTTTCCTTGTGGGACAAGGAGCCGGACGTTTGCCTTTTCAGAAGGAGCGTCTGCCGAGTACAAGCGCCGTGAGATGTGCAGCCTGTGGGCAAGCAGAGATCCCCAGTGCTGTTGTGCCTGTGCATAGGCTGCACGGGGACACTGAAGAGCAGCAAGAGCTTTCAGGGCTGGCACCTTCCTTGTGGGACAAGGAGCCGGACGTTTGCCTTTTCCGTAAGAGGCTCTGCTGAGAAGGAACACCGTGAGGTGTACCGTTCCTGTCTACGTAGAGATTCCCAAAGCTGTTGTGCCTGTGCATAGGCTGCACGGGGACAGTGAAGAGCAGCAAGAGCTTTCAGGGCTGGCACCTTCCTTGTGGGACAAGGAGCCGGACGTTTGCCTTTTCGGAAAGAGGCTCTGCTGAGAACGAACACCGTGAGGTGTACTGTTCCTGGGCAAGCACAGATCCCCAGTGCTGTTGTGCCTGTGCATAGGCTGCACGGGGACAGTGAAGAGCAGCAAGAGCTTTCAGGGCTGGCACCTTCCTTGTGGGACAAGGAGCCGGACGTTTGCCTTTTCCGTAAGAGGCTCTGCTGAGAACGAACACCGTGAGGTGTACCGTTCCTGGGCAAGCACAGATCCCCAGTGCTGTTGTGCCTGTGCATACGCTGCACGGGGACAGTGAAGAGCAGCAAGAGCTTTCAGGGCTGGCACCTTCCTTGTGGGACAAGGAGCCGCACGTTTGCCTTTTCAGAAGGAGCGTCTGCCGAGTACAAGCGCCGTGAGATGTGCAGCCTGTGGGCAAGCACAGATCCCCAGTGCTGTTGTGCCTGTGCATAGGGTGCACGGGGACAGTGAAGAGCAGCAAGAGCTTTCAGGGCTGGCACCTTCCTTGTGGGACAAAGAGCCGGACGTTTGCCTTTTCCGTAAGAGGCTCTGCTGAGAACGAACACCGTGAGGTGTACCGTTCCTGGGCAAGCACAGATCCCCAGTGCTGTTGTGCCTGTGCATAGGCTGCACGGGGACAGTGAAGAGCAGCAAGAGCTTTCAGGGCTGGCACCTTCCTTGTGGGACAAGGAGCCGGACGTTTGCCTTTTCGGAAAGAGGCTCTGCTGAGAACGAACACCGTGAGGTGTACTGTTCCTGGGCAAGCACAGATCCCCAGTGCTGTTGTGCCTGTGCATAGGCTGCACGGGGACAGTGAAGAGCAGCAAGAGCTTTCAGGGCTGGCACCTTCCTTGTGGGACAAGGAGCCGGACGTTTGCCTTTTCCGTAAGAGGCTCTGCTGAGAACGAACACCGTGAGGTGTACCGTTCCTGGGCAAGCACAGATCCCCAGTGCTGTTGTGCCTGTGCATACGCTGCACGGGGACAGTGAAGAGCAGCAAGAGCTTTCAGGGCTGGCACCTTCCTTGTGGGACAAGGAGCCGCACGTTTGCCTTTTCGGAAGGAGCGTCTGCCGAGTACAAGCGCCGTGAGATGTGCAGCCTGTGGGCAAGCACAGATCCCCAGTGCTGTTGTGCCTGTGCATAGGCTGCACGGGGACAGTGAAGAGCAGCAAGAGCTTTCAGGGCTGGCACCTTCCTTGTGGGACAAAGAGCCGGACGTTTGCCTTTTCCGTAAGAGGCTCTGCTGAGAACGAACACCGTGAGGTGTACTGTTCCTGCGCAAGCACAGATCCCCAGTGCTGTTGTGCCTGTGCATAAGCTGCACGGGGACAGTGAAGAGCAGCAAGAGCTTTCAGGGCTGGCACCTTCCTTGTGGGACAAGGAGCCGGACGTTTGCCTTTTCGGAAAATTGCAATGCCGATAACGGACACCGTGAGGTGTACCGTTCCTGGGCAAGCACAGATCCCCAGTGCTGTTGTGCCTGTGCATAGGCTGCACGGGGACAGTGAAGAGCAGCAAGAGCTTTCAGGGCTGGCACCTTCCTTGTGGGACAAGGAGCCGGACGTTTGCCTTTTCGGAAAGAGGCTCTGCTGAGAACGAACACCGTGAGGTGTACCGTTCCTGTCTAAGTACAGATTCCCAAAGCTGTTGTGCCTGTTGATAGGGTGCACGGGGACAGTGAAGAGCAGCAAGAGCTTTCAGGGCTGGCACCTTCCTTGTGGGACAAGGAGCCGGACGTTTGCCTTTTCGGTAAGAGGCTCTGCTGAGAACGAACACCGTGAGGTGTACCGTTCCTGGGCAAGCACACATCCCCAGTGCTGTTGTGCCTGTGCATACGCTGCACGGGGACAGTGAAGAGCAGCAAGAGCTTTCAGGGCTGGCACCTTCCTTGTGGGACAAGGAGCCGCACGTTTGCCTTTTCAGAAGGAGCGTCTGCCGAGTACAAGCGCCGTGAGATGTGCAGCCTGTGGGCAAGCACAGATCCCCAGTGCTGTTGTGCCTGTGCATACGCTGCACGGGGACAGTGAAGAGCAGCAAGAGCTTTCAGGGCTGGCACCTTCCTTGTGGGACAAGGAGCCGGACGTTTGCCTTTTCGGAAAATCGAAATGCCGAGAACAGTCACCGTGAGGTATACCGTTCCTCGGCAAGGACTGATCCCCAGTGCTGTTGTGCCTGTGCATAGGCTGCACGGGGACAGTGAAGAGCAGCAAGAGCTTTCAGGGCTGGCACCTTCCTTGTGGGACAAGGAGCCAGACGTTTGCCTTTTCGGAAAGAGGCTCTGCTGAGAACGAACACCGTGAGGTGTACCGTTCCTGTCTAAGTAGAGATTCCCAAAGCTGTTGTGCCTGTGGATACGGTGCACGGGGACAGTGAAGAGCAGCAAGAGCTTTCAGGGCTGGCACCTTCCTTGTGGGACAAGGAGCCGGACGTTTGCCTTTTCGGAAGGAGCGTCTGCCGAGTACAAGCGCCGTGAGATGTGCAGCCTGTGGGCAAGCACAGATCCCCAGTGCTGTTGTGCCTGTGCATAGGCTGCACGGGGACAGTGAAGAGCAGCAAGAGCTTTCAGGGCTGGCACCTTCCTTGTGGGACAAGGAGCCGGACGTTTGCCTTTTCGGAAAGAGGCTCTGCTGAGAACGAACACCGTGAGGTGTACCGTTCCTGGGCAAGCACAGATCCCCAGTGCTGTTGTGCCTGTTGATAGGGTGCACGGGGACAGTGAAGAGCAGCAAGAGCTTTCAGGGCTGGCACCTTCCTTGTGGGACAAGGAGCCGGACGTTTGCCTTTTTGGTAAGTGGCTCTGCTGAGAACGAACACCGTGAGGTGTACCGTTCCTGTCTAAGTACAGATTCCCAAAGATGTTGTGCCTGTGGATAGGGTGCACGGGGACAGTGAAGAGCAGCAAGAGCTTTCAGGGCTGGCACCTTCCTTGTGGGACAAAGAGCCGGACGTTTGCCTTTTCCGTAAGAGGCTCTGCTGAGAACGAACACCGTGAGATGTACCGTTCCTGGGCAAGCACAGATCCCCAGTGCTGTTGTGCCTGTGCATAGGCTGCACGGGGACAGTGAAGAGCAGCAAGAGCTTTCAGGGCTGGCACCTTCCTTGTGGGACAAGGAGCCGGACGTTTGCCTTTTCGGAAAGAGGCTCTGCTGAGAACGAACACCGTGAGGTGTACCGTTCCTGGGCAAGCACAGATCCCCAGTGCTGTTGTGCCTGTGCATAGGCTGCACGGGGACAGTGAAGAGCAGCAAGAGCTTTCAGGGCTGGCACCTTCCTTGTGGGACAAGGAGCCGCACGTTTGCCTTTTCGGAAAATTGCAATGCCGAGAACGGACACCGTGAGGTGTACCGTTCCTGGGCAAGCACAGATCCCCAGTGCTGTTGTGCCTGTGCATAGGCTGCACGGGGACAGTGAAGAGCAGCAAGAGCTTTCAGGGCTGGCACCTTCCTTGTGGGACAAGGAGCCGGACGTTTGCCTTTTTGGAAAATTGCAATGCCGAGAACGGACACCGTGAGGTGTAACGTTCCTGTCTAAGCACAGATCCCCAGTGCTGTTGTGCCTGTGCATAGGCTGCACGGGGACAGTGAAGAGCAGCAAGAGCTTTCAGGGCTGGCACCTTCCTTGTGGGACAAGGAGCCGGACGTTTGCCTTTTTGGAAAATTGCAAAGCCAAGAACGGACACCGTGAGGTGTACCATTCCTGTCTAAGTACAGATTCCCAAAGCTGTTGTGCCTGTGCATAGGCTGCACGGGGACAGTGAAGAGCAGCAAGAGCTTTCAGGGCTGGCACTTTCCTTGTGGGACAAGGAGCCGGACGTTTGCCTTTTCAGAAGGAGCGTCTGCCGAGTACAAGCGCCGTGAGATGTGCAGCCTGTGGGCAAGCAGAGATCCCCAGTGCTGTTGTGCCTGTGCATAGGCTGCACGGGGACACTGAAGAGCAGCAAGAGCTTTCAGGGCTGGCACCTTCCTTGTGGGACAAGGAGCCGGACGTTTGCCTTTTCCGTAAGAGGCTCTGCTGAGAAGGAACACCGTGAGGTGTACCGTTCCTGTCTACGTAGAGATTCCCAAAGCTGTTGTGCCTGTGCATAGGCTGCACGGGGACAGTGAAGAGCAGCAAGAGCTTTCAGGGCTGGCACCTTCCTTGTGGGACAAGGAGCCGGACGTTTGCCTTTTCGGAAAGAGGCTCTGCTGAGAACGAACACCGTGAGGTGTACTGTTCCTGGGCAAGCACAGATCCCCAGTGCTGTTGTGCCTGTGCATAGGCTGCACGGGGACAGTGAAGAGCAGCAAGAGCTTTCAGGGCTGGCACCTTCCTTGTGGGACAAGGAGCCGGACGTTTGCCTTTTCCGTAAGAGGCTCTGCTGAGAACGAACACCGTGAGGTGTACCGTTCCTGGGCAAGCACAGATCCCCAGTGCTGTTGTGCCTGTGCATACGCTGCACGGGGACAGTGAAGAGCAGCAAGAGCTTTCAGGGCTGGCACCTTCCTTGTGGGACAAGGAGCCGCACGTTTGCCTTTTCAGAAGGAGCGTCTGCCGAGTACAAGCGCCGTGAGATGTGCAGCCTGTGGGCAAGCACAGATCCCCAGTGCTGTTGTGCCTGTGCATAGGGTGCACGGGGACAGTGAAGAGCAGCAAGAGCTTTCAGGGCTGGCACCTTCCTTGTGGGACAAAGAGCCGGACGTTTGCCTTTTCCGTAAGAGGCTCTGCTGAGAACGAACACCGTGAGGTGTACCGTTCCTGGGCAAGCACAGATCCCCAGTGCTGTTGTGCCTGTGCATAGGCTGCACGGGGACAGTGAAGAGCAGCAAGAGCTTTCAGGGCTGGCACCTTCCTTGTGGGACAAGGAGCCGGACGTTTGCCTTTTCGGAAAGAGGCTCTGCTGAGAACGAACACCGTGAGGTGTACTGTTCCTGGGCAAGCACAGATCCCCAGTGCTGTTGTGCCTGTGCATAGGCTGCACGGGGACAGTGAAGAGCAGCAAGAGCTTTCAGGGCTGGCACCTTCCTTGTGGGACAAGGAGCCGGACGTTTGCCTTTTCCGTAAGAGGCTCTGCTGAGAACGAACACCGTGAGGTGTACCGTTCCTGGGCAAGCACAGATCCCCAGTGCTGTTGTGCCTGTGCATACGCTGCACGGGGACAGTGAAGAGCAGCAAGAGCTTTCAGGGCTGGCACCTTCCTTGTGGGACAAGGAGCCGCACGTTTGCCTTTTCGGAAGGAGCGTCTGCCGAGTACAAGCGCCGTGAGATGTGCAGCCTGTGGGCAAGCACAGATCCCCAGTGCTGTTGTGCCTGTGCATAGGCTGCACGGGGACAGTGAAGAGCAGCAAGAGCTTTCAGGGCTGGCACCTTCCTTGTGGGACAAAGAGCCGGACGTTTGCCTTTTCCGTAAGAGGCTCTGCTGAGAACGAACACCGTGAGGTGTACTGTTCCTGCGCAAGCACAGATCCCCAGTGCTGTTGTGCCTGTGCATAAGCTGCACGGGGACAGTGAAGAGCAGCAAGAGCTTTCAGGGCTGGCACCTTCCTTGTGGGACAAGGAGCCGGACGTTTGCCTTTTCGGAAAATTGCAATGCCGATAACGGACACCGTGAGGTGTACCGTTCCTGGGCAAGCACAGATCCCCAGTGCTGTTGTGCCTGTGCATAGGCTGCACGGGGACAGTGAAGAGCAGCAAGAGCTTTCAGGGCTGGCACCTTCCTTGTGGGACAAGGAGCCGGACGTTTGCCTTTTCGGAAAGAGGCTCTGCTGAGAACGAACACCGTGAGGTGTACCGTTCCTGTCTAAGTACAGATTCCCAAAGCTGTTGTGCCTGTTGATAGGGTGCACGGGGACAGTGAAGAGCAGCAAGAGCTTTCAGGGCTGGCACCTTCCTTGTGGGACAAGGAGCCGGACGTTTGCCTTTTCGGTAAGAGGCTCTGCTGAGAACGAACACCGTGAGGTGTACCGTTCCTGGGCAAGCACACATCCCCAGTGCTGTTGTGCCTGTGCATACGCTGCACGGGGACAGTGAAGAGCAGCAAGAGCTTTCAGGGCTGGCACCTTCCTTGTGGGACAAGGAGCCGCACGTTTGCCTTTTCAGAAGGAGCGTCTGCCGAGTACAAGCGCCGTGAGATGTGCAGCCTGTGGGCAAGCACAGATCCCCAGTGCTGTTGTGCCTGTGCATACGCTGCACGGGGACAGTGAAGAGCAGCAAGAGCTTTCAGGGCTGGCACCTTCCTTGTGGGACAAGGAGCCGGACGTTTGCCTTTTCGGAAAATCGAAATGCCGAGAACAGTCACCGTGAGGTATACCGTTCCTCGGCAAGCACTGATCCCCAGTGCTGTTGTGCCTGTGCATAGGCTGCACGGGGACAGTGAAGAGCAGCAAGAGCTTTCAGGGCTGGCACCTTCCTTGTGGGACAAGGAGCCAGACGTTTGCCTTTTCGGAAAGAGGCTCTGCTGAGAACGAACACCGTGAGGTGTACCGTTCCTGTCTAAGTAGAGATTCCCAAAGCTGTTGTGCCTGTGGATACGGTGCACGGGGACAGTGAAGAGCAGCAAGAGCTTTCAGGGCTGGCACCTTCCTTGTGGGACAAGGAGCCGGACGTTTGCCTTTTCGGAAGGAGCGTCTGCCGAGTACAAGCGCCGTGAGATGTGCAGCCTGTGGGCAAGCACAGATCCCCAGTGCTGTTGTGCCTGTGCATAGGCTGCACGGGGACAGTGAAGAGCAGCAAGAGCTTTCAGGGCTGGCACCTTCCTTGTGGGACAAGGAGCCGGACGTTTGCCTTTTCGGAAAGAGGCTCTGCTGAGAACGAACACCGTGAGGTGTACCGTTCCTGGGCAAGCACAGATCCCCAGTGCTGTTGTGCCTGTGCATAGGCTGCACGGGGACAGTGAAGAGCAGCAAGAGCTTTCAGGGCTGGCACCTTCCTTGTGGGACAAGGAGCCGGACGTTTGCCTTTTCGGAAAATTGCAATGCCGAGAACGGACACCGTGAGGTGTAACGTTCCTGCGCAAGCACAGATCCCCAGTGCTGTTGTGCCTGTGCATAGGCTGCACGGGGACAGTGAAGAGCAGCAAGAGCTTTCAGGGCTGGCACCTTCCTTGTGGGACAAGGAGCCGGACGTTTGCCTTTTTGGAAAATTGCAAAGCCGAGAACGGACACCGTGAGGTGTACCATTCCTGTCTAAGTACAGATTCCCAAAGCTGTTGTGCCTGTGGATAGGGTGCACGGGGACAGTGAAGAGCAGCAAGAGCTTTCAGGGCTGGCACTTTCCTTGTGGGACAAGGAGCCGGACGTTTGCCTTTTCGGAAGGAGCGTCTGCCGAGTACAAGCGCCGTGAGATGTGCAGCCTGTGGGCAAGCAGAGATCCCCAGTGCTGTTGTGCCTGTGCATAGGCTGCACGGGGACACTGAAGAGCAGCAAGAGCTTTCAGGGCTGGCACCTTCCTTGTGGGACAAGGAGCCGGACGTTTGCCTTTTCCGTAAGAGGCTCTGCTGAGAACGAACACCGTGAGGTGTACCGTTCCTGTCTAAGTAGAGATTCCCAAAGCTGTTGTGCCTGTGCATAGGCTGCACGGGGACAGTGAAGAGCAGCAAGGGCTTTCAGGGCTGGCACCTTCCTTGTGGGACAAGGAGCCGGACGTTTGCCTTTTCGGAAAGAGGCTCTGCTGAGAACAAACACCGTGAGGTGTACCGTTCCTGGGCAAGCACAGATCCCCAGTGCTGTTGTGCCTGTGCATAGGCTGCACGGGGACAGTGAAGAGCAGCAAGAGCTTTCAGGGCTGGCACCTTCCTTGTGGGACAAGGAGCCGGACGTTTGCCTTTTCCGTAAGAGGCTCTGCTGAGAACGAACACCGTGAGGTGTACCGTTCCTGTCTAAGTACAGATTCCCAAAGACGTTGTGCCTGTGGATAGGGTGCACGGGGACAGTGAAGAGCAGCAAGAGCTTTCAGGGCTGGCACCTTCCTTGTGGGACAAGGAGCCGGACGTTTGCCTTTTCCGTAAGAGGCTCTGCTGAGAACGAACACCGTGAGGTGTACCGTTCCTGGGCAAGCACAGATCCCCAGTGCTGTTGTGCCTGTGCATACGCTGCATGGGGACAGTGAAGAGCAGCAAGAGCTTTCAGGGCTGGCACCTTCCTTGTGGGAAAAGGAGCCGCACGTTTGCCTTTTCAGAAGGAGCGTCTGCCGAGTACAAGCGCCGTGAGATGTGCAGCCTGTGGGCAAGCACAGATCCCCAGTGCTGTTGTGCCTGTGCATAGGCTGCACGGGGACAGTGAAGAGCAGCAAGAGCTTTCAGGGCTGGCACCTTCCTTGTGGGACAAGGAGCCGGACGTTTGCCTTTTCGGAAAGAGGCTCTGCTGAGAACGAACACCGTGAGGTGTACCGTTCCTGGGCAAGCACAGATCCCCAGTGCTGTTGTGCCTGTGCATAGGCTGCACGGGGACAGTGAAGAGCAGCAAGAGCTTTCAGGGCTGGCACCTTCCTTGTGGGACAAGGAGCCGGACGTTTGCCTTTTCGGAAAATTGCAATGCCGAGAACGGACACCGTGAGGTGTAACGTTCCTGCGCAAGCACAGATCCCCAGTGCTGTTGTGCCTGTGCATAGGCTGCACGGGGACACTGAAGAGCAGCAAGAGCTTTCAGGGCTGGCACCTTCCTTGTGGGACAAGGAGCCGGACGTTTGCCTTTTCGGAAAGAGGCTCTGCTGAGAACGAACACCGTGAGGTGTACCGTTCCTGTCTAAGTACAGATTCCCAAAGCTGTTGTGCCTGTTGATAGGGTGCACGGGGACAGTGAAGAGCAGCAAGAGCTTTCAGGGCTGGCACCTTCCTTGTGGGACAAGGAGACGGACGTTTGCCTTTTCGGAAGGAGCGTCTGCCGAGTACAAGTGCTGTGAGAAGTGCAGCCTGTGGGCAAGCACAGATCCCCAGTGCTGTTGTGCCTGTGCATAGGCTGCACGGGGACAGTGAAGAGCAGCAAGAGCTTTCAGGGCTGGCACCTTCCTTGTGGGACAAGGAGCCGGACGTTTGCCTTTTCGGAAAGAGGCTCTGCTGAGAACGAACACCGTGAGGTGTACCGTTCCTGGGCAAGCACAGATCCCCAGTGCTGTTGTGCCTGTGCATAGGCTGCACGGGGACAGTGAAGAGCAGCAAGAGCTTTCAGGGCTGGCACCTTCCTTGTGGGACAAGGAGCCGGACGTTTGCCTTTTCCGTAAGAGGCTCTGCTGAGAACGAACACCGTGAGGTGTACCGTTCCTGTCTAAGTACAGATCCCCAGTGCTGTTGTGCCTGTTGATAGGGTGCACGGGGACAGTGAAGAGCAGCAAGAGCTTTCAGGGCTGGCACCTTCCTTGTGGGACAAGGAGCCGGACGTTTGCCTTTTCGGAAAGAGGCTCTGCTGAGAACGAACACCGTGAGGTGTACCGTTCCTGGGCAAGCACAGATCCCCAGTGCTGTTGTGCCTGTGCATACGCTGCACGGGGACAGTGAAGAGCAGCAAGAGCTTTCAGGGCTGGCACCTTCCTTGTGGGACAAGGAGCCGCACGTTTGCCTTTTCAGAAGGAGCGTCTGCCGAGTACAAGCGCCGTGAGATGTGCAGCCTGTGGGCAAGCACAGATCCCCAGTGCTGTTGTGCCTGTGCATACGCTGCACAGGGACAGTGAAGAGCAGCAAGAGCTTTCAGGGCTGGCACCTTCCTTGTGGGACAAGGAGCCGGACGTTTGCCTTTTCGGAAAATCGAAATGCCGAGAACAGTCACCGTGAGGTATACCGTTCCTCGGCAAGCACTGATCCCCAGTGCTGTTGTGCCTGTGCATAGGCTGCACGGGGACAGTGAAGAGCAGCAAGAGCTTTCAGGGCTGGCACCTTCCTTGTGGGACAAGGAGCCAGACGTTTGCCTTTTCGGAAAGAGGCTCTGCTGAGAACGAACACCGTGAGGTGTACCGTTCCTGTCTAAGTACAGATTCCCAAAGCTGTTGTGCCTGTGGATAGGCTGCATGGGGACAGTGAAGAGCAGCAAGAGCTTTCAGGGCTGGCACCTTCCTTGTGGGACAAGGAGCCGGACGTTTGCCTTTTCGGAAGGAGCGTCTGCCGAGTACAAACGCCGTGAGATGTGCAGCCTGTGGGCAAGCACAGATCCCCAGTGCTGTTGTGCCTGTGCATACGCTGCACGGGGACAGTGAAGAGCAGCAAGAGCTTTCAGGGCTGGCACCTTCCTTGTGGGACAAGGAGCCGGACGTTTGCCTTTTCTGTAAGAGGCTCTGCTGAGAACGAACACCGTGAGGTGTACCGTTCCTGGGCAAGCACAGATCCCCAGTGCTGTTGTGCCTGTGCATAGGCAGCACGGGGACAGTGAAGAGCAGCAAGAGCTTTCAGGGCTGGCACCTTCCTTGTGGGACAAGGAGCCGGACGTTTGCCTTTTTGGAAAATTGCAATGCCGAGAACGGACACCGTGAGGTGTAACGTTCCTGCGCAGGCACAGATCCCCAGTGCTGTTGTGCCTGTGCATAGGCTGCATGGGGACAGTGAAGAGCAGCAAGAGCTTTCAGGGCTGGCACCTTCCTTGTGGGACAAGGAGCCGGACGTTTGCCTTTTTGGAAAATTGCAAAGCCGAGAACGGACACCGTGAGGTGTACCGTTTCTGTCTAAGTACAGATTCCCAGTGCTGTTGTGCCTGTGCATAGGCTGCACGGGGACAGTGAAGAGCAGCAAGAGCTTTCAGGGCTGGCACCTTCCTTGTGGGACAAGGAGCCGGACGTTTGCCTTTTCGGAAGGAGCGTCTGCCGAGTACAAGCGCCGTGAGATGTGCAGCCTGTGGGCAAGCAGAGATCCCCAGTGCTGTTGTGCCTGTGCATAGGCTGCACGGGGACAGTGAAGAGCAGCAAGAGCTTTCAGGGCTGGCACCTTCCTTGTGGGACAAGGAGCCGGACGTTTGCCTTTTCAGTAAGAGGCTCTGCTGAGAACGAACACCGTGAGGTGTACCGTTCCTGGGCAAGCACAGATCCCCAGTGCTGTTGTGCCTGTGCATAGGCTGCACGGGGACAGTGAAGAGCAGCAAGAGCTTTCAGGGCTGGCACCTTCCTTGTGGGACAAGGAGCCGGACGTTTGCCTTTTCGGAAAATTGCAATGCCGAGAACGGACACCGTGAGGTGTACCGTTCCTGTCTAAGCACAGATCCCCAGTGCTGTTGTGCCTGTGCATAGGCTGCATGGGGACAGTGAAGAGCAGCAAGAGCTTTCAGGGCTGGCACCTTCCTTGTGGGACAAGGAGCCGGACGTTTGCCTTTTCGGAAAATTGCAATGGCGAGAACGGACACCGTGAGGTGTACCGTTCCTGTCTAAGCACAGATCCCCAGTGCTGTTGTGCCTGTGCATAGGCTGCACGGGGACAGTGAAGAGCAGCAAGAGCTTTCAGGGCTGGCACCTTCCTTGTGGGACAAGGAGCCGGACGTTTGCCTTTTTGGAAAATTGCAAAGCCGAAAACGGACACCGTGAGGTGTACCATTCCTGTCTAAGTACAGATTCCCAAAGCTGTTGTGCCTGTGGATAGGGTGCACGGGGACAGTGAAGAGCAGCAAGAGCTTTCAGGGCTGGCACCTTCCTTGTGGAACAAGGAGCCGTACGTTTGCCTTTTCGGAAGGAGCGTCTGCCGAGTACAAGCGCCGTGAGATGTGCAGCCTGTGGGCAAGCAGAGATCCCCAGTGCTGTTGTGCCTGTGCATAGGCTGCACGGGGACAGTGAAAAGCAGCAAGAGCTTTCAGGGCTGGCACCTTCCTTGTGGGACAAGGAGCCGGACGTTTGCCTTTTCAGTAAGAGGCTCTGCTGAGAACGAACACCGTGAGGTGTACCGTTCCTGTCTAAGTACAGATTCCCAAAGCTGTTGTGCCTGTGGATAGGGTGCACGGGGACAGTGAAGAGCAGCAAGAGCTTTCAGGGCTGGCACCTTCCTTGTGGGACAAAGAGCCGGACGTTTGCCTTTTCCGTAAGAGGCTCTGCTGAGAACGAACACCGTGAGGTGTACCGTTACTGGGCAAGCACAGATCCCCAGTGCTGTTGTGCCTGTGCATAGGCTGCACGGGGACAGTGAAGAGCAGCAAGAGCTTTCAGGGCTGGCACCTTCCTTGTGGGACAAGGAGCCGGACGTTTGCCTTTTCGGAAAATTGCAATGCTGAGAACGGACACCGTGAGGTGTAACGTTCCTGCGCAAGCACAGATCCCCAGTGCTGTTGTGCCTGTGCATAGGCTGCACGGGGACAGTGAAGAGCAGCAAGAGCTTTCAGGGCTGGCACCTTCCTTGTGGGACAAGGAGCCGGACGTTTGCCTTTTTGGAAAATTGCAAAGCCGAGAACGGACACCGTGAGGTGTACCATTCCTGTCTAAGTACAGATTCCCAAAGCTGTTGTGCCTGTGGATAGGGTGCACGGGGACAGTGAAGAGCAGCAAGAGCTTTCAGGGCTGGCACCTTCCTTGTGGGACAAGGAGCCGGACGTTTGCCTTTTCCGTAAGAGGCTCTGCTGAGAACGAACACCGTGAGGTGTACCGTTCCTGTCTAAGTACAGATTCCCAAAGATGTTGTGCCTGTGGATAGGGTGCACGGGGACAGTGAAGAGCAGCAAGAGCTTTCAGGGCTGGCACCTTCCTTGTGGGACAAGGAGCCGGACGTTTTCCTTTTCGGAAAGAGGCTCTGCTGAGAACGAACACCGTGAGGTGTACCGTTCCTGGGCAAGCACAGATCCCCAGTGCTGTTGTGCCTGTGCATAGGCTGCACGGGGACAGTGAAGAGCAGCAAGAGCTTTCAGGGCTGGCACCTTCCTTGTGGGACAAGGAGCTGGACGTTTGCCTTTTCCGTAAGAGGCTCTGCTGAGAACGAACACCGTGAGGTGTACTGTTCCTGGACAAGCACAGATCCCCAGTGCTGTTGTGCCTGTGGATAGGGTGCACGGGGACAGTGAAAAGCAGCAAGAGCTTTCAGGGCTGGCACCTTCCTTGTGGGACAAGGAGCCGGACGTTTGCCTTTTCGGAAGGAGCGTCTGCCGAGTACAAGCGCCGTGAGATGTGCAGCCTGTGGGCAAGCAGAGATCCCCAGTGCTGTTGTGCCTGTGCATAGGCTGCACGGGGACAGTGAAGAGCAGCAAGAGCTTTCAGGGCTGGCACCTTCCTTGTGGGACAAGGAGCCGGACATTTGCCTTTTCGGAAGGAGCGTCTGCCGACTACAAGCGCCGTGAGATGTGCAGCCTGTGGGCAAGCAGAGATCCCCAGTGCTGTTGTGCCTGTGCATAGGCTGCACGGGGACAGTGAAGAGCAGCAAGAGCTTTCAGGGCTGGCACCTTCCTTGTGGGACAAGGAGCCGGACGTTTGCCTTTTCGGAAAGAGGCTCTGCTGAGAACGAACACCGTGAGGTGTACCGTTCCTGTCTAAGTACAGATCCCCAGTGCTGTTGTGCCTGTGCATAGGCTGCACGGGGACAGTGAAGAGCAGCAAGAGCTTTCAGGGCTGGCACCTTCCTTGTGGGACAAGGAGACGGACGTTTGCCTTTTCGGAAGGAGCGTCTGCCGAGTACAAGCGCCGTGAGATGTGCAGCCTGTGGGCAAGCACAGATCCCCAGTGCTGTTGTGCCTGTGCATAGGCTGCACGGGGACAGTGAAGAGCAGCAAGAGCTTTCAGGGCTGGCACCTTCCTTGTGGGACAAGGAGCCGGACGTTTGCCTTTTCGGAAAGAGGCTCTGCTGAGAACGAACACCGTGAG
Organism: Buteo buteo; assembly: GCF_964188355.1. NCBI lineage: Eukaryota > Metazoa > Chordata > Aves > Accipitriformes > Accipitridae > Buteo > Buteo buteo. Next base: position 10,751,309 of record NC_134193.1, read on the forward strand.
GTGTACCGTTCCTGGGCAAGCAGAGATCCCCAGTGCTGTTGTGCCTGTGCATAGGCTGCACGGGGACAGTGAAGAGCAGCAAGAGCTTTCAGGGCTGGCACCTTCCTTGTGGGACAAGGAGCCGGACGTTTGCCTTTTCGGTAAGAGGCTCTGCTGAGAACGAACACCGTGAGGTGTACCGTTCCTGGGCAAGCACAGATCCCCAGTGCTGTTGTGCCTGTGCATAGGCTGCACGGGGACAGTGAAGAGCAGCAAGAGCTTTCAGGGCTGGCACCTTCCTTGTGGGACAAGGAGCCGGACGTTTGCCTTTTCGGAAAATTGCAATGCCGAGAACGAACACCGTGAGGTGTACCGTTCCTGTCTAAGCACAGATCCCCAGTGCTGTTGTGCCTGTGCATAGGCTGCATGGGGACAGTGAAGAGCAGCAAGAGCTTTCAGGGCTGGCACCTTCCTTGTGGGACAAGGAGCCGGACGTTTGCCTTTTCGGAAAATTGCAATGGCGAGAACGGACACCGTGAGGTGTAACGTCCCTGCGCAAGCACAGATCCCCAGTGCTGTTGTGCCTGTGCATAGGCTGCATGGGGACAGTGAAGAGCAGCAAGAGCTTTCAGGGCTGGCACCTTCCTTGTGGGACAAGGAGCCGGACGTTTGCCTTTTTGGAAAATTGCAAAGCCGAGAACGGACACCGTGAGGTGTACCATTCCTGTCTAAGTACAGATTCCCAAAGCTGTTGTGCCTGTGGATAGGGTGCACGGGGACAGTGAAGAGCAGCAAGAGCTTTCAGGGCTGGCACCTTCCTTGTGGAACAAGGAGCCGTACGTTTGCCTTTTCGGAAGGAGCGTCTGCCGAGTACAAGCGCCGTGAGATGTGCAGCCTGTGGGCAAGCAGAGATCCCCAGTGCTGTTGTGCCTGTGCATAGGCTGCACGGGGACAGTGAAAAGCAGCAAGAGCTTTCAGGGCTGGCACCTTCCTTGTGGGACAAGGAGCCGGACGTTTGCCTTTTCGGAAAGAGGCTCTGCTGAGAACGAACACCGTGAGGTGTACCGTTCCTGGGCAAGCACACATCCCCAGTGCTGTTGTGCCTGTGCATAGGCTGCACGGGGACAGTGAAGAGCAGCAAGAGCTTTCAGGGCTGGCACCTTCCTTGTGGGACAAGGAGCCGGACGTTTGCCTTTTCCGTACGAGGCTCTGCTGAGAACGAACACCGTGAGGTGTACCGTTCCTGTCTAAGTAGAGATTCCCAAAGCTGTTGTGCCTGTTGATAGGGTGCACGGGGACAGTGAAGAGCAGCAAGAGCTTTCAGGGCTGGCACCTTCCTTGTGGGACAAGGAGCCGGACGTTTGCCTTTTCCGTAAGAGGCTCTGCTGAGAACGAACACCGTGAGGTGAACCGTTCCTGGGCAAGCACAGATCCCCAGTGTTGTTGTGCCTGTGGATAGGGTGCACGGGGACAGTGAAGAGCAGCAAGAGCTTTCAGGGCTGGCACCTTCCTTGTGGGACAAGGAGCCGGACGTTTGCCTTTTCGGAAGGAGCGTCTGCCGAGTACAAGCGCCGTGAGATGTGCAGCCTGTGGGCAAGCACAGATCCCCAGTGCTGTTGTGCCTGTGCATAGGCTGCACGGGGACAGTGAAGAGCAGCAAGAGCTTTCAGGGCTGGCACCTTCCTTGTGGGACAAGGAGCCGGACGTTTGCCTTTTCGGAAAATTGCAATGCCGAGAACGGACACCGTGAGGTGTACCATTCCTGGGCAAGCACAGATCCCCAGTGCTGTTGTGCCTGTGCATAGGCTGCACGGGGACACTGAAGAGCAGCAAGAGCTTTCAGGGCTGGCACCTTCCTTGTGGGACAAGGAGCCGGACGTTTGCCTTTTCGGAAGGAGCGTCTGCCGAGTACAAGCGCCGTGAGATGTGCAGCCTGTGGGCAAGCACAGATCCCCAGTGCTGTTGTGCCTGTGCATAGGCTGCACGGGGACAGTGAAGAGCAGCAAGAGCTTTCAGGGCTGGCACCTTCCTTGTGGGACAAGGAGCCGGACGTTTGCCTTTTCCGTAAGAGGCTCTGCTGAGAACGAACACCGTGAGGTGTACCGTTCCTGTCTAAGTACAGATTCCCAAAGATGTTGTGCCTGTTGATAGGGTGCACGGGGACAGTGAAGAGCAGCAAGAGCTTTCAGGGCTGGCACCTTCCTTGTGGGACAAGGAGACGGACGTTTGCCTTTTCGGAAGGAGCGTCTGCCGAGTACAAGTGCTGTGAGAAGTGCAGCCTGTGGGCAAGCACAGATCCCCAGTGCTGTTGTGCCTGTGCATAGGCTGCACGGGGACAGTGAAGAGCAGCAAGGGCTTTCAGGGCTGGCACCTTCCTTGTGGGACAAGGAGCCGGACGTTTGCCTTTTCGGAAAGAGGCTCTGCTGAGAACGAACACCGTGAGGTGTACCGTTCCTGGGCAAGCAGAGATCCCCAGTGCTGTTGTGCCTGTGCATAGGCTGCACGGGGACAGTGAAGAGCAGCAAGAGCTTTCAGGGCTGGCACCTTCCTTGTGGGACAAGGAGCCGGACGTTTGCCTTTTCCGTAAGAGGCTCTGCTGAGAACGAACACCGTGAGGTGTACCGTTCCTGTCTAAGTACAGATCCCCAGTGCTGTTGTGCCTGTTGATAGGGTGCACGGGGACAGTGAAGAGCAGCAAGAGCTTTCAGGGCTGGCACCTTCCTTGTGGGACAAGGAGCCGGACGTTTGCCTTTTCGGAAAGAGGCTCTGCTGAGAACGAACACCGTGAGGTGTACCGTTCCTGGGCAAGCACAGATCCCCAGTGCTGTTGTGCCTGTGCATACGCTGCACGGGGACAGTGAAGAGCAGCAAGAGCTTTCAGGGCTGGCACCTTCCTTGTGGGACAAGGAGCCGCACGTTTGCCTTTTCAGAAGGAGCGTCTGCCGAGTACAAGCGCCGTGAGATGTGCAGCCTGTGGGCAAGCACAGATCCCCAGTGCTGTTGTGCCTGTGCATACGCTGCACAGGGACAGTGAAGAGCAGCAAGAGCTTTCAGGGCTGGCACCTTCCTTGTGGGAGAAGGAGCCGGACGTTTGCCTTTTCGGAAAATCGAAATGCCGAGAACAGTCACAGTGAGGTATACCGTTCCTCGGCAAGCACTGATCCCCAGTGCTGTTGTGCCTGTGCATAGGCTGCACGGGGACAGTGAAGAGCAGCAAGAGCTTTCAGGGCTGGCACCTTCCTTGTGGGACAAGGAGCCAGACGTTTGCCTTTTCGGAAAGAGGCTCTGCTGAGAACGAACACCGTGAGGTGTACCGTTCCTGTCTAAGTACAGATTCCCAAAGCTGTTGTGCCTGTGGATAGGCTGCATGGGGACAGTGAAGAGCAGCAAGAGCTTTCAGGGCTGGCACCTTCCTTGTGGGACAAGGAGCCGGACGTTTGCCTTTTCGGAAGGAGCGTCTGCCGAGTACAAACGCCGTGAGATGTGCAGCCTGTGGGCAAGCACAGATCCCCAGTGCTGTTGTGCCTGTGCATACGCTGCACGGGGACAGTGAAGAGCAGCAAGAGCTTTCAGGGCTGGCACCTTCCTTGTGGGACAAGGAGCCGGACGTTTGCCTTTTCGGTAAGAGGCTCTGCTGAGAACGAACACCGTGAGGTGTACCGTTCCTGTCTAAGTACAGATTCCCAAAGATGTTGTGCCTGTGGATAGGGTGCACGGGGACAGTGAAGAGCAGCAAGAGCTTTCAGGGCTGGCACCTTCCTTGTGGGACAAGGAGCCGGACGTTTGCCTTTTTGGAAAATTGCAATGCCGAGAACGGACACCGTGAGGTGTAACGTTCCTGCGCAGGCACAGATCCCCAGTGCTGTTGTGCCTGTGCATAGGCTGCATGGGGACAGTGAAGAGCAGCAAGAGCTTTCAGGGCTGGCACCTTCCTTGTGGGACAAGGAGCCGGACGTTTGCCTTTTTGGAAAATTGCAAAGCCGAGAACGGACACCGTGAGGTGTACCGTTTCTGTCTAAGTACAGATTCCCAGTGCTGTTGTGCCTGTGCATAGGCTGCACGGGGACAGTGAAGAGCAGCAAGAGCTTTCAGGGCTGGCACCTTCCTTGTGGGACAAGGAGCCGGACGTTTGCCTTTTCGGAAGGAGCGTCTGCCGAGTACAAGCGCCGTGAGATGTGCAGCCTGTGGGCAAGCAGAGATCCCCAGTGCTGTTGTGCCTGTGCATAGGCTGCACGGGGACAGTGAAGAGCAGCAAGAGCTTTCAGGGCTGGCACCTTCCTTGTGGGACAAGGAGCCGGACGTTTGCCTTTTCAGTAAGAGGCTCTGCTGAGAACGAACACCGTGAGGTGTACCGTTCCTGGGCAAGCACAGATCCCCAGTGCTGTTGTGCCTGTGCATAGGCTGCACGGGGACAGTGAAGAGCAGCAAGAGCTTTCAGGGCTGGCACCTTCCTTGTGGGACAAGGAGCCGGACGTTTGCCTTTTCGGAAAATTGCAATGCCGAGAACGGACACCGTGAGGTGTACCGTTCCTGTCTAAGCACAGATCCCCAGTGCTGTTGTGCCTGTGCATAGGCTGCATGGGGACAGTGAAGAGCAGCAAGAGCTTTCAGGGCTGGCACCTTCCTTGTGGGACAAGGAGCCGGACGTTTGCCTTTTCGGAAAATTGCAATGGCGAGAACGGACACCGTGAGGTGTAACGTCCCTGCGCAAGCACAGATCCCCAGTGCTGTTGTGCCTGTGCATAGGCTGCACGGGGACAGTGAAGAGCAGCAAGAGCTTTCAGGGCTGGCACCTTCCTTGTGGGACAAGGAGCCGGACGTTTGCCTTTTTGGAAAATTGCAAAGCCGAGAACGGACACCGTGAGGTGTACCATTCCTGTCTAAGTACAGATTCCCAAAGCTGTTGTGCCTGTGGATAGGGTGCACGGGGACAGTGAAGAGCAGCAAGAGCTTTCAGGGCTGGCACCTTCCTTGTGGAACAAGGAGCCGTACGTTTGCCTTTTCGGAAGGAGCGTCTGCCGAGTACAAGCGCCGTGAGATGTGCAGCCTGTGGGCAAGCAGAGATCCCCAGTGCTGTTGTGCCTGTGCATAGGCTGCACGGGGACAGTGAAAAGCAGCAAGAGCTTTCAGGGCTGGCACCTTCCTTGTGGGACAAGGAGCCGGACGTTTGCCTTTTCAGTAAGAGGCTCTGCTGAGAACGAACACCGTGAGGTGTACCGTTCCTGTCTAAGTACAGATTCCCAAAGCTGTTGTGCCTGTGGATAGGGTGCACGGGGACAGTGAAGAGCAGCAAGAGCTTTCAGGGCTGGCACCTTCCTTGTGGGACAAAGAGCCGGACGTTTGCCTTTTCCGTAAGAGGCTCTGCTGAGAACGAACACCGTGAGGTGTACCGTTCCTGGGCAAGCACAGATCCCCAGTGCTGTTGTGCCTGTGCATAGGCTGCACGGGGACAGTGAAGAGCAGCAAGAGCTTTCAGGGCTGGCACCTTCCTTGTGGGACAAGGAGCCGGACGTTTGCCTTTTCGGAAAATTGCAATGCTGAGAACGGACACCGTGAGGTGTAACGTTCCTGCGCAAGCACAGATCCCCAGTGCTGTTGTGCCTGTGCATAGGCTGCACGGGGACAGTGAAGAGCAGCAAGAGCTTTCAGGGCTGGCACCTTCCTTGTGGGACAAGGAGCCGGACGTTTGCCTTTTTGGAAAATTGCAAAGCCGAGAACGGACACCGTGAGGTGTACCATTCCTGTCTAAGTACAGATTCCCAAAGCTGTTGTGCCTGTGGATAGTGTGCACGGGGACAGTGAAGAGCAGCAAGAGCTTTCAGGGCTGGCACCTTCCTTGTGGGACAAGGAGCCGGACGTTTGCCTTTTCCGTAAGAGGCTCTGCTGAGAACGAACACCGTGAGGTGTACCGTTCCTGTCTAAGTACAGATTCCCAAAGCTGTTGTGCCTGTGGATAGGGTGCACGGGGACAGTGAAGAGCAGCAAGAGCTTTCAGGGCTGGCACCTTCCTTGTGGGACAAGGAGCCGGACGTTTGCCTTTTCCGTAAGAGGCTCTGCTGAGAACGAACACCGTGAGGTGTACCGTTCCTGGGCAAGCACAGATCCCCAGTGCTGTTGTGCCTGTGCATAGGCTGCACGGGGACACTGAAGAGCAGCAAGAGCTTTCAGGGCTGGCACCTTCCTTGTGGGACAAGGAGCCGGACGTTTGCCTTTTTGGAAGGAGCGTCTGCCGAGTACAAGCGCCGTGAGATGTGCAGCCTGTGGGCAAGCAGAGATCCCCAGTGCTGTTGTGCCTGTGCATAGGCTGCACGGGGACAGTGAAGAGCAGCAAGAGCTTTCAGGGCTGGCACCTTCCTTGTGGGACAAGGAGCCGGACGTTTGCCTTTTCGGTAAGAGGCTCTGCTGAGAACGAACACCGTGAGGTGTACCGTTCCTGTCTAAGTAGAGATTCCCAAAGCTGTTGTGCCTGTTGATAGGGTGCAGGGGGACAGTGAAGAGCAGCAAGAGCTTTCAGGGCTGGCACCTTCCTTGTGGGACAAGGAGCCGGACGTTTGCCTTTTCGGAAAGAGGCTCTGCTGAGAACGAACACCGTGAGGTGTACCGTTCCTGGGCAAGCACAGATCCCCAGTGCTGTTGTGCCTGTGCATAGGCTGCACGGGGACAGTGAAGAGCAGCAAGAGCTTTCAGGGCTGGCACCTTCCTTGTGGGACAAGGAGCCGGACGTTTGCCTTTTCCGTAAGAGGCTCTGCTGAGAACGAACACCGTGAGGTGTACTGTTCCTGGACAAGCACAGATCCCCAGTGCTGTTGTGCCTGTGGATAGAGTGCACGGGGACAGTGAAAAGCAGCAAGAGCTTTCAGAGCTGGTACCTTCCTTGTGGGACAAGGAGCCGGACGTTTGCCTTTTCGGAAGGAGCGTCTGCCGAGTACAAGCGCCGTGAGATGTGCAGCCTGTGGGCAAGCACAGATCCCCAGTGCTGTTGTGCCTGTGCATAGGCTGCACGGGGACAGTGAAGAGCAGCAAGAGCTTTCAGGGCTGACACCTTCCTTGTGGGACAAGGAGCCGTACGTTTGCCTTTTCGGAAGGAGCGTCTGCCGAGTACAAGCGCCGTGAGATGTGCAGCCTGTGGGCAAGCAGAGATCCCCAGTGCTGTTGTGCCTGTGCATAGGCTGCACGGGGACAGTGAAGAGCAGCAAGAGCTTTCAGGGCTGGCACCTTCCTTGTGGGACAAGGAGCCGGACGTTTGCCTTTTCGGAAGGAGCGTCTGCCGAGTACAAGCGCCGTGAGATGTGCAGCCTGTGGGCAAGCACAGATCCCCAGTGCTGTTGTGCCTGTGCATAGGCTGCACGGGGACAGTGAAGAGCAGCAAGAGCTTTCAGGGCTGGCACCTTCCTTGTGGGACAAAGAGCCGGACGTTTGCCTTTTCGGTAAGAGGCTCTGCTGAGAACGAACACCGTGAGGTGTACCGTTCCTGTCTAAGTACAGATTCCCAAAGATGTTGTGCCTGTGGATAGGGTGCACGGGGACAGTGAAGAGCAGCAAGAGCTTTCAGGGCTGGCACCTTCCTTGTGGGACAAGGAGCCGGACGTTTGCCTTTTCGGTAAGAGGCTCTGCTGAGAACGAACACCGTGAGGTGTACCGTTCCTGGGCAAGCACACATCCCCAGTGCTGTTGTGCCTGTGCATACGCTGCACGGGGACAGTGAAGAGCAGCAAGAGCTTTCAGGGCTGGCACCTTCCTTGTGGGAAAAGGAGCCGCACGTTTGCCTTTTCGGAAGGAGCGTCTGCCGAGTACAAGCGCCGTGAGATGTGCAGCCTGTGGGCAAGCACAGATCCCCAGTGCTGTTGTGCCTGTGCATAGGCTGCACGGGGACAGTGAAGAGCAGCAAGAGCTTTCAGGGCTGGCACCTTCCTTGTGGGACAAAGAGCCGGACGTTTGCCTTTTCGGTAAGAGGCTCTGCTGAGAACGAACACCGTGAGGTGTACCGTTCCTGTCTAAGTAGAGATTCCCAAAGCTGTTGTGCCTGTTGATAGGGTGCAGGGGGACAGTGAAGAGCAGCAAGAGCTTTCAGGGCTGGCACCTTCCTTGTGGGACAAGGAGCCGGACGTTTGCCTTTTCGGAAAGAGGCTCTGCTGAGAACGAACACCGTGAGGTGTACCGTTCCTGGGCAAGCACAGATCCCCAGTGCTGTTGTGCCTGTGCATAGGCTGCACGGGGACAGTGAAGAGCAGCAAGAGCTTTCAGGGCTGGCACCTTCCTTGTGGGACAAGGAGCCGGACGTTTGCCTTTTCCGTAAGAGGCTCTGCTGAGAACGAACACCGTGAGGTGTACTGTTCCTGGACAAGCACAGATCCCCAGTGCTGTTGTGCCTGTGCATAGGCTGCACGGGGACAGTGAAAAGCAGCAAGAGCTTTCAGGGCTGGCACCTTCCTTGTGGGACAAGGAGCCGGACGTTTGCCTTTTCGGAAGGAGCGTCTGCCGAGTACAAGCGCCGTGAGAAGTGCAGCCTGTGGGCAAGCACAGATCCCCAGTGCTGTTGTGCCTGTGCATAGGCTGCACGGGGACAGTGAAGAGCAGCAAGAGCTTTCAGGGCTGGCACCTTCCTTGTGGGACAAGGAGCCGGACGTTTGCCTTTTCGGAAGGAGCGTCTGCCGAGTACAAGCGCCGTGAGATGTGCAGCCTGTGGGCAAGCACAGATCCCCAAAGCTGTTGTGCCTGTTGATAGGGTGCAGGGGGACAGTGAAGAGCAGCAAGAGCTTTCAGGGCTGGCACCTTCCTTGTGGGACAAGGAGCCGGACGTTTGCCTTTTCGGAAAGAGGCTCTGCTGAGAACGAACACCGTGAGGTGTACCGTTCCTGTCTAAGTACAGATTCCCAAAGCTGTTGTGCCTGTGCATAGGGTGCACGGGGACAGTGAAGAGCAGCAAGAGCTTTCAGGGCTGGCACCTTCCTTGTGGGACAAGGAGCCGGACATTTGCCTTTTCGGAAGGAGCGTCTGCCGACTACAAGCGCCGTGAGATGTGCAGCCTGTGGGCAAGCAGAGATCCCCAGTGCTGTTGTGCCTGTGCATAGGCTGCACGGGGACAGTGAAGAGCAGCAAGAGCTTTCAGGGCTGGCACCTTCCTTGTGGGACAAGGAGCCGGACGTTTGCCTTTTCGGAAGGAGTGTCTGCCGAGTACAAGTGCTGTGAGAAGTGCAGCCTGTGGGCAAGCAGAGATCCCCAGTGCTGTTGTGCCTGTGCATAGGCTGCACGGGGACAGTGAAGAGCAGCAAGAGCATTCAGGGCTGGCACCTTCCTTGTGGGACAAGGAGCCGGACGTTTGCCTTTTCCGTAAGAGGCTCTGCTGAGAACGAACACCGTGAGGTGTACCGTTCCTGTCTAAGTAGAGATTCCCAAAGCTGTTGTGCCTGTGGATAGGGTGCACGGGGACAGTGAAGAGCAGCAAGAGCTTTCAGGGCTGGCACCTTCCTTGTGGGACAAGGAGTCGGACGTTTGCCTTTTTCGTAAGAGGATCTGCTGAGAACGAACACCGTGAGGTGTACCGTTCCTGGGCAAGCACAGATCCCCAGTGCTGTTGTGCCTGTGCATACGCTGCACGGGGACAGTGAAGAGCAGCAAGAGCTTTCAGGGCTGGCACCTTCCTTGTGGGACAAGGAGCCGGACGTTTGCCTTTTCCGTAAGAGGCTCTGCTGAGAACGAAAGCCATGAGGTGTACTGTTCCTGGGCAAGCACAGATCCCCAGTGCTGTTGTGCCTGTGCATAGGCTGCACGGGGACAGTGAAAAGCAGCAAGAGCTTTCAGGGCTGGCACCTTCCTTGTGGGACAAGGAGCCGGACGTTTGCCTTTTCGGAAAATTGCAATGCCGAGAACGGACACCGTGAGGTGTACCGTTCCTGGGCAAGCACAGATCCCCAGTGCTGTTGTGCCTGTGCATAGGCTGCACGGGGACAGTGAAGAGCAGCAAGAGCTTTCAGGGCTGGCACCTTCCTTGTGGGACAAGGAGCCGGACGTTTGCCTTTTCGGAAGGAGCGTCTGCCGAGTACAAGCGCCGTGAGATGTGCAGCCTGTGGGCAAGCAGAGATCCCCAGTGCTGTTGTGCCTGTGCATACGTTGCACGGGGACAGTGAAGAGCAGCAAGAGCTTTCAGGGCTGGCACCTTCCTTGTGGGACAAGGAGCCGGACGTTTGCCTTTTCGGAAAGAGGCTCTGCTGAGAACGAACACCGTGAGGTGTACCGTTCCTGGGCAAGCACAGATCCCCAGTGCTGTTGTGCCTGTGCATAGGCTGCACGGGGACAGTGAAGAGCAGCAAGAGCTTTCAGGGCTGGCACCTTCCTTGTGGGACAAGGAGCCGGACGTTTGCCTTTTCGGAAGGAGCGTCTGCCGAGTACAAGCGCCGTGAGATGTGCAGCCTGTGGGCAAGCAGAGATCCCCAGTGCTGTTGTGCCTGTGCATAGGCTACACGGGGACAGTGAAGAGCAGCAAGAGCATTCAGGGCTGGCACCTTCCTTGTGGGACAAGGAGCCGGACGTTTGCCTTTTCCGTAAGAGGCTCTGCTGAGAACGAACACCGTGAGGTGTACCGTTCCTGTCTAAGTAGAGATTCCCAAAGCTGTTGTGCCTGTGGATAGGGTGCACGGGGACAGTGAAGAGCAGCAAGAGCTTTCAGGGCTGGCACCTTCCTTGTGGGACAAGGAGTCGGACGTTTGCCTTTTTCGTAAGAGGATCTGCTGAGAACGAACACCGTGAGGTGTACCGTTCCTGGGCAAGCACAGATCCCCAGTGCTGTTGTGCCTGTGCATACGCTGCACGGGGACAGTGAAGAGCAGCAAGAGCTTTCAGGGCTGGCACCTTCCTTGTGGGACAAGGAGCCGGACGTTTGCCTTTTCCGTAAGAGGCTCTGCTGAGAACGAAAGCCATGAGGTGTACTGTTCCTGGGCAAGCACAGATCCCCAGTGCTGTTGTGCCTGTGCATAGGCTGCACGGGGACAGTGAAAAGCAGCAAGAGCTTTCAGGGCTGGCACCTTCCTTGTGGGACAAGGAGCCGGACGTTTGCCTTTTCGGAAGGAGCGTCTGCCGAGTACAAGCGCCATGAGATGTGCAGCCTGTGGGCAAGCACAGATCCCCAGTGCTGTTGTGCCTGTGCATAGGCTGCACGGGGACAGTGAAGAGCAGCAAGAGCTTTCAGGGCTGGCACCTTCCTTGTGGGACAAGGAGCCGGACGTTTGCCTTTTCGGAAAATTGCAATGCCGAGAACGGACACCGTGAGGTGTACCGTTCCTGGGCAAGCACAGATCCCCAGTGCTGTTGTGCCTGTGCATAGGCTGCACGGGGACAGTGAAGAGCAGCAAGAGCTTTCAGGGCTGGCACCTTCCTTGTGGGACAAGGAGCCGGACGTTTGCCTTTTCGGAAGGAGCGTCTGCCGAGTACAAGCGCCGTGAGATGTGCAGCCTGTGGGCAAGCAGAGATCCCCAGTGCTGTTGTGCCTGTGCATACGTTGCACGGGGACAGTGAAGAGCAGCAAGAGCTTTCAGGGCTGGCACCTTCCTTGTGGGACAAGGAGCCGGACGTTTGCCTTTTCGGAAAGAGGCTCTGCTGAGAACGAACACCGTGAGGTGTACCGTTCCTGTCTAAGTACAGATTCCCAAAGCTGTTGTGCCTGTTGATAGGGTGCACGGGGACAGTGAAGAGCAGCAAGAGCTTTCAGGGCTGGCACCTTCCTTGTGGGACAAGGAGACGGACATTTGCCTTTTCGGAAGGAGCGTCTGCCGAGTACAAGCGCCGTGAGATGTGCAGCCTGTGGGCAAGCACAGATCCCCAGTGCTGTTGTGCCTGTGCATAGGCTGCACGGGGACAGTGAAGAGCAGCAAGAGCTTTCAGGGCTGGCACCTTCCTTGTGGGACAAGGAGCCGGACGTTTGCCTTTTCGGAAAGAGGCTCTGCTGAGAACGAACACCGTGAGGTGTACCGTTCCTGGGCAAGCACAGATCCCCAGTGCTGTTGTGCCAGTGCATACGCTGCACGGGGACAGTGAAGAGCAGCAAGAGCTTTCAGGGCTGGCACCTTCCTTGTGGGACAAGGAGCCGGACGTTTGCCTTTTCGGAAGGAGCGTCTGCCGAGTACAAGCGCCGTGAGATGTGCAGCCTGTGGGCAAGCACAGATCCCCAGTGCTGTTGTGCCTGTGCATAGGCTGCACGGGGACAGTGAAGAGCAGCAAGAGCTTTCAGGGCTGGCACCTTCCTTGTGGGACAAGGAGCCGGACGTTTGCCTTTTCCGTAAGAGGCTCTGCTGAGAACGAACACCGTGAGGTGTACCGTTCCTGTCTAAGTACAGATCCCAAAGCTGTTGTGCCTGTGCATAGGCTGCACGGGGACAGTGAAGAGCAGCAAGAGCTTTCAGGGCTGGCACCTTCCTTGTGGGACAAGGAGCCGGACGTTTGCCTTTTCGGAAAGAGGCTCTGCTGAGAACGAACACCGTGAGGTGTACCGTTCCTGGGCAAGCACAGATCCCCAGTGCTGTTGTGCCTGTGCATAGGCTGCACGGGGACAGTGAAGAGCAGCAAGAGCTTTCAGGGCTGGCACCTTCCTTGTGGGACAAGGAGCCGGACGTTTGCCTTTTCCGTAAGAGGCTCTGCTGAGAACGAACACCGTGAGGTGTACTGTTCCTGGACAAGCACAGATCCCCAGTGCTGTTGTGCCTGTGCATAGGCTGCACGGGGACAGTGAAAAGCAGCAAGAGCTTTCAGGGCTGGCACCTTCCTTGTGGGACAAGGAGCCGTACGTTTGCCTTTTCAGAAGGAGCGTCTGCCGAGTACAAGCGCCGTGAGATGTGCAGCCTGTGGGCAAGCACAGATCCCCAGTGCTGTTGTGCCTGTGCATAGGCTGCACGGGGACAGTGAAGAGCAGCAAGAGCTTTCAGGGCTGGCACCTTCCTTGTGGGACAAGGAGCCGGACGTTTGCCTTTTCGGAAGGAGCGTCTGCCGAGTACAAGCGCCGTGAGATGTGCAGCCTGTGGGCAAGCACAGATCCCCAGTGCTGTTGTGCCTGTGCATAGGCTGCACGGGGACAGTGAAGAGCAGCAAGAGCTTTCAGGGCTGGCACCTTCCTTGTGGGACAAGGAGCCGGACGTTTGCCTTTTCGGAAAGAGGCTCTGCTGAGAACGAACACCGTGAGGTGTACCGTTCCTGTCTAAGTACAGATTCCCAAAGCTGTTGTGCCTGTGCATAGGGTGCACGGGGACAGTGAAGAGCAGCAAGAGCTTTCAGGGCTGGCACCTTCCTTGTGGGACAAGGAGCCGGACATTTGCCTTTTCGGAAGGAGCGTCTGCCGACTACAAGCGCCGTGAGATGTGCAGCCTGTGGGCAAGCAGAGATCCCCAGTGCTGTTGTGCCTGTGCATAGGCTGCACGGGGACAGTGAAGAGCAGCAAGAGCTTTCAGGGCTGGCACCTTCCTTGTGGGACAAGGAGCCGGATGTTTGCCTTTTCGGAAAGAGGCTCTGCTGAGAACGAACACCGTGAGGTGTACCGTTCCTGTCTAAGTACAGATTCCCAAAGCTGTTGTGCCTGTTGATAGGGTGCACGGGGACAGTGAAGAGCAGCAAGAGCTTTCAGGGCTGGCACCTTCCTTGTGGGACAAGGAGCCGGACGTTTGCCTTTTCGGAAGGAGCGTCTGCCGAGTACAAGTGCTGTGAGAAGTGCAGCCTGTGGGCAAGCAGAGATCCCCAGTGCTGTTGTGCCTGTGCATAGGCTGCACGGGGACAGTGAAGAGCAGCAAGAGCTTTCAGGGCTGGCACCTTCCTTGTGGGACAAGGAGCCGGACGTTTGCCTTTTCCGTAAGAGGCTCTGCTGAGAACGAACACCGTGAGGTGTACCGTTCCTGTCTAAGTAGAGATTCCCAAAGCTGTTGTGCCTGTGGATAGGGTGCACGGGGACAGTGAAGAGCAGCAAGAGCTTTCAGGGCTGGCACCTTCCTTGTGGGACAAGGAGTCGGACGTTTGCCTTTTTCGTAAGAGGATCTGCTGAGAACGAACACCGTGAGGTGTACCGTTCCTGGGCAAGCACAGATCCCCAGTGCTGTTGTGCCTGTGCATACGCTGCACGGGGACAGTGAAGAGCAGCAAGAGCTTTCAGGGCTGGCACCTTCCTTGTGGGACAAGGAGCCGGACGTTTGCCTTTTCCGTAAGAGGCTCTGCTGAGAACGAAAGCCATGAGGTGTACTGTTCCTGGGCAAGCACAGATCCCCAGTGCTGTTGTGCCTGTGCATAGGCTGCACGGGGACAGTGAAAAGCAGCAAGAGCTTTCAGGGCTGGCACCTTCCTTGTGGGACAAGGAGCCGGACGTTTGCCTTTTCGGAAGGAGCGTCTGCCGAGTACAAGCGCCGTGAGATGTGCAGCCTGTGGGCAAGCAGAGATCCCCAGTGCTGTTGTGCCTGTGCATAGGCTGCACGGGGACAGTGAAGAGCAGCAAGAGCTTTCAGGGCTGGCACCTTCCTTGTGGGACAAGGAGCCGGACGTTTGCCTTTTCGGAAAATTGCAATGCCGAGAACGGACACCGTGAGGTGTACCGTTCCTGGGCAAGCACAGATCCCCAGTGCTGTTGTGCCTGTGCATAGGCTGCACGGGGACAGTGAAGAGCAGCAAGAGCTTTCAGGGCTGGCACCTTCCTTGTGGGACAAGGAGCCGGACGTTTGCCTTTTCGGAAGGAGCGTCTGCCGAGTACAAGCGCCGTGAGATGTGCAGCCTGTGGGCAAGCAGAGATCCCCAGTGCTGTTGTGCCTGTGCATACGTTGCACGGGGACAGTGAAGAGCAGCAAGAGCTTTCAGGGCTGGCACCTTCCTTGTGGGACAAGGAGCCGGACGTTTGCCTTTTCGGAAAGAGGCTCTGCTGAGAACGAACACCGTGAGGTGTACCGTTCCTGTCTAAGTACAGATTCCCAAAGCTGTTGTGCCTGTTGATAGGGTGCACGGGGACAGTGAAGAGCAGCAAGAGCTTTCAGGGCTGGCACCTTCCTTGTGGGACAAGGAGCCGGACGTTTGCCTTTTCGGAAGGAGCGTCTGCCGAGTACAAGCGCCGTGAGATGTGCAGCCTGTGGGCAAGCACAGATCCCCAGTGCTGTTGTGCCTGTGCATAGGCTGCACGGGGACAGTGAAGAGCAGCAAGAGCTTTCAGGGCTGGCACCTTCCTTGTGGGACAAGGAGCCGGACGTTTGCCTTTTCGGAAAGAGGCTCTGCTGAGAACGAACACCGTGAGGTGTACCGTTCCTGGGCAAGCACAGATCCCCAGTGCTGTTGTGCCTGTGCATACGCTGCACGGGGACAGTGAAGAGCAGCAAGAGCTTTCAGGGCTGGCACCTTCCTTGTGGGACAAGGAGCCGGACGTTTGCCTTTTCGGAAGGAGCGTCTGCCGAGTACAAGCGCCGTGAGATGTGCAGCCTGTGGGCAAGCACAGATCCCCAGTGCTGTTGTGCCTGTGCATAGGCTGCACGGGGACAGTGAAGAGCAGCAAGAGCTTTCAGGGCTGGCACCTTCCTTGTGGGACAAAGAGCCGGACGTTTGCCTTTTCCGTAAGAGGCTCTGCTGAGAACGAACACCGTGAGGTGTACCGTTCCTGTCTAAGTACAGATCCCCAGTGCTGTTGTGCCTGTGCATAGGCTGCACGGGGACAGTGAAGAGCAGCAAGAGCTTTCAGGGCTGGCACCTTCCTTGTGGGACAAGGAGCCGGACGTTTGCCTTTTCGGAAAGAGGCTCTGCTGAGAACGAACACCGTGAGGTGTACCGTTCCTGGGCAAGCACAGATCCCCAGTGCTGTTGTGCCTGTGCATAGGCTGCACGGGGACAGTGAAGAGCAGCAAGAGCTTTCAGGGCTGGCACCTTCCTTGTGGGACAAGGAGCCGGACGTTTGCCTTTTCGGAAAATTGCAATGCTGAGAACGGACACCGTGAGGTGTACCGTTCCTGGGCAAGCACAGATCCCCAGTGCTGTTGTGCCTGTGGATAGGGTGCACGGGGACAGTGAAGAGCAGCAAGAGCTTTCAGGGCTGGCACCTTCCTGGTGGGACAAGGAGCCGGACGTTTGCCTTTTCGGAAAATTGCAATGCCGAGAACGGACACCGTGAGGTGTACCGTTCCTGGGCAAGCACAGATCCCCAGTGCTGTTGTGCCTGTGCATAGGCTGCATGGGGACAGTGAAGAGCAGCAAGAGCTTTCAGGGCTGGCACCTTCCTTGTGGGACAAGGAGCCGGACGTTTGCCTTTTCCGTAAGAGGCTCTGCTGAGAACGAACACCGTGAGGTGTACCGTTCCTGTCTAAGTAGAGATTCCCAAAGCTGTTGTGCCTGTTGATAGGGTGCACGGGGACAGTGAAGAGCAGCAAGAGCTTTCAGGGCTGGCACCTTCCTTGTGGGACAAGGAGCCGGACGTTTGCCTTTTCGCAAAGAGGCTCTGCTGAGAACGAACACCGTGAGGTGTACCGTTCCTGGGCAAGCACAGATCCCCAGTGCTGTTGTGCCTGTGCATACGTTGCACGGGGACAGTGAAGAGCAGCAAGAGCTTTCAGGGCTGGCACCTTCCTTGTGGGACAAGGAGCCGGACGTTTGCCTTTTCGGAAGGAGCGTCTGCCGAGTACAAGCGCCGTGAGATGTGCAGCCTGTGGGCAAGCACAGATCCCCAAAGCTGTTGTGCCTGTTGATAGGGTGCACGGGGACAGTGAAGAGCAGCAAGAGCTTTCAGGGCTGGCACCTTCCTTGTGGGACAAGGAGCCGGACGTTTGCCTTTTTGGTAAGTGGCTCTGCTGAGAACGAACACCGTGAGGTGTACCGTTCCTGTCTAAGTACAGATTCCCAAAGATGTTGTGCCTGTGGATAGGGTGCACGGGGACAGTGAAGAGCAGCAAGAGCTTTCAGGGCTGGCACCTTCCTTGTGGGACAAGGAGCCGGACGTTTGCCTTTTCGGTAAGAGGCTCTGCTGAGAACGAACACCGTGAGGTGTACCGTTCCTGGGCAAGCACACATCCCCAGTGCTGTTGTGCCTGTGCATACGCTGCACGGGGACAGTGAAGAGCAGCAAGAGCTTTCAGGGCTGGCACCTTCCTTGTGGGAAAAGGAGCCGCACGTTTGCCTTTTCAGAAGGAGCGTCTGCCGAGTACAAGCGCCGTGAGATGTGCAGCCTGTGGGCAAGCACAGATCCCCAGTGCTGTTGTGCCTGTGCATAGGCTGCACGGGGACAGTGAAGAGCAGCAAGAGCTTTCAGGGCTGGCACCTTCCTTGTGGGACAAAGAGCCGGACGTTTGCCTTTTCGGAAAGAGCCTCTGCTGAGAACGAACACCGTGAGGTGTACCGTTCCTGTCTAAGTAGAGATTCCCAAAGCTGTTGTGCCTGTGGATAGGGTGCACGGGGACAGTGAAGAGCAGCAAGAGCTTTCAGGGCTGGCACCTTCCTTGTGGGACAAGGAGCCGGACGTTTGCCTTTTCGGAAAGAGGCTCTGCTGAGAACGAACACCGTGAGGTGTACCGTTCCTGGGCAAGCACAGATCCCCAGTGCTGTTGTGCCTGTGCATAGGCTGCACGGGGACAGTGAAGAGCAGCAAGAGCTTTCAGGGCTGGCACCTTCCTTGTGGGACAAGGAGCCGGACGTTTGCCTTTTCGGAAGGAGCGCCTGCCGAGTACAAGCGCCGTGAGATGTGCAGCCTGTGGGCAAGCACAGATCCCCAGTGCTGTTGTGCCTGTGCATAGGCTGCACGGGGACAGTGAAGAGCAGCAAGAGCTTTCAGGGCTGGCACCTTCCTTGTGGGACAAGGAGCCGGACGTTTGCCTTTTCGGTAAGAGGCTCTGCTGAGAACGAACACCGTGAGGTGTACCGTTCCTGTCTAAGTACAGATTCCCAAAGCTGTTGTGCCTGTGCATAGGGTGCACGGGGACAGTGAAGAGCAGCAAGAGCTTTCAGGGCTGGCACCTTCCTTGTGGGACAAGGAGCCGGACGTTTGCCTTTTCGGAAGGAGCGTCTGCCGACTACAAGCGCCGTGAGATGTGCAGCCTGTGGGCAAGCAGAGATCCCCAGTGCTGTTGTGCCTGTGGATAGGCTGCACGGGGACAGTGAAGAGCAGCAAGAGCTTTCAGGGCTGGCACCTTCCTTGTGGGACAAGGAGCCGGACGTTTGCCTTTTCGGAAAGAGGCTCTGCTGAGAACGAACACCGTGAGGTGTACCGTTCCTGTCTAAGTACAGATTCCCAAAGCTGTTGTGCCTGTGCATAGGGTGCACGGGGACAGTGAAGAGCAGCAAGAGCTTTCAGGGCTGGCACCTTCCTTGTGGGACAAGGAGCCGGACGTTTGCCTTTTCGGAAGGAGCGTCTGCCGAGTACAAGTGCTGTGAGAAGTGCAGCCTGTGGGCAAGCACAGATCCCCAGTGCTGTTGTGCCTGTGCATAGGCTGCACGGGGACAGTGAAGAGCAGCAAGAGCTTTCAGGGCTGGCACCTTCCTTGTGGGACAAGGAGCCGGACGTTTGCCTTTTCCGTAAGAGGCTCTGCTGAGAACGAACACCGTGAGGTGTACCGTTCCTGGGCAAGCAGAGATCCCCAGTGCTGTTGTGCCTGTGCATAGGCTGCACGGGGACAGTGAAGAGCAGCAAGAGCTTTCAGGGCTGGCACCTTCCTTGTGGGACAAGGAGCCGGACGTTTGCCTTTTCCGTAAGAGGCTCTGCTGAGAACGAACACCGTGAGGTGTACCGTTCCTGACTAAGTAGAGATTCCCAAAGCTGTTGTGCCTGTGCATAGGCTGCACGGGGACAGTGAAGAGCAGCAAGAGCTTTCAGGGCTGGCACCTTCCTTGTGGGACAAGGAGCCGGACGTTTGCCTTTTCGGAAAGAGGCTCTGCTGAGAACGAACACCGTGAGGTGTACCGTTCCTGTCTAAGTACAGGTCCCCAGTGCTGTTGTGCCTGTGGATAGGGTGCACGGGGACAGTGAAGAGCAGCAAGAGCTTTCAGGGCTGGCACCTTCCTTGTGGGACAAGGAGCCGGACGTTTGCCTTTTCGGTAAGAGGCTCTGCTGAGAACGAACACCGTGAGGTGTACCGTTCCTGGGCAAGCACACATCCCCAGTGCTGTTGTGCCTGTGCATAGGCTGCACGGGGACAGTGAAGAGCAGCAAGAGCTTTCAGGGCTGGCACCTTCCTTGTGGGACAAGGAGCCGGACGTTTGCCTTTTCCGTAAGAGGCTCTGCTGAGAACGAACACCGTGAGGTGTACCGTTCCTGTCTAAGTAGAGATTCCCAAAGCTGTTGTGCCTGTTGATAGGGTGCACGGGGACAGTGAAGAGCAGCAAGAGCTTTCAGGGCTGGCACCTTCCTTGTGGGACAAGGAGCCGGACGTTTGCCTTTTCCGTAAGAGGCTCTGCTGAGAACGAACACCGTGAGGTGTACCGTTCCTGGGCAAGCACAGATCCCCAGTGCTGTTGTGCCTGTGCATACGCTGCACGGGGACAGTGAAGAGCAGCAAGAGCTTTCAGGGCTGGCACCTTCCTTGTGGGACAAGGAGCCGGACGTTTGCCTTTTCGGAAGGAGCGTCTGCCGAGTACAAGCGCCGTGAGATGTGCAGCCTGTGGGCAAGCACAGATCCCCAGTGCTGTTGTGCCTGTGCATAGGCTGCACGGGGACAGTGAAGAGCAGCAAGAGCTTTCAGGGCTGGCACCTTCCTTGTGGGACAAGGAGCCGGACGTTTGCCTTTTTGGTAAGTGGCTCTGCTGAGAACGAACACCGTGAGGTGTACCGTTCCTGTCTAAGTACAGATTCCCAAAGATGTTGTGCCTGTGGATAGGGTGCACGGGGACAGTGAAGAGCAGCAAGAGCTTTCAGGGCTGGCACCTTCCTTGTGGGACAAGGAGCCGGACGTTTGCCTTTTCGGTAAGAGGCTCTGCTGAGAACGAACACCGTGAGGTGTACCGTTCCTGGGCAAGCACAGATCCCCAGTGCTGTTGTGCCTGTGCATAGGCTGCACGGGGACAGTGAAGAGCAGCAAGAGCTTTCAGGGCTGGCACCTTCCTTGTGGGAAAAGGAGCCGCACGTTTGCCTTTTCAGAAGGAGCGTCTGCCGAGTACAAGCGCCGTGAGATGTGCAGCCTGTGGGCAAGCACAGATCCCCAGTGCTGTTGTGCCTGTGCATAGGCTGCACGGGGACAGTGAAGAGCAGCAAGAGCTTTCAGGGCTGGCACCTTCCTTGTGGGACAAAGAGCCGGACGTTTGCCTTTTCGGAAAGAGCCTCTGCTGAGAACGAACACCGTGAGGTGTACCGTTCCTGTCTAAGTAGAGATTCCCAAAGCTGTTGTGCCTGTTGATAGGGTGCAGGGGGACAGTGAAGAGCAGCAAGAGCTTTCAGGGCTGGCACCTTCCTTGTGGGACAAGGAGCCGGACGTTTGCCTTTTCCGTAAGAGGCTCTGCTGAGAACGAACACCGTGAGGTGTACCGTTCCTGGGCAAGCACAGATCCCCAGTGCTGTTGTGCCTGTGCATAGGCTGCACGGGGACAGTGAAGAGCAGCAAGAGCTTTCAGGGCTGGCACCTTCCTTGTGGGACAAGGAGCCGGACGTTTGCCTTTTCGGAAAGAGGCTCTGCTGAGAACGAACACCGTGAGGTGTACCGTTCCTGTCTAAGTACAGATTCCCAAAGCTGTTGTGCCTGTGCATAGGGTGCACGGGGACAGTGAAGAGCAGCAAGAGCTTTCAGGGCTGGCACCTTCCTTGTGGGACAAGGAGACGGACGTTTGCCTTTTCGGAAGGAGCGTCTGCCGAGTACAAGTGCTGTGAGAAGTGCAGCCTGTGGGCAAGCACAGATCCCCAGTGCTGTTGTGCCTGTGCATAGGCTGCACGGGGACAGTGAAGAGCAGCAAGAGCTTTCAGGGCTGGCACCTTCCTTGTGGGACAAGGAGCCGGACGTTTGCCTTTTCGGAAAGAGGCTCTGCTGAGAACGAACACCGTGAGGTGTACCGTTCCTGTCTAAGTAGAGATTCCCAAAGCTGTTGTGCCTGTGGATAGGGTGCACGGGGACAGTGAAGAGCAGCAAGAGCTTTCAGGGCTGGCACCTTCCTTGTGGGACAAGGAGCCGGACGTTTGCCTTTTCCGTAAGAGGATCTGCTGAGAACGAACACCGTGAGGTGTACCGTTCCTGGGCAAGCACAGATCCCCAGTGCTGTTGTGCCTGAGGATATGCTGCACGGGGACAGTGAAGAGCAGCAAGAGCTTTCAGGGCTGGCACCTTCCTTGTGGGACAAGGAGCCGGACGTTTGCCTTTTCGGAAGGAGCGTCTGCCGAGTACAAGTGCCGTGAGATGTGCAGCCTGTGGGCAAGCACAGATCCCCAGTGCTGTTGTGCCTGTGCATACGCTGCACGGGGACAGTGAAGAGCAGCAAGAGCTTTCAGGGCTGGCACCTTCCTTGTGGGACAAGGAGCCGGACGTTTGCCTTTTCCGTAAGAGGCTCTGCTGAGAACGAAAGCCATGAGGTGTACTGTTCCTGGGCAAGCACAGATCCCCAGTGCTGTTGTGCCTGTGCATAGGCTGCACGGGGACAGTGAAAAGCAGCAAGAGCTTTCAGGGCTGGCACCTTCCTTGTGGGACAAGGAGCCGGACGTTTGCCTTTTCGGAAGGAGCGTCTGCCGAGTACAAGCGCCGTGAGATGTGCAGCCTGTGGGCAAGCACAGATCCCCAGTGCTGTTGTGCCTGTGCATAGGCTGCACGGGGACAGTGAAGAGCAGCAAGAGCTTTCAGGGCTGGCACCTTCCTTGTGGGACAAGGAGCCGGACGTTTGCCTTTTCGGAAAATTGCAATGCCGAGAACGGACACCGTGAGGTGTACCGTTCCTGGGCAAGCACAGATCCCCAGTGCTGTTGTGCCTGTGGATAGGGTGCACGGGGACAGTGAAGAGCAGCAAGAGCTTTCAGGGCTGGCACCTTCCTTGTGGGACAAGGAGCCGGACGTTTGCCTTTTCGGAAGGAGCGTCTGCCGAGTACAAGCGCCGTGAGATGTGCAGCCTGTGGGCAAGCAGAGATCCCCAGTGCTGTTGTGCCTGTGCATACGTTGCACGGGGACAGTGAAGAGCAGCAAGAGCTTTCAGGGCTGGCACCTTCCTTGTGGGACAAGGAGCCGGACGTTTGCCTTTTCGGAAAGAGGCTCTGCTGAGAACGAACACCGTAAGGTGTACCGTTCCTGTCTAAGTAGAGATTCCCAAAGCTGTTGTGCCTGTTGATAGGGTGCACGGGGACAGTGAAGAGCAGCAAGAGCTTTCAGGGCTGGCACCTTCCTTGTGGGACAAGGAGCCGGACGTTTGCCTTTTCGGAAGGAGCGTCTGCCGAGTACAAGCGCCGTGAGATGTGCAGCCTGTGGGCAAGCACAGATCCCCAGTGCTGTTGTGCCTGTGCATAGACTGCACGGGGACAGTGAAGAGCAGCAAGAGCTTTCAGGGCTGGCACCTTCCTTGTGGGACAAGGAGCCGGACGTTTGCCTTTTCGGAAAGAGGCTCTGCTGAGAACGAACACCGTGAGGTGTACCGTTCCTGGGCAAGCAGAGATCCCCAGTGCTGTTGTGCCTGTGCATACGCTGCACGGGGACAGTGAAGAGCAGCCAGAACTTTCAGGGCTGGCACCTTCCTTGTGGGACAAGGAGCCGGACGTTTGCCTTTTCGGAAGGAGCGTCTGCCGAGTACAAGCGCCGTGAGATGTGCAGCCTGTGGGCAAGCACAGATCCCCAGTGCTGTTGTGCCTGTGCATAGGCTGCACGGGGACAGTGAAGAGCAGCAAGAGCTTTCAGGGCTGGCACCTTCCTTGTGGGACAAAGAGGCGGACGTTTGCCTTTTCCGTAAGAGGCTCTGCTGAGAACGAACACCGTGAGGTGTACCGTTCCTGGGCAAGCACAGATCCCCAGTGCTGTTGTGCCTGTGCATAGGCTGCACGGGGACAGTGAAGAGCAGCA
Source organism: Buteo buteo (assembly GCF_964188355.1). Classification (NCBI taxonomy): domain Eukaryota; kingdom Metazoa; phylum Chordata; class Aves; order Accipitriformes; family Accipitridae; genus Buteo; species Buteo buteo. The sequence continues at coordinate 10,774,225 of NC_134193.1, forward strand.
AGAGCTTTCAGGGCTGGCACCTTCCTTGTGGGACAAGGAGCCGGACGTTTGCCTTTTCCGTAAGAGGCTCTGCTGAGAACGAACACCGTGAGGTGTACCGTTCCTGACTAAGTAGAGATTCCCAAAGCTGTTGTGCCTGTGCATAGGCTGCACGGGGACAGTGAAGAGCAGCAAGAGCTTTCAGGGCTGGCACCTTCCTTGTGGGACAAGGAGCCGGACGTTTGCCTTTTCGGAAAATTGCAATGCCGAGAACGGACACCGTGAGGTGTACCGTTCCTGGGCAAGCACAGATCCCCAGTGCTGTTGTGCCTGTGGATAGGGTGCACGGGGACAGTGAAGAGCAGCAAGAGCTTTCAGGGCTGGCACCTTCCTGGTGGGACAAGGAGCCGGACGTTTGCCTTTTCGGAAAATTGCAATGCCGAGAACGGACACCGTGAGGTGTACCGTTCCTGGGCAAGCACAGATCCCCAGTGCTGTTGTGCCTGTGCATAGGCTGCATGGGGACAGTGAAGAGCAGCAAGAGCTTTCAGGGCTGGCACCTTCCTTGTGGGACAAGGAGCCGGACGTTTGCCTTTTTGGAAAATTGCAAAGCCGAGAACGGACACCGTGAGGTGTACCATTCCTGTCTAAGTACAGATTCCCAAAGCTGTTGTGCCTGTGGATAGGGTGCACGGGGACAGTGAAGAGCAGCAAGAGCTTTCAGGGCTGGCACCTTCCTTGTGGGACAAGGAGCCGGACGTTTGCCTTTTCGGAAGGAGCGTCTGCCGAGTACAAGCGCCGTGAGATGTGCAGCCTGTGGGCAAGCACAGATCCCCAGTGCTGTTGTGCCTGTGCATAGGCTGCACGGGGACAGTGAAGAGCAGCAAGAGCTTTCAGGGCTGGCACCTTCCTTGTGGGACAAGGAGCCGGACGTTTGCCTTTTCCGTAAGAGGCTCTGCTGAGAACGAACACCGTGAGGTGTACCGTTCCTGACTAAGTAGAGATTCCCAAAGCTGTTGTGCCTGTGCATAGGGTGCACGGGGACAGTGAAGAGCAGCAAGAGCTTTCAGGGCTGGCACCTTCCTTGTGGGACAAGGAGCCGGACGTTTGCCTTTTCGGAAAGAGGCTCTGCTGAGAACGAACACCGTGAGGTGTACCGTTCCTGTCTAAGTAGAGATTCCCAAAGCTGTTGTGCCTGTTGATAGGGTGCACGGGGACAGTGAAGAGCAGCAAGAGCTTTCAGGGCTGGCACCTTCCTTGTGGGACAAGGAGACGGACGTTTGCCTTTTCGGAAGGAGCGTCTGCCGAGTACAAGCGCCGTGAGATGTGCAGCCTGTGGGCAAGCACAGATCCCCAGTGCTGTTGTGCCTGTGCATAGGCTGCACGGGGACAGTGAAGAGCAGCAAGAGCTTTCAGGGCTGGCACCTTCCTTGTGGGACAAGGAGCCGGACGTTTGCCTTTTCGGAAAGAGGCTCTGCTGAGAACGAACACCGTGAGGTGTACCGTTCCTGGGCAAGCAGAGATCCCCAGTGCTGTTGTGCCTGTGCATACGCTGCACGGGGACAGTGAAGAGCAGCCAGAGCTTTCAGGGCTGGCACCTTCCTTGTGGGACAAGGAGCCGGACGTTTGCCTTTTCGGAAGGAGCGTCTGCCGAGTACAAGCGCCGTGAGATGTGCAGCCTGTGGGCAAGCACAGATCCCCAGTGCTGTTGTGCCTGTGCATAGGCTGCACGGGGACAGTGAAGAGCAGCAAGAGCTTTCAGGGCTGGCACCTTCCTTGTGGGACAAAGAGGCGGACGTTTGCCTTTTCCGTAAGAGGCTCTGCTGAGAACGAACACCGTGAGGTGTACCGTTCCTGGGCAAGCACAGATCCCCAGTGCTGTTGTGCCTGTGCATAGGCTGCACGGGGACAGTGAAGAGCAGCAAGAGCTTTCAGGGCTGGCACCTTCCTTGTGGGACAAGGAGCCGGACGTTTGCCTTTTCGGTAAGAGGCTCTGCTGAGAACGAACACCGTGAGGTGTACCGTTCCTGACTAAGTAGAGATTCCCAAAGCTGTTGTGCCTGTGCATAGGCTGCACGGGGACAGTGAAGAGCAGCAAGAGCTTTCAGGGCTGGCACCTTCCTTGTGGGACAAGGAGCCGGACGTTTGCCTTTTCGGAAAATTGCAATGCCGAGAACGGACACCGTGAGGTGTACCGTTCCTGGGCAAGCACAGATCCCCAGTGCTGTTGTGCCTGTGGATAGGGTGCACGGGGACAGTGAAGAGCAGCAAGAGCTTTCAGGGCTGGCACCTTCCTGGTGGGACAAGGAGCCGGACGTTTGCCTTTTCGGAAAATTGCAATGCCGAGAACGGACACCGTGAGGTGTACCGTTCCTGGGCAAGCACAGATCCCCAGTGCTGTTGTGCCTGTGCATAGGCTGCATGGGGACAGTGAAGAGCAGCAAGAGCTTTCAGGGCTGGCACCTTCCTTGTGGGACAAGGAGCCGGACGTTTGCCTTTTTGGAAAATTGCAAAGCCGAGAACGGACACCGTGAGGTGTACCATTCCTGTCTAAGTACAGATTCCCAAAGCTGTTGTGCCTGTGGATAGGGTGCACGGGGACAGTGAAGAGCAGCAAGAGCTTTCAGGGCTGGCACCTTCCTTGTGGGACAAGGAGCCGGACGTTTGCCTTTTCGGAAGGAGCGTCTGCCGAGTACAAGCGCCGTGAGATGTGCAGCCTGTGGGCAAGCACAGATCCCCAGTGCTGTTGTGCCTGTGCATAGGCTGCACGGGGACAGTGAAGAGCAGCAAGAGCTTTCAGGGCTGGCACCTTCCTTGTGGGACAAGGAGCCGGACGTTTGCCTTTTCCGTAAGAGGCTCTGCTGAGAACGAACACCGTGAGGTGTACCGTTCCTGACTAAGTAGAGATTCCCAAAGCTGTTGTGCCTGTGGATAGGCTGCACGGGGACAGTGAAGAGCAGCAAGAGCTTTCAGGGCTGGCACCTTCCTTGTGGGACAAGGAGCCGGACGTTTGCCTTTTCGGAAAGAGGCTCTGCTGAGAACGAACACCGTGAGGTGTACCGTTCCTGGGCAAGCACACATCCCCAGTGCTGTTGTGCCTGTGCATAGGCTGCACGGGGACAGTGAAGAGCAGCAAGAGCTTTCAGGGCTGGCACCTTCCTTGTGGGACAAGGAGCCGGACGTTTGCCTTTTCCGTACGAGGCTCTGCTGAGAACGAACACCGTGAGGTGTACCGTTCCTGTCTAAGTAGAGATTCCCAAAGCTGTTGTGCCTGTTGATAGGGTGCACGGGGACAGTGAAGAGCAGCAAGAGCTTTCAGGGCTGGCACCTTCCTTGTGGGACAAGGAGCCGGACGTTTGCCTTTTCGGAAAATTGCAATGCCGAGAACGGACACCGTGAGGTGTACCGTTCCTGGGCAAGCACAGATCCCCAGTGCTGTTGTGCCTGTGGATAGGGTGCACGGGGACAGTGAAGAGCAGCAAGAGCTTTCAGGGCTGGCACCTTCCTTGTGGGACAAGGAGCCGGACGTTTGCCTTTTCGGAAAATTGCAATGCCGAGAACGGACACCGTGAGGTGTAACGTTCCTGCGCAAGCACAGATCCCCAGTGCTGTTGTGCCTGTGCATAGGCTGCACGGGGACAGTGAAGAGCAGCAAGAGCTTTCAGGGCTGGCACCTTCCTTGTGGGACAAGGAGCCGGACGTTTGCCTTTTTGGAAAATTGCAAAGCCGAGAACGGACACCGTGAGGTGTACCATTCCTGTCTAAGTACAGATTCCCAAAGCTGTTGTGCCTGTGGATAGGGTGCACGGGGACAGTGAAGAGCAGCAAGGGCTTTCAGGGCTGGCACCTTCCTTGTGGGACAAGGAGCCGGACGTTTGCCTTTTCCGTAAGAGGCTCTGCTGAGAACGAACACCGTGAGGTGAACCGTTCCTGGGCAAGCACAGATCCCCAGTGCTGTTGTGCCTGTGCATAGGCTGCACGGGGACAGTGAAGAGCAGCAAGAGCTTTCAGGGCTGGCACCTTCCTTGTGGGACAAGGAGCCGGACGTTTGCCTTTTCGGAAGGAGCGTCTGCCGAGTACAAGCGCCGTGAGATGTGCAGCCTGTGGGCAAGCACAGATCCCCAGTGCTGTTGTGCCTGTGCATAGGCTGCACGGGGACAGTGAAGAGCAGCAAGAGCTTTCAGGGCTGGCACCTTCCTTGTGGGACAAGGAGCCGGACGTTTGCCTTTTCGGAAAATTGCAATGCCAAGAACGGACACCGTGAGGTGTACCATTCCTGGGCAAGCACAGATCCCCAGTGCTGTTGTGCCTGTGCATAGGCTGCACGGGGACACTGAAGAGCAGCAAGAGCTTTCAGGGCTGGCACCTTCCTTGTGGGACAAGGAGCCGGACGTTTGCCTTTTCGGAAGGAGCGTCTGCCGAGTACAAGCGCCGTGAGATGTGCAGCCTGTGGGCAAGCAGAGATCCCCAGTGCTGTTGTGCCTGTGCATACGCTGCACGGGGACAGTGAAGAGCAGCAAGAGCTTTCAGGGCTGGCACCTTCCTTGTGGGACAAGGAGCTGGACGTTTGCCTTTTCGGAAAGAGGCTCTGCTGAGAACGAACACCGTGAAGTGTACCGTTCCTGGGCAAGCACAGATCCCCAGTGCTGTTGTGCCTCTTGATAGGGTGCACGGGGACAGTGAAGAGCAGCAAGAGCTTTCAGGGCTGGCACCTTCCTTGTGGGACAAGGAGCCGGACGTTTGCCTTTTCGGAAGGAGCGTCTGCCGAGTACAAGCGCCGTGAGATGTGCAGCCTGTGGGCAAGCACAGATCCCCAGTGCTGTTGTGCCTGTGCATAGGCTGCACGGGGACAGTGAAGAGCAGCAAGAGCTTTCAGGGCTGGCACCTTCCTTGTGGGACAAGGAGCCGGACGTTTGCCTTTTCCGTAAGAGGCTCTGCTGAGAACGAACACCGTGAGGTGTACCGTTCCTGTCTAAGTAGAGATTCCCAAAGCTGTTGTGCCTGTGGATAGGGTGCACGGGGACAGTGAAGAGCAGCAAGAGCTTTCAGGGCTGGCACCTTCCTTGTGGGACAAGGAGCCGGACGTTTGCCTTTTCCGTAAGAGGCTCTGCTGAGAACGATCACCGTGATGTGTACCGTTCCTGTCTAAGTACAGATTCCCAATGCTCTTGTGCCTGTGCATAGGGTGCACGGGGACAGTGAAAAGCAGCAAGAGCTTTCAGGGCTGGCACCTTCCTTGTGGGACAAGGAGCCGGACGTTTGCCTTTTCGGAAAGAGGCTCTGCTGAGAACGAACACCGTGAGGTGTACCGTTCCTGTCTAAGTACAGATTCCCAAAGCTGTTGTGCCTGTTGATAGGGTGCACGGGGACAGTGAAGAGCAGCCAGAGCTTTCAGGGCTGGCACCTTCCTTGTGGGACAAGGAGCCGGACGTTTGCCTTTTCGGAAGGAGCGTCTGCCGAGTACAGGCGCCGTGAGATGTGCAGCATGTGGGCAAGCAGAGATCCCCAGTGCTGTTGTGCCTGTGCATAGGGTGCACGGGGACAGTGAAGAGCAGCAAGAGCTTTCAGGGCTGGCACCTTCCTTGTGGGACAAGGAGCCGGACGTTTGCCTTTTCGGAAAGAGGCTCTGCTGAGAACGAACACCGTGAGGTGTACCGTTCCTGGGCAAGCAGAGATCCCCAGTGCTGTTGTGCCTGTGCATAGGCTGCACGGGGACAGTGAAGAGCAGCAAGAGCTTTCAGGGCTGGCACCTTCCTTGTGGGACAAGGAGCCGGACGTTTGCCTTTTCGGTAAGAGGCTCTGCTGAGAACGAACACCGTGAGGTGTACCGTTCCTGTCTAAGTACAGATTCCCAAAGCTGTTGTGCCTGTGGATAGGGTGCACGGGGACAGTGAAGAGCAGCAAGAGCTTTCAGGGCTGGCACCTTCCTTGTGGGACAAGGAGCCGGACGTTTGCCTTTTCCGTAAGAGGCTCTGCTGAGTATGAACACCGTGAGGTGTACCGTTCCTGGGCAAGCACAGATCCCCAGTGCTGTTGTGCTTGTGGATAGGGTGCACGGGGACAGTGAAGTGCAGCAAGAGCTTTCAGGGCTGGCACCTTCCTTGTGGGACAAGGAGCCGGACGTTTGCCTTTTCGGAAAATTGCAATGCCGAGAACGGACACCGTGAGGTGTACCCTTCCTGGGCAAGCACAGATCCCCAGTGCTGTTGTGCCTGTGCATAGGCTGCACGGGGACAGTGAAGAGCAGCAAGAGCTTTCAGGGCTGGCACCTTCCTTGTGGGACAAGGAGCCGGACGTTTGCCTTTTCGGTAAGAGGCTCTGCTGAGAACGAACACCGTGAGGTGTACCGTTCCTGTCTAAGTACAGATTCCCAAAGCTGTTGTGCCTGTGCATAGGCTGCACGGGGACAGTGAAGAGCAGCAAGAGCTTTTAGGGCTGGCACCTTCTTTGTGGGACAAGGAGCTAGACGTTTGCCTTTACGGAAAGAGGCTCTGCTGAGAACGAACACCGTGAGGTGTACTGTTTCTGGGCAAGCACAGATCCCCAGTGCTGTTGTGCCTGTGCATACGCTGCACGGGGACAGTGAAGAGCAGCAAGAGCTTTCAGGGCTGGCACCTTCCTGGTGGGACAAGGAGCCGGACGTTTGCCTTTTCGGTAAGAGGCTCTGCTGAGAACGAACACCGTGAGGTGTACCGTTCCTGGGCAAGCACAGATCCCCAGTGCTGTTGTGCCTGTGCATAGGGTGCACGGGGACAGTGAAGAGCAGCCAGAGCTTTCAGGGCTGGCACCTTCCTTGTGGGACAAGGAGCCGGATGTTTGCCTTTTCAGAAGTAGCGTCTACCGAGTACAAGCGCCGTGAGATGTGCAGCCTGTGGGCAAGCACAGATCCCCAGTCCTGTTGTGCCTGTGCATAGGCTGCACGGGGACAGTGAAGAGCAGCAAGAGCTTTCTGGGCTGGCACCTTCCTTGTGGGACAAGGAGCCGGACGTTTGCCTTTTCGGTAAGAGGCTCTGCTGAGAACGAACACCGTGAGGTGTACCGTTCCTGTCTAAGTAGAGATTCCCAAAGCTGTTGTGCCTGTGCATAGGGTGCACGGGGACAGTGAAGAGCAGCAAGAGCTTTCAGGGCTGGCACCTTCCTTGTGGGACAAGGAGCCGGACGTTTGCCTTTTCTGTAAGAGGCTCTGCTGAGAACGAACACCGTGAGGTGTACCGTTCCTGTCTAAGTACAGATTCCCAAAGCTGTTGTGCCTGTGCATAGGGTGCACGGGGACAGTGAAGAGCAGCAAGAGCTTTCAGGGCTGGCACCTTCCTTGTGGGACAAGGAGCCGGACGTTTGCCTTTTCCGTAAGAGGCTCTGCTGAGAACGAACACCGTGACGTGTACCGTTCCTGGGCAAGCACAGATCCCCAGTGCTGTTGTGCCTGTGGATAGGCTGCACAGGGACAGTGAAGAGCAGCAAGAGCTTTCAGGGCTGGCACCTTCCTTGTGGGACAAGGAGCCGGACGTTTGCCTTTTCGGTAAGAGGCTCTGCTGAGAACGAACACCGTGAGGTGTACCGTTCCTGTCTAAGTACAGATTCCTAAAGCTGTTGTGCCTGTGGATAGGGTGCACGGGACAGTGAAGAGCAGCAAGAGCTTTCAGGGCTGGCACCTTCCTGGTGGGACAAGGAGCTGGACGTTTGCCTTTTCGGAAGGAGCGTCTGCCGAGTACAAGCGACGAAAGATGTGCAGCCTGTGGGCAAGCACAGATCCCCAGTGTTGTTGTGCCTGTGCATAGGCTGCACGGTGACAGTGAAGAGCAGCAAGAGCTTTCAGGGCTGGCACCTTCCTTGTGGGACAAGGAGCCGGACGTTTGCCTTTTCGGAAAGAGGCTCTGCTGAGAACGAACACTGTGAGGTGTACCGTTCCTGTCTAAGTACAGATTCCCAAAGCTGTTGTGCCTGTGGATAGGGTGCACGGGGACAGTGAAGAGCAGCAAGAGCTTTCAGGGCTGGCACCTTCCTTGTGGGACAAGGAGGCGGACATTTTCCTTTTCGGAAGGAGCGTCTGCCGAGTACAAGCGCCGTGAGATGTGCAGCCTGTGGGCAAGCAGAGATCCCCAGTGCTGTTGTGCCTGTGCATAGGCTGCACGGGGACAGTGAAGAGCAGCAAGAGCTTTCAGGGCTGGCACCTTCCTTGTGGGACAAGGAGCCGGACGTTTGCCTTTTCGGTAAGAGGCTCTGCTGAGAACGAACACCGTGAGGTGTACCGTTCCTGTCTAAGTACAGATTCCTAAAGCTGTTGTGCCTGTGCATAGGCTGCACGGGGACAGTGAAGAGCAGCAAGAGCTTTCAGGGCTGGCACCTTCCTTGTGGGACAAGGAGCCGGACGTTTGCCTTTTCGGAAAATTGCAATGCCGAGAACGGACACCGTGAGGTGTACTGTTCCTGGGCAAGCACAGATCCCCAGTGCTGTTGTGCCTGTGCATAGGGTGCACGGGGACAGTGAAGAGCAGCAAGAGCTTTCAGGGCTGGCACCTTCCTTGTGGGACAAGGATCTAGACGTTTGCCTTTTCGGAAAGAGGCTCTGCTGAGAACGAACACCGTGAGGTGTACCGTTCCTGTCTAAGTACAGATTCCCAAAGCTGTTGTGCCTGTGGATAGGCTGCACGGGGACAGTGAAGAGCAGCAAGAGCTTTCAGGGCTGGCACCTTCCTGGTGGGACAAGGAGCCGGACGTTTGCCTTTTCGGAAGGAGCGTCTGCCGAGTACAAGCGCCGTGAGATGTGCAGCCTGTGGGCAAGCACAGATCCCCAGAGCTGTTGTGCCTGTGCATAGGGTGCACGGGGACAGTGAAGAGCAGCAAGAGCTTTCAGGGCTGGCACCTTCCTTGTGGGACAAGGAGCCGGACGTTTGCCTTTTCGGAAAGAGGCTCTGCTGAGAACGAACACCGTGAGGTGTACCGTTCCTGTCTAAGTACAGATTCCCAAAGCTGTTGTGCCTGTGGATAGGGTGCACGGGGACAGTGAAGAGCAGCAAGAGCTTTCAGGGCTGGCACCTTCCTTGTGGGACAAGGAGCCGGACGTTTGCCTTTTCGGAAAGAGGCTCTGCTGAGAACGAACACCGTGAGGTGTACCGTTCCTGTCTAAGTACAGATTCCCAAAGCTGTTGTGCCTGTGCATAGGCTGCACGGGGACAGTGAAGAGCAGCAAGAGCTTTCAGGGCTGGCACCTTCCTTGTGGGACAAGGAGCCGGACGTTTGCCTTTTCGGAAAATTGCAATGCCGAGAACGGACACCGTGAGGTGTACTGTTCCTGGGCAAGCACAGATCCCCAGTGCTGTTGTGCCTGTGCATAGGGTGCACGGGGACTGTGAAGAGCAGCAAGAGCTTTCAGGGCTGGCACCTTCCTTGTGGGACAAGGAGCCGGACGGTTGCCGTTTCGGAAAGAGGCTCTGCTGAGAACGAACACCGTGAGGTGTACCGTTCCTGGGCAAGCAGAGATCCCCAGTGCTGTTGTGCCTGTGCATAGGCTGCACGGGGACAGTGAAGAGCAGCAAGAGCTTTTAGGGCTGGCACCTTCCTTGTGGGACAAGGAGCCGGACGTTTGCCTTTTCCGTAAGAGGCTCTGCTGAGAACAAACACCGTGAGGTGTACCGTTCCTGTCTAAGTACAGATTCCTAAAGCTGTTGTGCCTGTGGATAGGGTGCACGGGGACAGTGAAGAGCAGCAAGAGCTTTCAGGGCTGGCACCTTCCTTGTGGGACAAGGAGCCGGACGTTTGCCTTTTCGGAAGGAGCGTCTGCCGAGTACAAGCGCCGTGAGATGTGCAGCCTGTGGGCAAGCACAGATCCCCAGTGCTGTTGTGCCTGTGCATAGGCTGCACGGGGACAGTGAAGAGCAGCAAGAGCTTTCAGGGCTGGCACCTTCCGTGTGGGACAAGGAGCCGGACGTTTGCCTTTTCGGAAAGAGGCTCTGCTGAGAACGAACACCGTGAGGTGTACCGTTCCTGTCTAAGTAGAGATTACCAAAGCTGTTGTGCCTGTGCATAGGGTGCACGGGGACAGTGAAGAGCAGCAAGAGCTTTCAGGGCTGGCACCTTCCTTGTGGGACAAGGAGCCGGACGTTTGCCTTTTCGGTAAGAGGCTCTGCTGAGAACGAACACCGTGAGGTGTACCGTTCCTGTCTAAGTACAGATTCCCAAAGCTGTTGTGCCTGTGCATAGGCTGCACGGGGACAGTGAAGAGCAGCAAGAGCTTTTAGGGCTGGCACCTTCTTTGTGGGACAAGGAGCTAGACGTTTGCCTTTACGGAAAGAGGCTCTGCTGAGAACGAACACCGTGAGGTGTACTGTTTCTGGGCAAGCACAGATCCCCAGTGCTGTTGTGCCTGTGCATACGCTGCACGGGGACAGTGAAGAGCAGCAAGAGCTTTCAGGGCTGGCACCTTCCTGGTGGGACAAGGAGCCGGACGTTTGCCTTTTCGGTAAGAGGCTCTGCTGAGAACGAACACCGTGAGGTGTACCGTTCCTGGGCAAGCACAGATCCCCAGTGCTGTTGTGCCTGTGCATAGGGTGCACGGGGACAGTGAAGAGCAGCCAGAGCTTTCAGGGCTGGCACCTTCCTTGTGGGACAAGGAGCCGGATGTTTGCCTTTTCAGAAGTAGCGTCTACCGAGTACAAGCGCCGTGAGATGTGCAGCCTGTGGGCAAGCACAGATCCCCAGTCCTGTTGTGCCTGTGCATAGGCTGCACGGGGACAGTGAAGAGCAGCAAGAGCTTTCTGGGCTGGCACCTTCCTTGTGGGACAAGGAGCCGGACGTTTGCCTTTTCGGTAAGAGGCTCTGCTGAGAACGAACACCGTGAGGTGTACCGTTCCTGTCTAAGTAGAGATTCCCAAAGCTGTTGTGCCTGTGGATAGGGTGCACAGGGACAGTGAAGAGCAGCAAGAGCTTTCAGGGCTGGCACCTTCCTTGTGGGACAAGGAGCCGGACGTTTGCCTTTTCCGTAAGAGGCTCTGCTGAGAACGAACACCGTGAGGTGTACCGTTCCTGTCTAAGTAGAGATTCCCAAAGCTGTTGTGCCTGTGCATAGGGTGCACGGGGACAGTGAAGAGCAGCAAGAGCTTTCAGGGCTGGCACCTTCCTTGTGGGACAAGGAGCCGGACGTTTGCCTTTTCGGAAAGAGGCTCTGCTGAGAACGAACACTGTGAGGTGTACCGTTCCTGTCTAAGTACAGATTCCCAAAGCTGTTGTGCCTGTGGATAGGGTGCACGGGGACAGTGAAGAGCAGCAAGAGCTTTCAGGGCTGGCACCTTCCTTGTGGGACAAGGAGGCGGACATTTTCCTTTTCGGAAGGAGCGTCTGCCGAGTACAAGCGCCGTGAGATGTGCAGCCTGTGGGCAAGCAGAGATCCCCAGTGCTGTTGTGCCTGTGCATAGGCTGCACGGGGACAGTGAAGAGCAGCAAGAGCTTTCAGGGCTGGCACCTTCCTTGTGGGACAAGGAGCCGGACGTTTGCCTTTTCGGTAAGAGGCTCTGCTGAGAACGAACACCGTGAGGTGTACCGTTCCTGGGCAAGCAGAGATCCCCAGTGCTGTTGTGCCTGTGCATAGGCTGCACGGGGACAGTGAAGAGCAGCAAGAGCTTTCAGGGCTGGCACCTTCCTTGTGGGACAAGGAGCCGGACGTTTGCCTTTTCCGTAAGAGTCTCTGCTGAGAACGAACACCGTGACGTGTACCGTTCCTGGGCAAGCACAGATCCCCAGTGCTGTTGTGCCTGTGGATAGGCTGCACAGGGACAGTGAAGAGCAGCAAGAGCTTTCAGGGCTGGCACCTTCCTTGTGGGACAAGGAGCCGGACGTTTGCCTTTTCGGAAAGAGGCTCTGCTGAGAACGAACACCGTGAGGTGTACCGTTCCTGTCTAAGTACAGATTCCTAAAGCTGTTGTGCCTGTGGATAGGGTGCACGGGACAGTGAAGAGCAGCAAGAGCTTTCAGGGCTGGCACCTTCCTGGTGGGACAAGGAGCTGGACGTTTGCCTTTTCGGAAGGAGCGTCTGCCGAGTACAAGCGCCGAAAGATGTGCAGCCTGTGGGCAAGCACAGATCCCCAGTGTTGTTGTGCCTGTGCATAGGCTGCACGGTGACAGTGAAGAGCAGCAAGAGCTTTCAGGGCTGGCACCTTCCTTGTGGGACAAGGAGCCGGACGTTTGCCTTTTCGGAAAGAGGCTCTGCTGAGAACGAACACTGTGAGGTGTACCGTTCCTGTCTAAGTACAGATTCCCAAAGCTGTTGTGCCTGTGGATAGGGTGCACGGGGACAGTGAAGAGCAGCAAGAGCTTTCAGGGCTGGCACCTTCCTTGTGGGACAAGGAGGCGGACATTTTCCTTTTCGGAAGGAGCGTCTGCCGAGTACAAGCGCCGTGAGATGTGCAGCCTGTGGGCAAGCAGAGATCCCCAGTGCTGTTGTGCCTGTGCATAGGCTGCACGGGGACAGTGAAGAGCAGCAAGAGCTTTCAGGGCTGGCACCTTCCTTGTGGGACAAGGAGCCGGACGTTTGCCTTTTCGGTAAGAGGCTCTGCTGAGAACGAACACCGTGAGGTGTACCGTTCCTGGGCAAGCACAGATCCCCAGTGCTGTTGTGCCTGTGCATAGGCTGCACGGGGACAGTGAAGAGCAGCAAGAGCTTTCAGGGCTGGCACCTTCCTTGTGGGACAAGGAGCCGGACGTTTGCCTTTTCGGTAAGAGGCTCTGCTGAGAACGAACACCGTGAGGTGTACCGTTCCTGTCTAAGTACAGATTCCTAAAGCTGTTGTGCCTGTGCATAGGGTGCACGGGGACAGTGAAGAGCAGCAAGAGCTTTCAGGGCTGGCACCTTCCTTGTGGGACAAGGAGCCGGACGTTTGCCTTTTCGGAAAATTGCAATGCCGAGAACGGACACCGTGAGGTGTACTGTTCCTGGGCAAGCACAGATCCCCAGTGCTGTTGTGCCTGTGCATAGGGTGCACGGGGACAGTGAAGAGCAGCAAGAGCTTTCAGGGCTGGCACCTTCCTTGTGGGACAAGGATCTAGACGTTTGCCTTTTCGGAAAGAGGCTCTGCTGAGAACGAACACCGTGAGGTGTACTGTTTCTGGGCAAGCACAGATCCCCAGTGCTGTTGTGCCTGTGCATAGGCTGCACGGGGACAGTGAAGAGCAGCAAGAGCTTTCAGGGCTGGCACCTTCCTTGTGGGACAAGGAGCCGGACGTTTGCCTTTTCGGAAAATTGCAATGCCGAGAACGGACACCGTGAGGTGTACCGTTCCTGGGCAAGCACAGATCCCCAGTGCTGTTGTGCCTGTGCATAGGCTGCACGGGGACAGTGAAGAGCAGCAAGAGCTTTCAGGGCTGGCACCTTCCTGGTGGGACAAGGAGCCGGACGTTTGCCTTTTCGGAAAGAGCATCTGCCGAGTACAAGCGCCGTGAGATGTGCAGCCTGTGGGCAAGCACAGATCCCCAGTGCTGTTGTGCCTGTGCATGCGCTGCACGGGGACAGTGAAGAGCAGCAAGAGCTTTCAGGGCTGGCACCTTCCTTGTGGGACAAGGAGCCGGACGTTTGCCTTTTCGGAAAGAGGCTCTGCTGAGAACGAACACCGTGAGGTGTACCGTTCCTGTCTAAGTACAGATTCCCAAAGCTGTTGTGCCTGTGGATAGGGTGCACGGGGACAGTGAAGAGCAGCAAGAGCTTTCAGGGCTGGCACCTTCCTTGTGGGACAAGGAGCCGGACGTTTGCCTTTCCGGAAGGAGCGTCTGCCGAGTACAAGCGCCGTGAGATGTGCAGCCTGTGGGCAAGCACAGATCCCCAGTGCTGTTGTGCCTGTGCATAGGGTGCACGGGGACAGTGAAGAGCAGCAAGAGCTTTCAGGGCTGGCACCTTCCTTGTGGGACAAGGAGCCGGACGTTTGCCTTTTCCGTAAGAGGATCTGCTGAGAACGAACACCGTGAGGTGTACCGTTCCTGTCTAAGTACAGATTCCCAAAGCTGTTGTGCCTGTGGATAGGGTGCACGGGGACAGTGAAGAGCAGCAAGAGCTTTCAGGGCTGGCACCTTCCTTGTGGGACAAGGAGCCGGACGTTTGCCTTTTCGGAAAATTGCAATGCCGAGAACGGACACCGTGAGGTGTACTGTTCCTGGGCAAGCACAGATCCCCAGTGCTGTTGTGCCTGTGCATAGGGTGCACGGGGACAGTGAAGAGCAGCAAGAGCTTTCAGGGCTGGCACCTTCCTTGTGGGACAAGGATCTAGACGTTTGCCTTTTAGGAAAACTGCAATGCCAAGAACGGACACCGTGAGGTGTACCGTTCCTGGGCAAGCACAGATCCCCAGTGCTGTTGTGCCTGTGGATAGGGTGCACGGGGACAGTGAAGAGCAGCAAGAGCTTTCAGGGCTGGCACCTTCCTTGTGGGACAAGGAGCCGGACGTTTGCCTTTTCCGTAAGAGTCTCTGCTGAGAACGAACACCGTGACGTGTACCGTTCCTGGGCAAGCACAGATCCCCAGTGCTGTTGTGCCTGTGGATAGGCTGCACAGGGACAGTGAAGAGCAGCAAGAGCTTTCAGGGCTGGCACCTTCCTTGTGGGACAAGGAGCCGGACGTTTGCCTTTTCGGAAAGAGGCTCTGCTGAGAACGAACACCGTGAGGTGTACCGTTCCTGTCTAAGTACAGATTCCTAAAGCTGTTGTGCCTGTGGATAGGGTGCACGGGACAGTGAAGAGCAGCAAGAGCTTTCAGGGCTGGCACCTTCCTGGTGGGACAAGGAGCTGGACGTTTGCCTTTTCGGAAGGAGCGTCTGCCAAGTACAAGCGCCGAAAGATGTGCAGCCTGTGGGCAAGCACAGATCCCCAGTGTTGTTGTGCCTGTGCATAGGCTGCACGGTGACAGTGAAGAGCAGCAAGAGCTTTCAGGGCTGGCACCTTCCTTGTGGGACAAGGAGCCGGACGTTTGCCTTTTCGGAAAGAGGCTCTGCTGAGAACGAACACTGTGAGGTGTACCGTTCCTGTCTAAGTACAGATTCCCAAAGCTGTTGTGCCTGTGGATAGGGTGCACGGGGACAGTGAAGAGCAGCAAGAGCTTTCAGGGCTGGCACCTTCCTTGTGGGACAAGGAGGCGGACATTTTCCTTTTCGGAAGGAGCGTCTGCCGAGTACAAGCGCCGTGAGATGTGCAGCCTGTGGGCAAGCAGAGATCCCCAGTGCTGTTGTGCCTGTGCATAGGCTGCACGGGGACAGTGAAGAGCAGCAAGAGCTTTCAGGGCTGGCACCTTCCTTGTGGGACAAGGAGCCGGACGTTTGCCTTTTCCGTAAGAGGCTCTGCTGAGAACGAACACCGTGAGGTGTACCGTTCCTGGGCAAGCACAGATCCCCAGTGCTGTTGTGCCTGTGCATAGGCTGCACGGGGACAGTGAAGAGCAGCAAGAGCTTTCAGGGCTGGCACCTTCCTTGTGGGACAAGGAGCCGGACGTTTGCCTTTTCGGTAAGAGGCTCTGCTGAGAACGAACACCGTGAGGTGTACCGTTCCTGTCTAAGTACAGATTCCTAAAGCTGTTGTGCCTGTGCATAGGGTGCACGGGGACAGTGAAGAGCAGCAAGAGCTTTCAGGGCTGGCACCTTCCTTGTGGGACAAGGAGCCGGACGTTTGCCTTTTCGGAAAATTGCAATGCCGAGAACGGACACCGTGAGGTGTACTGTTCCTGGGCAAGCACAGATCCCCAGTGCTGTTGTGCCTGTGCATAGGCTGCACGGGGACAGTGAAGAGCAGCAAGAGCTTTCAGGGCTGGCACCTTCCTTGTGGGACAAGGATCTAGACGTTTGCCTTTTCGGAAAGAGGCTCTGCTGAGAACGAACACCGTGAGGTGTACTGTTTCTGGGCAAGCACAGATCCCCAGTGCTGTTGTGCCTGTGCATAGGCTGCACGGGGACAGTGAAGAGCAGCAAGAGCTTTCAGGGCTGGCACCTTCCTTGTGGGACAAGGAGCCGGACGTTTGCCTTTTCGGAAAATTGCAATGCCGAGAACGGACACCGTGAGGTGTACCGTTCCTGGGCAAGCACAGATCCCCAGTGCTGTTGTGCCTGTGCATAGGCTGCACGGGGACAGTGAAGAGCAGCAAGAGCTTTCAGGGCTGGCACCTTCCTGGTGGGACAAGGAGCCGGACGTTTGCCTTTTCGGAAAGAGCATCTGCCGAGTACAAGCGCCGTGAGATGTGCAGCCTGTGGGCAAGCACAGATCCCCAGTGCTGTTGTGCCTGTGCATGCGCTGCACGGGGACAGTGAAGAGCAGCAAGAGCTTTCAGGGCTGGCACCTTCCTTGTGGGACAAGGAGCCGGACGTTTGCCTTTTCGGAAAGAGGCTCTGCTGAGAACGAACACCGTGAGGTGTACCGTTCCTGTCTAAGTACAGATTCCCAAAGCTGTTGTGCCTGTGGATAGGGTGCACGGGGACAGTGAAGAGCAGCAAGAGCTTTCAGGGCTGGCACCTTCCTTGTGGGACAAGGAGCCGGACGTTTGCCTTTCCGGAAGGAGCGTCTGCCGAGTACAAGCGCCGTGAGATGTGCAGCCTGTGGGCAAGCACAGATCCCCAGTGCTGTTGTGCCTGTGCATAGGGTGCACGGGGACAGTGAAGAGCAGCAAGAGCTTTCAGGGCTGGCACCTTCCTTGTGGGACAAGGAGCCGGACGTTTGCCTTTTCCGTAAGAGGATCTGCTGAGAACGAACACCGTGAGGTGTACCGTTCCTGTCTAAGTACAGATTCCCAAAGCTGTTGTGCCTGTGGATAGGGTGCACGGGGACAGTGAAGAGCAGCAAGAGCTTTCAGGGCTGGCACCTTCCTTGTGGGACAAGGAGCCGGACGTTTGCCTTTTCGGAAAATTGCAATGCCGAGAACGGACACCGTGAGGTGTACTGTTCCTGGGCAAGCACAGATCCCCAGTGCTGTTGTGCCTGTGCATAGGGTGCACGGGGACTGTGAAGAGCAGCAAGAGCTTTCAGGGCTGGCACCTTCCTTGTGGGAGAAGGAGCCGGACGGTTGCCGTTTCGGAAAGGGGCTCTGCTGAGAACGAACACCGTGAGGTGTACCGTTCCTGGGCAAGCAGAGATCCCCAGTGCTGTTGTGCCTGTGCATAGGCTGCACGGGGACAGTGAAGAGCAGCAAGAGCTTTTAGGGCTGGCACCTTCCTTGTGGGACAAGGAGCCGGACGTTTGCCTTTTCCGTAAGAGGCTCTGCTGAGAACAAACACCGTGAGGTGTACCGTTCCTGTCTAAGTACAGATTCCTAAAGCTGTTGTGCCTGTGGATAGTGTGCACGGGGACAGTGAAGAGCAGCAAGAGCTTTCAGGGCTGGCACCTTCCTTGTGGGACAAGGAGCCGGACGTTTGCCTTTTCGGAAGGAGCGTCTGCCGATTACAAGCGCCGTGAGATGTGCAGCCTGTGGGCAAGCAGAGATCCCCAGTGCTGTTGTGCCTGTGCATAGGCTGCACGGGGACAGTGAAGAGCAGCAAGAGCTTTCTGGGCTGGCACCTTCCGTGTGGGACAAGGAGCCGGACGTTTGCCTTTTCGGAAAGAGGCTCTGCTGAGAACGAACACCGTGAGGTGTACCGTTCCTGTGTAAGTAGAGATTCCCAAAGCTGTTGTGCCTGTGGATAGGGTGCACGGGGACAGTGAAGAGCAGCAAGAGCTTTCAGGGCTGGCACCTTCCTTGTGGGACAAGGAGCCGGACGTTTGCCTTTTCGGTAAGAGGCTCTGCTGAGAACGAACACCGTGAGGTGTACCGTTCCTGTCTAAGTACAGATTCCCAAAGCTGTTGTGCCTGTGCATAGGCTGCACGGGGACAGTGAAGAGCAGCAAGAGCTTTTAGGGCTGGCACCTTCTTTGTGGGACAAGGAGCTAGACGTTTGCCTTTACGGAAAGAGGCTCTGCTGAGAACGAACACCGTGAGGTGTACTGTTTCTGGGTAAGCACAGATCCCCAGTGCTGTTGTGCCTGTGCATAGGCTGCACGGGGACAGTGAAGAGCAGCAAGAGCTTTCAGGGCTGGCACCTTCCTTGTGGGACAAGGAGCCGGACGTTTGCCTTTTCGGAAAATTGCAATGCCAAGAACGGACACCGTGAGGTGTACCGTTCCTGGGCAAGAACAGATCCCCAGTGCTGTTGTGCCTGTGGATAGGGTGCACGGGGACAGTGAAGAGCAGCAAGAGCTTTCAGGGCTGGCACCTTCCTGGTGGGACAAGGAGCCGGACGTTTGCCTTTTCGGTAAGAGGCTCTGCTGAGAACGAACACCGTGAGGTGTACCGTTCCTGTCTAAGTACAGATTCCCAAAGCTGTTGTGCCTGTGGATAGGGTGCACGGGGACAGTGAAGAGCAGCAAGAGCTTTCAGGGCTGGCACCTTCCTTGTGGGACAAGGAGACGGACGTTTGCCTTTTCGGAAGGAGCGTCTGCCGAGTACAAGCGCCGTGAGATGTGCAGCCTGTGGGCAAGCACAGATCCCCAGTGCTGTTGTGCCTGTGCATACGCTGCACGGGGACAGTGAAGAGCAGCAAGAGCTTTCTGGGCTGGCACCTTCCTTGTGGGACAAGGAGCCGGACGTTTGCCTTTTCCGTAAGAGGCTCTGCTGAGAACGAACACCGTGAGGTGTACCGTTCCTGGGCAAGCACAGATCCCCAGTGCTGTTGTGCCTGTGCATAGGGTGCATGGGGACAGTGAAGAGCAGCAAGAGCTTTCAGGGCTGGCACCTTCCTTGTGGGACAAGGAGCCGGACGTTTGCCTTTTCGGAAAGAGGCTCTGCTGAGAACGAACACCGTGAGGTGTACCGTTCCTGTCTAAGTACAGATTCCCAAAGCTGTTGTGCCTGTGGATAGGGTGCACGGGGACAGTGAAGAGCAGCAAGAGCTTTCAGGGCTGGCACCTTCCTTGTGGGACAAGGAGCCGGACGTTTGCCTTTTCCGTAAGAGGCTCTGCTGAGAACGAACACCGTGAGGTGTACCGTTCCTGTCTAAGTACAGATTCCTAAAGCTGTTGTGCCTGTGCATAGGGTGCACGGGGACAGTGAAGAGCAGCAAGAGCTTTCAGGGCTGGCACCTTCCTTGTGGGAAAAGGAGCCGGACGTTTGCCTTTTCCCTAAGAGGCTCTGCTGAGAACGAACACCGTGAGGTGTACCGTTCCTGGGCAAGCACAGATCCCCAGTGCTGTTGTGCCTGTGCATACGCTGCACGGGGACAGTGAAGAGCAGCAAGAGCTTTCAGGGCTGGCACCTTCCTTGTGGGATAGGAGCCGGACGTTTGCCTTTTCGGTAAGAGGCTCTGCTGAGAATGAACACCGTGAGGTGTACCGTTCCTGTCTAAGTACAGATTCCCAAAGCTGTTGTGCCTGTGGATAGGCAGCACGGGGACAGTGAAGAGCAGCAAGAGCTTTCAGGGCTGGCACCTTCCTTGTGGGACAAGGAGCCGGACGTTTGCCTTTTCCGTAAGAGGCTCTGCTGAGAACGAAGACTGTGAGGTGTACCGTTCCTGTCTAAGTACAGATTCCCAAAGCTGTTTTGCCTGTGGATAGGGTGCACGGGGACAGTGAAGAGCAGCAAGAGCTTTCAGGGCTGGCACCTTCCTGGTGGGACAAGGAGCCGGACGTTTGCCTTTTCGGAAAGAGGCTCTGCTGAGAACGAACACCGTGAGGTGTACCGTTCCTGTCTAAGTAGAGATTCCCAAAGCTGTTGTGCCTGTTGATGGGGTGCACGGGGACAGTGAAGAGCAGCAAGAGCTTTCAGGGCTGGCACCTTCCTTGTGGGACAAGGAGCCGGACGTTTGCCTTTTCCGTAAGAGTCTCTGCTGAGAACGAACACCGTGAGGTGAACCGTTCCTGGGCAAGCACGGATCCCCAGTGCTGTTGTGCCTGTGCATAGGCTGCACGGGGACAGTGAAGAGCAGCAAGAGCTTTCAGGGCTGGCACCTTCCTTGTGGGACAAGGAGCCGGACGTTTGCCTTTTCGGAAGGAGCGTCTGCCGAGTACAAGCGCCATGAGATGTGCAGCCTGTGGGCAAGCACAGATCCCCAGTGCTGTTGTGCCTGTGCATAGGCTGCACGGGGACAGTGAAGAGCAGCAAGAGCTTTCAGGGCTGGCACCTTCCTTGTGGGACAAGGAGCCGGACGTTTGCCTTTTCGGAAAATTGCAATGCCGAGAACGGACACCGTGAGGTGTACCGTTCCTGGGCAAGCACAGATCCCCAGTGCTGTTGTGCCTGTGCATTGGCTACACGGGGACAGTGAAGAGCAGCAAGAGCTTTCTGGGCTGGCACCTTCCTTGTGGGACAAGGAGCCGGACGTTTGCCTTTTCGGAAGGAGCGTCTGCCGAGTACAAGCGCCGTGAGATGTGCAGCCTGTGGGCAAGCACAGATCCCCAGTGCTGTTGTGCCTGTGCATAGGCTGCACGGGGACAGTGAAGAGCAGCAAGAGCTTTCAGGGCTGGCACCTTCCTTGTGGGACAAGGAGCCGGACGTTTGCCTTTTTGGTAAGTGGCTCTGCTGAGAACGAACACCGTGAGGTGTACCGTTCCTGGGCAAGCACAGATCCCCAGTGCTGTTGTGCCTGTGCATAGGCTGCATGGGGACAGTGAAGAGCAGCAAGAGCTTTCAGGGCTGGCACCTTCCTTGTGGGACAAGGAGCCGGACGTTTGCCTTTTCGGAAGGAGCGTCTGCCGAGTACAAGCGCCGTGAGATGTGCAGCCTGTGGGCAAGCACAGATCCCCAGTGCTGTTGTGCCTGTGCATACGCTGCACGGGGACAGTGAAGAGCAGCAAGAGCTTTCAGGGCTGGCACCTTCCTTGTGGGACAAGGAGCCGGACGTTTGCCTTTTCGGAAAGAGGCTCTGCTGAGAACGAACACCGTGAGGTGTACCGTTCTTGTCTAAGTACAGATTCCCAAAGGTGTTGTGCCTGTGCATAGGGTGCACGGGGACAGTGAAGAGCAGCAAGAGCTTTTAGGGCTGGCACCTTCCTTGTGGGACAAGGATCTACACGTTTGCCTTTTCGGAAAGAGGCTCTGCTGAGAACGAACACCGTGAGGTGTACCGTTCTTGTCTAAGTACAGATTCCCAAAGGTGTTGTGCCTGTGGATAGGGTGCACGGGGACAGTGAAGAGCAGCAAGAGCTTTCTGGGCTGGCACCTTCCTTCTGGGACAAGGAGCCGGACGTTTGCCTTTTCGGAAAATTGCAATGCCGAGAACGGACACCGTGAGGTGTACCGTTCCTGGGCAAGCAGAGATCCCCAGTGCTGTTGTGCCTGTGGATAGGGTGCACGGGGACAGTGAAGAGCAGCAAGAGCTTTCAGGGCTGGCACCTTCCTTGTGGGACAAGGAGCCGGACGTTTGCCTTTTCGGAAGGAGCGTCTGCCGAGTACAAGCGCCGTGAGATGTGCAGCCTGTGGGCAAGCAGAGATCCCCAGTGCTGTTGTGCCTGTGGATAGGCTGCATGGGGACAGTGAAGAGCAGCAAGAGCTTTCAGGGCTGGCACCTTCCTTGTGGGACAAGGAGCCGGACGTTTGCCTTTTCCGTAAGAGGCTCTGCTGAGAACGAACACCGTGAGGTGTACCGTTCCTGTCTAAGTACAGATTCCCAGTGCTGTTGTGCATGTGGATAGGCTGCACGGGGACAGTGAAGAGCAGCAAGAGCTTTCAGGGCTGGCACCTTCCTTGTGGGACAAGGAGCCGGACGTTTGCCTTTTCGGAAAATTGCAATGCCGAGAACGGACACCGTGAGGTGTACCGTTCCTGGGCAAGCACAGATCCCCAGTGCTGTTGTGCCTGTGCATAGGCTGCACGGGGACAGTGAAGAGCAGCAAGAGCTTTCAGGGCTGGCACCTTCCTTGTGGGACAAGGAGCCGGACGTTTGCCTTTTCCGTAAGAGGCTCTGCTGAGAACGAACACCGTGAGGTGTACCGTTCCTGTGCAAGCACAGATCCCCAGTGCTGTTGTGCCTGTGCATAGGCTGCACGGGGACAGTGAAAAACAGCAAGAGCTTTCAGGGCTGGCACCTTCCTTGTGGGACAAGGAGCCGGACGTTTGCCTTTTCGGAAGGAGCGTCTGCCGAGTACAAGCGCCGTGAGATGTGCAGCCTGTGGGCAAGCACAGATCCCCAGTGCTGTTGTGCCTGTGCATAGGCTGCACGGGGACAGTGAAGAGCAGCAAGAGCTTTCAGGGCTGGCACCTTCCTTGTGGGACAAGGAGCCAGACGTTTGCCTTTTCGGAAAATTACAATGCCGAGAACGGACACCGTGAGGTGTACCGTTCCTGGGCAAGCACAGATCCCCAGTGCTGTTGTGCCTGTGCATTGGCTACACGGGGACAGTGAGGAGCAGCAAGAGCTTTCTGGGCTGGCACCTTCCTTGTGGGACAAGGAGCCGGACGTTTGCCTTTTCCGTAAGAGGCTCTGCTGAGAACGAACACCGTGAGGTGTTGTCGTGGTTTAACCCCAGCCAGCAACTAAGCACCACGCAGCCGCTCACTCACTTCCCCCCCATCCAGTGGGATGGGGGAGAAAATCAGGAAAAGAAGTAAAACTCCTGGGTTGAGATAAGAACGGTTTAATAGAACAGAAAAGAAGAAACTAATAATGATAATGATAACACTAATAAAATGACAACAGTAAGTAATAAAAGGATTGAAATGTACAAATGATGCACAGGGCAATTGCTCACCACCCGCCGACCGACACCCAGCCAGTCCCCGAGCGGCCAAAAAAAACTGCCTCCCCCCCCTTCCCAGTTCCTAAACTAGATGGGACGTCACATGGTATGGAATACACCGTTGGCCAGTTTGGGTCAGGTGCCCTGGCTGGGCATGAGAAGCTGAAAATCCTTGACTATAGTCTAAACACTACTGAGCAACAACTGAAAACATCAGTGTTATCAACATTCTTCACATACTGAACTCAAAACATAGCACTGTACCAGCTACTAGGAAGACAGTTAACTCCATCCCGGCTGAAACCAGGACAGTATCCACCCCTTATTCTATACCATTGACGTCATGCTCAGTTCCCATACCTTTAGTTACATTCTGATCAATCATCACCACCTTTCCATCCCTTTGAGACATATGAACAATGATATATATATATATATATATATAAAAGTATATACACACAGAGATATCAGTTCTTTAGTTCATGGGTTACGTTCATAAAATGTTTGAGTTCATTTAGTTTCCGACTCTGGGCTCCATCTGTCATACCAGTCTGTCTGGGCAGGAGGGATGGTGCAAAGTCCTCTCAGTCGGTAGAGCAGAATTGGGCTTCTGTGCGGTGTGAGGAGCAGATGACATTTGATGCAACAGGAGGATGGTGTGCACCGTTGGATTGTTGTATGCTGGAGTCAGTTCTGGTTCCACCTCTACGGCGCTTTGCTCAGTTTTATCACAGTTCTTTCTTGCTTGATCCAAGTGATTCTTACTATAGTACTATGGATATAGCATATAACAATTATAGTAATGATAACATACAGTAGCAGGGTTATACAGCAACTAATATCATACAGTTTAATTCTGGCTATTTTCACCTAAAATCAAATCCCCTTGAGGCACACATCGGACTTCCCCATCTTTTCGCATCACCCACCAAGTGCACCCAGGCCCTTGAGCAAAAGCAATCCCACGAATGGGTTTACCTTTGCCTGAGGCAGGAGTAACCCAGACTGTTTTCCCTAACATGTTTTTCATGTGCACTACAGGGACTTTATCCCCTTCTACAGTATGTAAAAATTCTGATTGGGCAGGGCCACTCCGATTGGCAGATCCTCTGGTGTTGACTAACCAGGTGGCTTTTGCTAAATGTGTATCCCAATGTTTGAAGGTTCCACCCCCCATTGCTCTCAATGTAGTCTTTAACAGTCCATTGTATCGCTCAATTTTCCCAGAGGCTGGTGCATGATAGGGGATATGATACACCCACTCAATGCCATGCTCTTTGGCCCAGGTGTTTATGAGGTTGTTTCGGAAATGAGTCCCATTGTCTGACTCAATTCTTTCTGGGGTGCCGTGTCGCCACAAGACCTGCTTCTCAAGGCCCAGGATAGTGTTCCGGGCAGTGGCATGGGGTACAGAGTATGTTTCCAGCCATCCGGTGGTTGCTTCCACCATTGTCAGCACATAGCGCTTGCCTTGGCGAGTTTGTGGGAGTGTGATATAGTCAATCTGCCAGGCTTCCCCAAATTTATATTTCAGCCATCGCCCTCCATACCACAGGGGCTTTAACCGCTTGGCTTGCTTAATTGCAGCACATGTTTCACATTCATGGATAACCTGTGCGATAGTGTCCATGGTCAGGTCCACCCCTCGGTCTCGAGCCCATCTATATGTTGCATCTCTTCCCTGATGGCCTGAAGTATCATGGGCCCACCGAGCCATAAATAGCTCACCCTTCTGTTGCCAGTCCAGGTCCACCTGAGCCACTTCAATCTTGGCAGCCTGATCCACCTGTTCGTTGTTCCGATGTTCTTCAGTGGCCCGACCCTTGGGTACGTGAGCATCTACATGACGTACTTTTACAACCAGATTCTCTAACCGGGACGCAATATCTTGCCACAGTGCCGCAGCCCAAATGGGTTTACCTCTGCGCTGCCAGTTGCTCTGCTTCCATTGCTGTAACCACCCCCACAGGGCATTTGCCACCATCCATGAGTCAGTATAGAGATAGAGCACTGGCCACTTTTCTCTTTCAGCAATATCTAATGCTAGCTGGATGGCTTTCACCTCTGCAAACTGACTCGATTCACCCTCTCCTTCAGCGGTTTCTGCAACTTGTCGCTTGGGACTCCATACAGCAGCCTTCCACCTACGATGCTTTCCCACGATGCGGCAGGACCCATCAGTGAACAGGGCATATTGCCTCTCATTTTCTGGCAGTTTATTATACAGCGGGGCCTCTTCAGCCCGTGCCACCTCCTCCTCTGGCGACATTCCAAAATCTTTGCCTTCTGGCCAGTCCGTGATCACTTCTAAAATTCCTGGGCGACTGGGGTTTCCTATGCGAGCCCGTTGTGTGATCAATGCGATCCACTTACTCCACGTGGCGTCAGTCGCGTGATGTGTAGAGGAGACCCTCCCTTTGAACATCCAGCCCAGCACTGGCAGTCGGGGTGCTAAGAGGAGCTGTGTTTCAGTACCAACCACTTCTGAGGCGGCTCGAACTCCTTCATACGCTGCCAATATCTCTTTTTCAGTTGGGGTATAGCGAGCCTCGGATCCTCGATATCCTCGACTCCAGAACCCCAGGGGTCGGCCTCGGGTCTCCCCAGGTGCTTTCTGCCAGAGGCTCCAGGTAGGGCCATTCTCCCCAGCTGCAGTATAGAGCACATTTTTAACATCTTGTCCTGTCCGGACTGGTCCAAGGGCTACGGCATGAACAATCTCCCGTTTAATTTGTTCAAAGGCTTGTTGTTGTTCAGGGCCCCATTTAAAATCATTCTTCTTCCGGGTCACTTGATAGAGAGGGCTTACAATCAAACTGTAATTTGGAATATGCATTCTCCAAAACCCCACGACACCTAGGAAGGCCTGTGTGTCCTTTTTATTAGTCGGGGGAGACATAGCTGCTATTTTATTAATCACATCCATTGGGATCTGACGACGTCCATCTTGCCATTTTATTCCCAAAAACTGGATCTCCTGTGCAGGTCCCTTGACCTTACTTTCTTTTATGGCAAAACCGGCTTCCAGAAGGATTTGGATTATTTTCTTCCCTTTCTCAAAAACTTCTTCTGCCGTGTTGCCCCATATGATGATGTCATCAATGTATTGCAGGTGTTCCGGAGCTTCACCCTTTTCCAGTGCAGTCTGGATTAGTCCATGGCAAATGGTGGGGCTGTGTTTCCACCCCTGGGGCAATCGATTCCAAGTGTACTGGACACCCCTCCAAGTAAAGGCAAATTGTGGACGACACTCTGCTGCCAGAGGGATTGAGAAAAACGCATTAGCAATGTCAATTGTGGCATACCACTTGGCTGCCTTTGACTCTAGTTCGTATTGAAGTTCTAGCATATCTGGAACGGCAGCACTCAGCGGTGGCGTAACTTCATTCAGGCCGCGATAGTCGACTGTTAGTCTCCACTCCCCATTAGACTTCCGCACTGGCCATATGGGACTATTAAAGGGTGAGCGAGTTTTGCTGATCACTCCTTGGCTCTCCAGTTGGCGAATCAACTTGTGGATGGGAATCAGAGAGTCTCGGTTGGTGCGATATTGCCGCCGGTGCACCGTCGTAGTAGCAATTGGCACTTGTTGTTCTTCAACCTTGAGCAACCCCACAATCGAAGGGTCTTGAGAGAGACCAGGCAGGGTGGACAGCTGTTCAGTGCCCTCCGTCTCCAAGGCAGCTATACCAAAAGCCCATCGATACCCCTTCGGGTCCTTAAAATACCCCCTCCTGAGGTAGTCTATGCCAAGGATACACGGAGCCTCTGGACCAGTCACAATGGGGTGTTTCTGCCATTCCTTTCCAGTTAGGCTTACTTCAGCTTCCAATACAGTTAACTCTTGGGATCCCCCTGTCACACCAGAAATACAAATGGATTCTGTCCCTCTATAACTTGATGGCATTAGAGTGCACTGTGCGCCGGTGTCTACTAGAGCCTTATACTCCTGTGGGTCTGACGTGCCAGGCCATCGAATCCACACAGTCCAATAGACCCGGTTATCCCTTTCCTCCACCTGGCTGGAGGCAGGGCCCCTCTAATTCCGGTCAGAGTATTCAGTATTCACTTCTCGTAAAATTGGCTCAGAAGTCCCTTCAAGAGGATCGGAAATAAAATCAGCCCTTCTACTCTGTTTGGAAACTGGAGCGGCATTTTTCCTGGTAGAATCCCCTTTTGTGGTGGCTTTTCCTCGCAGTTCACGTACCCGTGCATTTAGGACTGAGGTAGGTTTTCCGTCCCATTTCCTCATGTCCTCTCCCTGATCACATAGGTAAAACCACAGGGCACCTCGCGGTGTGTACCCTCTATATTCTCTCTCTTGGGCAGAGGAACGCTCCCTCCTAATAGCTGAAACATTGGCCCTTACACGTGTGGAGTAGGACATATCCTCTTTGAATTGCTGGAAATCCTCAGACAGCTTCTCCACAGCCGCAATGCAAGCTTGTAGGGAGGAGGAGAGATTTTCTTCGTATTGACGGAGTTGGCGAGCCACTTCCTCCACTGTCGGTGCCTCTTCATCCTTCCAGGCCATTATTGCCAATGCGTTGGCATAGGATGATGGTGCGCTCCGTACAAACTTCCGCCACATGGGTCGTGTGCATTGGACTTCGTCTGGATCTTTGGGTAATTGTGGGTTGTCCGGGTCATGATGAACCGTCTCTAGCACAGCTAATTCCCTCAGATATTGAATACCTTTTTCCATGGTGGTCCACTTACTTGATTGACATATAACATCTTCCTTAAAGGGGTACCTTTCCTTCACACTTGACAGGAGTCGCCTCCAAAGGCTGATGGCTTGTGTCCCTCTTCCAATTGCCTTGTCAATGCCACCTTCCCTGGCAAGCGATCCCAGTTGCTTGGCTTCCCTACCTTCTAATTCCAAGCTATTAGCTCCATTGTCCCAGCATCGGAGGAGCCAGGTGATAATATGCTCACCTATACGGCGGCCAAAGTCTTTTCGCAAATCCCGCAGCTCACTCAAGGATAGGGACCGGGTTATTATCTCTGGTTCTGCCTCCTCCTCCGGTTCCCGTGATGACCCTGGTTCCTCTTCACCCTTCGCTAAGCGAACTGATTTTTTTGTATATTTCTTTTTCTGTACGGGGGCAACTGATACTGGTGCAGGTTGGTCCGCTGGTTCAGTTGCAGTATCGCTAGCCAGGTTTTGGATAACCGCAGTGTCTGTCGACGAGGTTTGGGTAGCAGCAGTGCTCGTCGCTGGGGCTGGAGGGACCGCAGTGCCCGTCGCCGAGGTTTGGGTAGCTGCTGTGCTCCTTGCCGGGGCTGGAGGGGCTGCAGTGCCTGTTGTTGAGGTTTGGGTAGCCCGAGTTCTCATCGCCGGGGCTGGAGGGGTCACGGTGCCTGTCGCCACGGTCTGGGTGCCTGCAATGCTCCTTGTCGGGGCTGGAGGGGCCGCAGCGCCTGTTGCCAAGGTTTGAGTGGCCGCGGTGCTCATAATTTTGTTGTTAGGTCCAGAGACTTTCTCTTCCCCTTGAGGGTACTGAATGGTGTCGAACAGGGCTCGATAGGCATGGGCCAGGCCCCAGCACGTTGCAGTGATTTGTATCTCTCTGGAGCTGCCGGGGTGACAGCATACCTTTTCCAAATATTTTACTAGTTCTTCTGGATCCTGCACTTGTTCAGGGGTGAATTTCCAAAACATTGGAGGTGCCCACTTTTCTAGGTACCTGCCCATACTACCCCACACACCCTGCCACTCATAATTATCCAGCCTTGGGGCATACCTCTGGGTGATCTTCTTAAATAGCTGTTTAACCTTAAACGAGAGCTGAACCACATTCAGAAGTATGCTAATTCCTAGCAGTAGGGCTAGGACCGTGCTAGTCCCAACACTCCAGGAGTATTCAAATTTCTCAAAATTCTCAAACACCATTGTAACTGGACTGAAGGAGAAAGGAGAGGGAAAGAAAGGTACCCCACCCATAGACTGGTTTTCCATGGAGGAAAGGTAAATGGTATAGTTATTAATAGTTTCCCACAAACGGCTCCCACAGTATAAAGGTGACAATGCTAAGTGCAAATACCGGATTAATCCCACAGCTGATGACTTTAGCATACCATAAACCAGAGTTATACCATACATCAAAGCGAAAACCTTAATCCACCTCCCACGGATGATAAGCAGTAGAAGAGGAACTACATACAGCAAGCGAGGAGATACATAACAGAGCCTTAAGAACCAGAGCAACAACTCTAATACATAAATCAACATAATGAATGCTTAGAACAAATCTGTTTTAACGAGCTCTGGTCAGGTCTGTCGTTATCTCAACCCTTCGAGCCCCACGTTGGGCGCCAAAAGGACTGTCGTGGTTTAACCCCAGCCAGCAACTAAGCACCACGCAGCCGCTCACTCACTTCCCCCCCATCCAGTGGGATGGGGGAGAAAATCAGGAAAAGAAGTAAAACTCCTGGGTTGAGATAAGAACGGTTTAATAGAACAGAAAAGAAGAAACTAATAATGATAATGATAACACTAATAAAATGACAACAGTAAGTAATAAAAGGATTGAAATGTACAAATGATGCACAGGGCAATTGCTCACCACCCGCCGACCGACACCCAGCCAGTCCCCGAGCGGCCAAAAAAAACTGCCTCCCCCCCCTTCCCAGTTCCTAAACTAGATGGGACGTCACATGGTATGGAATACACCGTTGGCCAGTTTGGGTCAGGTGCCCTGGCTGGGCATGAGAAGCTGAAAATCCTTGACTATAGTCTAAACACTACTGAGCAACAACTGAAAACATCAGTGTTATCAACATTCTTCACATACTGAACTCAAAACATAGCACTGTACCAGCTACTAGGAAGACAGTTAACTCCATCCCGGCTGAAACCAGGACAGTATCCACCCCTTATTCTATACCATTGACGTCATGCTCAGTTCCCATACCTTTAGTTACATTCTGATCAATCATCACCACCTTTCCATCCCTTTGAGACATATGAACAATGATATATATATATATATATATATAAAAGTATATACACACAGAGATATCAGTTCTTTAGTTCATGGGTTACGTTCATAAAATGTTTGAGTTCATTTAGTTTCCGACTCTGGGCTCCATCTGTCATACCAGTCTGTCTGGGCAGGAGGGATGGTGCAAAGTCCTCTCAGTCGGTAGAGCAGAATTGGGCTTCTGTGCGGTGTGAGGAGCAGATGACATTTGATGCAACAGGAGGATGGTGTGCACCGTTGGATTGTTGTATGCTGGAGTCAGTTCTGGTTCCACCTCTACGGCGCTTTGCTCAGTTTTATCACAGTTCTTTCTTGCTTGATCCAAGTGATTCTTACTATAGTACTATGGATATAGCATATAACAATTATAGTAATGATAACATACAGTAGCAGGGTTATACAGCAACTAATATCATACAGTTTAATTCTGGCTATTTTCACCTAAAATCAAATCCCCTTGAGGCACACATCGGACTTCCCCATCTTTTCGCATCACCCACCAAGTGCACCCAGGCCCTTGAGCAAAAGCAATCCCACGAATGGGTTTACCTTTGCCTGAGGCAGGAGTAACCCAGACTGTTTTCCCTAACATGTTTTTCATGTGCACTACAGGGACTTTATCCCCTTCTACAGTATGTAAAAATTCTGATTGGGCAGGGCCACTCCGATTGGCAGATCCTCTGGTGTTGACTAACCAGGTGGCTTTTGCTAAATGTGTATCCCAATGTTTGAAGGTTCCACCCCCCATTGCTCTCAATGTAGTCTTTAACAGTCCATTGTATCGCTCAATTTTCCCAGAGGCTGGTGCATGATAGGGGATATGATACACCCACTCAATGCCATGCTCTTTGGCCCAGGTGTTTATGAGGTTGTTTCGGAAATGAGTCCCATTGTCTGACTCAATTCTTTCTGGGGTGCCGTGTCGCCACAAGACCTGCTTCTCAAGGCCCAGGATAGTGTTCCGGGCAGTGGCATGGGGTACAGAGTATGTTTCCAGCCATCCGGTGGTTGCTTCCACCATTGTCAGCACATAGCGCTTGCCTTGGCGAGTTTGTGGGAGTGTGATATAGTCAATCTGCCAGGCTTCCCCAAATTTATATTTCAGCCATCGCCCTCCATACCACAGGGGCTTTAACCGCTTGGCTTGCTTAATTGCAGCACATGTTTCACATTCATGGATAACCTGTGCGATAGTGTCCATGGTCAGGTCCACCCCTCGGTCTCGAGCCCATCTATATGTTGCATCTCTTCCCTGATGGCCTGAAGTATCATGGGCCCACCGAGCCATAAATAGCTCACCCTTCTGTTGCCAGTCCAGGTCCACCTGAGCCACTTCAATCTTGGCAGCCTGATCCACCTGTTCGTTGTTCCGATGTTCTTCAGTGGCCCGACCCTTGGGTACGTGAGCATCTACATGACGTACTTTTACAACCAGATTCTCTAACCGGGACGCAATATCTTGCCACAGTGCCGCAGCCCAAATGGGTTTACCTCTGCGCTGCCAGTTGCTCTGCTTCCATTGCTGTAACCACCCCCACAGGGCATTTGCCACCATCCATGAGTCAGTATAGAGATAGAGCACTGGCCACTTTTCTCTTTCAGCAATATCTAATGCTAGCTGGATGGCTTTCACCTCTGCAAACTGACTCGATTCACCCTCTCCTTCAGCGGTTTCTGCAACTTGTCGCTTGGGACTCCATACAGCAGCCTTCCACCTACGATGCTTTCCCACGATGCGGCAGGACCCATCAGTGAACAGGGCATATTGCCTCTCATTTTCTGGCAGTTTATTATACAGCGGGGCCTCTTCAGCCCGTGCCACCTCCTCCTCTGGCGACATTCCAAAATCTTTGCCTTCTGGCCAGTCCGTGATCACTTCTAAAATTCCTGGGCGACTGGGGTTTCCTATGCGAGCCCGTTGTGTGATCAATGCGATCCACTTACTCCACGTGGCGTCAGTCGCGTGATGTGTAGAGGAGACCCTCCCTTTGAACATCCAGCCCAGCACTGGCAGTCGGGGTGCTAAGAGGAGCTGTGTTTCAGTACCAACCACTTCTGAGGCGGCTCGAACTCCTTCATACGCTGCCAATATCTCTTTTTCAGTTGGGGTATAGCGAGCCTCGGATCCTCGATATCCTCGACTCCAGAACCCCAGGGGTCGGCCTCGGGTCTCCCCAGGTGCTTTCTGCCAGAGGCTCCAGGTAGGGCCATTCTCCCCAGCTGCAGTATAGAGCACATTTTTAACATCTTGTCCTGTCCGGACTGGTCCAAGGGCTACGGCATGAACAATCTCCCGTTTAATTTGTTCAAAGGCTTGTTGTTGTTCAGGGCCCCATTTAAAATCATTCTTCTTCCGGGTCACTTGATAGAGAGGGCTTACAATCAAACTGTAATTTGGAATATGCATTCTCCAAAACCCCACGACACCTAGGAAGGCCTGTGTGTCCTTTTTATTAGTCGGGGGAGACATAGCTGCTATTTTATTAATCACATCCATTGGGATCTGACGACGTCCATCTTGCCATTTTATTCCCAAAAACTGGATCTCCTGTGCAGGTCCCTTGACCTTACTTTCTTTTATGGCAAAACCGGCTTCCAGAAGGATTTGGATTATTTTCTTCCCTTTCTCAAAAACTTCTTCTGCCGTGTTGCCCCATATGATGATGTCATCAATGTATTGCAGGTGTTCCGGAGCTTCACCCTTTTCCAGTGCAGTCTGGATTAGTCCATGGCAAATGGTGGGGCTGTGTTTCCACCCCTGGGGCAATCGATTCCAAGTGTACTGGACACCCCTCCAAGTAAAGGCAAATTGTGGACGACACTCTGCTGCCAGAGGGATTGAGAAAAACGCATTAGCAATGTCAATTGTGGCATACCACTTGGCTGCCTTTGACTCTAGTTCGTATTGAAGTTCTAGCATATCTGGAACGGCAGCACTCAGCGGTGGCGTAACTTCATTCAGGCCGCGATAGTCGACTGTTAGTCTCCACTCCCCATTAGACTTCCGCACTGGCCATATGGGACTATTAAAGGGTGAGCGAGTTTTGCTGATCACTCCTTGGCTCTCCAGTTGGCGAATCAACTTGTGGATGGGAATCAGAGAGTCTCGGTTGGTGCGATATTGCCGCCGGTGCACCGTCGTAGTAGCAATTGGCACTTGTTGTTCTTCAACCTTGAGCAACCCCACAATCGAAGGGTCTTGAGAGAGACCAGGCAGGGTGGACAGCTGTTCAGTGCCCTCCGTCTCCAAGGCAGCTATACCAAAAGCCCATCGATACCCCTTCGGGTCCTTAAAATACCCCCTCCTGAGGTAGTCTATGCCAAGGATACACGGAGCCTCTGGACCAGTCACAATGGGGTGTTTCTGCCATTCCTTTCCAGTTAGGCTTACTTCAGCTTCCAATACAGTTAACTCTTGGGATCCCCCTGTCACACCAGAAATACAAATGGATTCTGTCCCTCTATAACTTGATGGCATTAGAGTGCACTGTGCGCCGGTGTCTACTAGAGCCTTATACTCCTGTGGGTCTGACGTGCCAGGCCATCGAATCCACACAGTCCAATAGACCCGGTTATCCCTTTCCTCCACCTGGCTGGAGGCAGGGCCCCTCTAATTCCGGTCAGAGTATTCAGTATTCACTTCTCGTAAAATTGGCTCAGAAGTCCCTTCAAGAGGATCGGAAATAAAATCAGCCCTTCTACTCTGTTTGGAAACTGGAGCGGCATTTTTCCTGGTAGAATCCCCTTTTGTGGTGGCTTTTCCTCGCAGTTCACGTACCCGTGCATTTAGGACTGAGGTAGGTTTTCCGTCCCATTTCCTCATGTCCTCTCCCTGATCACATAGGTAAAACCACAGGGCACCTCGCGGTGTGTACCCTCTATATTCTCTCTCTTGGGCAGAGGAACGCTCCCTCCTAATAGCTGAAACATTGGCCCTTACACGTGTGGAGTAGGACATATCCTCTTTGAATTGCTGGAAATCCTCAGACAGCTTCTCCACAGCCGCAATGCAAGCTTGTAGGGAGGAGGAGAGATTTTCTTCGTATTGACGGAGTTGGCGAGCCACTTCCTCCACTGTCGGTGCCTCTTCATCCTTCCAGGCCATTATTGCCAATGCGTTGGCATAGGATGATGGTGCGCTCCGTACAAACTTCCGCCACATGGGTCGTGTGCATTGGACTTCGTCTGGATCTTTGGGTAATTGTGGGTTGTCCGGGTCATGATGAACCGTCTCTAGCACAGCTAATTCCCTCAGATATTGAATACCTTTTTCCATGGTGGTCCACTTACTTGATTGACATATAACATCTTCCTTAAAGGGGTACCTTTCCTTCACACTTGACAGGAGTCGCCTCCAAAGGCTGATGGCTTGTGTCCCTCTTCCAATTGCCTTGTCAATGCCACCTTCCCTGGCAAGCGATCCCAGTTGCTTGGCTTCCCTACCTTCTAATTCCAAGCTATTAGCTCCATTGTCCCAGCATCGGAGGAGCCAGGTGATAATATGCTCACCTATACGGCGGCCAAAGTCTTTTCGCAAATCCCGCAGCTCACTCAAGGATAGGGACCGGGTTATTATCTCTGGTTCTGCCTCCTCCTCCGGTTCCCGTGATGACCCTGGTTCCTCTTCACCCTTCGCTAAGCGAACTGATTTTTTTGTATATTTCTTTTTCTGTACGGGGGCAACTGATACTGGTGCAGGTTGGTCCGCTGGTTCAGTTGCAGTATCGCTAGCCAGGTTTTGGATAACCGCAGTGTCTGTCGACGAGGTTTGGGTAGCAGCAGTGCTCGTCGCTGGGGCTGGAGGGACCGCAGTGCCCGTCGCCGAGGTTTGGGTAGCTGCTGTGCTCCTTGCCGGGGCTGGAGGGGCTGCAGTGCCTGTTGTTGAGGTTTGGGTAGCCCGAGTTCTCATCGCCGGGGCTGGAGGGGTCACGGTGCCTGTCGCCACGGTCTGGGTGCCTGCAATGCTCCTTGTCGGGGCTGGAGGGGCCGCAGCGCCTGTTGCCAAGGTTTGAGTGGCCGCGGTGCTCATAATTTTGTTGTTAGGTCCAGAGACTTTCTCTTCCCCTTGAGGGTACTGAATGGTGTCGAACAGGGCTCGATAGGCATGGGCCAGGCCCCAGCACGTTGCAGTGATTTGTATCTCTCTGGAGCTGCCGGGGTGACAGCATACCTTTTCCAAATATTTTACTAGTTCTTCTGGATCCTGCACTTGTTCAGGGGTGAATTTCCAAAACATTGGAGGTGCCCACTTTTCTAGGTACCTGCCCATACTACCCCACACACCCTGCCACTCATAATTATCCAGCCTTGGGGCATACCTCTGGGTGATCTTCTTAAATAGCTGTTTAACCTTAAACGAGAGCTGAACCACATTCAGAAGTATGCTAATTCCTAGCAGTAGGGCTAGGACCGTGCTAGTCCCAACACTCCAGGAGTATTCAAATTTCTCAAAATTCTCAAACACCATTGTAACTGGACTGAAGGAGAAAGGAGAGGGAAAGAAAGGTACCCCACCCATAGACTGGTTTTCCATGGAGGAAAGGTAAATGGTATAGTTATTAATAGTTTCCCACAAACGGCTCCCACAGTATAAAGGTGACAATGCTAAGTGCAAATACCGGATTAATCCCACAGCTGATGACTTTAGCATACCATAAACCAGAGTTATACCATACATCAAAGCGAAAACCTTAATCCACCTCCCACGGATGATAAGCAGTAGAAGAGGAACTACATACAGCAAGCGAGGAGATACATAACAGAGCCTTAAGAACCAGAGCAACAACTCTAATACATAAATCAACATAATGAATGCTTAGAACAAATCTGTTTTAACGAGCTCTGGTCAGGTCTGTCGTTATCTCAACCCTTCGAGCCCCACGTTGGGCGCCAAAAGGACTGTCGTGGTTTAACCCCAGCCAGCAACTAAGCACCACGCAGCCGCTCACTCACTTCCCCCCCATCCAGTGGGATGGGGGAGAAAATCAGGAAAAGAAGTAAAACTCCTGGGTTGAGATAAGAACGGTTTAATAGAACAGAAAAGAAGAAACTAATAATGATAATGATAACACTAATAAAATGACAACAGTAAGTAATAAAAGGATTGAAATGTACAAATGATGCACAGGGCAATTGCTCACCACCCGCCGACCGACACCCAGCCAGTCCCCGAGCGGCCAAAAAAAACTGCCTCCCCCCCCTTCCCAGTTCCTAAACTAGATGGGACGTCACATGGTATGGAATACACCGTTGGCCAGTTTGGGTCAGGTGCCCTGGCTGGGCATGAGAAGCTGAAAATCCTTGACTATAGTCTAAACACTACTGAGCAACAACTGAAAACATCAGTGTTATCAACATTCTTCACATACTGAACTCAAAACATAGCACTGTACCAGCTACTAGGAAGACAGTTAACTCCATCCCGGCTGAAACCAGGACAGGTGTACCGTTCCTGGGCAAGCACAGATCCCCAGTGCTGTTGTGCCTGTGCATAGGCTGCATGGGGACAGTGAAGAGCAGCAAGAGCTTTCAGGGCTGGCACCTTCCTTGTGGGACAAGGAGCCGGATGTTTGCCTTTTCCGTAAGAGGCTCTGCTGAGAACGAACACCGTGAGGTGTACCGTTCCTGGGCAAGCAGAGATCCCCAGTGCTGTTGTGCCTGTGCATAGGCTGCACGGGGACAGTGAAGAGCAGCAAGAGCTTTCAGGGCTGGCACCTTCCTTGTGGGACAAGGAGCCGGACGTTTGCCTTTTCGGAAAGAGGCTCTGCTGAGAACGAACACCGCGAGGTGTACCCTTCCTGTCTAAGTACAGATTCCCAAAGCTGTTGTGCTTGCGGATAGTGTGCACGGGGACAGTGAAGAGCAGCAAGAGCTTTCAGGGCTGGCACCTTCCTTGTGGGACAAGGAGCCGGACGTTTGCCTTTTCCGTAAGAGGCTCTGCTGAGAAGGAACACCGTGAGGTGTACCGTTCCTGTCTAAGCACAGATCCCCAGTGCTGTTGTGCCTGTGCATAGGCAGCACGGGGACAGTGAAGAGCAGCAAGAGCTTTCAGGGCTGGCACCTTCCTTGTGGGACAAGGAGCCGGACGTTTGCCTTTTCCGTAAGAGGCTCTGCTGAGAACGAACACCGTGAGGTGTACCGTTCCTGGGCAAGCACAGATCCCCAGTGCTGTTGTGCCTGTGCATAGGCTGCACGGGGACAGTGAAGAGCAGCAAGAGCTTTCAGGGCTGGCACCTTCCTTGTGGGACAAGGAGCCGGACGTTTGCCTTTTCGGAAGGAGCGTCTGCCGAGTACAAGCGCCGTGAGATGTGCAGCCTGTGGGCAAGCAGAGATCCCCAGTGCTGTTGTGCCTGTGCATAGGCTGCACGGGGACAGTGAAGAGCAGCAAGAGCTTTCAGGGCTGGCACCTTCCTTGTGGGACAAGGAGCCAGACGTTTGCCTTTTCGGTAAGAGGCTCTGCTGAGAACGAACACCGTCAGGTGTACCGTTCCTGTCTAAGTACAGATTCCCAAAGCTGTTGTGCCTGTGGATAGGGTGCACGGGGACAGTGAAGAGCAGCAAGAGCTTTCAGGGCTGGCACCTTCCTTGTGGGACAAGGAGCCGGACGTTTGCCTTTTCCGTAAGAGGCTCTGCTGAGAACGAACACCGTGAGGTGTACTGTTCCTGGACAAGCACAGATCCCCAGTGCTGTTGTGCCTGTGCATAGGCTGCACGGGGACAGTGAAGAGCAGCAAGAGCTTTCAGGGCTGGCACCTTCCTTGTGGGACAAGGAGCCGGACGTTTGCCTTTTCCGTAAGAGGCTCTGCTGAGAACGAACACCGTGAGGTGTACCGTTCCTTTCTATGTACAGATTCCCAAAGCTGTTGTGCTTGCGGATAGTGTGCACGGGGACAGTGAAGAGCAGCAAGAGCTTTCAGGGCTGGCACCTTCCTTGTGGGACAAGGAGCCGGACATTTGCCTTTTCGGAAAATTGCAATGCCGAGAACGGACACCGTGAGGTGTACCGTTCCTGGGCAAGCACAGATCCCCAGTGCTGTTGTGCCTGTGCATAGGCTGCACGGGGACAGTGAAGAGCAGCAAGAGCTTTCAGGGCTGGCACCTTCCTTGTGGGACAAGGAGCCGGACGTTTGCCTTTTCCGTAAGAGGCTCTGCTGAGAACGAACACCGTGAGGTGTACCGTTCCTGGGCAAGCACAGATCCCCAGTGCTGTTGTGCCTGTGCATAGGCTGCACGGGGACAGTGAAAAACAGCAAGAGCTTTCAGGGCTGGCACCTTCCTTGTGGGACAAGGAGCCGGACGTTTGCCTTTTCGGAAGGAGCGTCTGCCGAGTACAAGCGCCGTGAGATGTGCAGCCTGTGGGCAAGCACAGATCCCCAGTGCTGTTGTGCCTGTGCATAGGCTGCACGGGGACAGTGAAGAGCAGCAAGAGCTTTCAGGGCTGGCACCTTCCTTGTGGGACAAGGAGCCAGACGTTTGCCTTTTCGGAAAATTACAATGCCGAGAACGGACACCGTGAGGTGTACCGTTCCTGGGCAAGCACAGATCCCCAGTGCTGTTGTGCCTGTGCATAGGCTGCATGGGGACAGTGAAGAGCAGCAAGAGCTTTCAGGGCTGGCACCTTCCTTGTGGGACAAGGAGCCGGACGTTTGCCTTTTCCGTAAGAGGCTCTGCTGAGAACGAACACTGTGAGGTGTACCGTTCCTGGGCAAGCAGAGATCCCCAGTGCTGTTGTGCCTGTGCATAGGCTGCACGGGGACAGTGAAGAGCAGCAAGAGCTTTCAGGGCTGGCACCTTCCTTGTGGGACAAGGAGCCGGACGTTTGCCTTTTCGGAAAGAGGCTCTGCTGAGAACGAACACCGTGAGGTGTACCCTTCCTGTCTAAGTACAGATTCCCAAAGCTGTTGTGCTTGCGGATAGTGTGCACGGGGACAGTGAAGAGCAGCAAGAGCTTTCAGGGCTGGCACCTTCCTTGTGGGACAAGGAGCCGGACGTTTGCCTTTTCCGTAAGAGGCTCTGCTGAGAACGAACACCGTGAGGTGTACCGTTCCTGGGCAAGCACAGATCCCCAGTGCTGTTGTGCCTGTGCATAGGCTGCACGGGGACAGTGAAGAGCAGCAAGAGCTTTCAGGGCTGGCACCTTCCTTGTGGGACAAGGAGCCGGACGTTTGCCTTTTCGGAAGGAGCGTCTGCCGAGTACAAGCGCCGTGAGATGTGCAGCCTGTGGGCAAGCACAGATCCCCAGTGCTGTTGTGCCTGTGCATAGGCTGCACGGGGACAGTGAAGAGCAGCAAGAGCTTTCAGGGCTGGCACCTTCCTTGTGGGACAAGGAGCCAGACGTTTGCCTTTTCGGTAAGAGGCTCTGCTGAGAACGAACACCGTCAGGTGTACCGTTCCTGTCTAAGTACAGATTCCCAAAGCTGTTGTGCCTGTGGATAGGGTGCACGGGGACAGTGAAGAGCAGCAAGAGCTTTCAGGGCTGGCACCTTCCTTGTGGGACAAGGAGCCGGACGTTTGCCTTTTCCGTAAGAGGCTCTGCTGAGAACGAACACCGTGAGGTGTACTGTTCCTGTCTAAGTACAG
Source organism: Buteo buteo (assembly GCF_964188355.1). Classification (NCBI taxonomy): domain Eukaryota; kingdom Metazoa; phylum Chordata; class Aves; order Accipitriformes; family Accipitridae; genus Buteo; species Buteo buteo. The sequence goes on from NC_134193.1 coordinate 10,813,428, forward strand.
ATTCCCAAAGCTGTTGTGCCTGTGGATAGGGTGCACGGGGACAGTGAAGAGCAGCAAGAGCTTTCAGGGCTGGCACCTTCCTTGTGGGACAAGGAGCCGGACGTTTGCCTTTTCCGTAAGAGGCTCTGCTGAGAACGAACACCGTGAGGTGTACTGTTCCTGGACAAGCACAGATCCCCAGTGCTGTTGTGCCTGTGCATAGGCTGCACGGGGACAGTGAAGAGCAGCAAGAGCTTTCAGGGCTGGCACCTTCCTTGTGGGACAAGGAGCCGGACGTTTGCCTTTTCGGAAGGAGCGTCTGCCGAGTACAAGCGCCGTGAGATGTGCAGCCTGTGGGCAAGCACAGATCCCCAGTGCTGTTGTGCCTGTGCATAGGCTGCACGGGGACAGTGAAGAGCAGCAAGAGCTTTCAGGGCTGGCACCTTCCTTGTGGGACAAGGAGCCGGACGTTTGCCTTTTCCGTAAGAGGCTCTGCTAAGAACGAACACCGTCAGGTGTACCGTTCAAGTCTAAGTACAGATTCCCAAAGCTGTTGTGCCTGTGGATAAGGTGCACGGGGACAGTGAAGAGCAGCAAGAGCTTTCAGGGCTGGCACCTTCCTTGTGGGACAAGGAGCCGGACGTTTGCCTTTTCGGAAAATTGCAATGCCGAGAACGGACACCGTGAGGTGTACCGTTCCTGGGCAAGCACAGATCCCCAGTGCTGTTGTGCCTGTGCATTGGCTGCACGGGGACAGTGAAGAGCAGCAAGAGCTTTCTGGGCTGGCACCTTCCTTGTGGGACAAGGAGCCGGACGTTTGCCTTTTCCGTAAGAGGCTCTGCTGAGAACGAACACCGTGAGGTGTACCCTTCCTGGGCAAGCACAGATCCCCAGTGCTGTTGTGCCTGTGCATAGGCTGCACGGGGACAGTGAAGAGCAACAAGAGCTTTCAGGGCTGGCACCTTCCTTGTGGGACAAGGAGCCGGACGTTTGCCTTTTCCGTAAGAGGCTCTGCTGAGAACGAACACCGTGAGGTGTACCGTTCCTGGGCAAGCACAGATCCGCACTGCTGTTGTGCCTGTGCATAGGCTGCACGGGGACAGTGAAGAGCAGCAAGAGCTTTCAGGGCTGGCACCTTCCTTGTGGGACAAGGAGCCGGACGTTTGCCTTTTCGGAAGGAGCGTCTGCCGAGTACAAGCGCCGTGAGATGTGCAGCCTGTGGGCAAGCAGAGATCCCCAGTGCTGTTGTGCCTGTGCATAGGCTGCACGGGGACAGTGAAGAGCAGCAAGAGCTTTCAGGGCTGGCACCTTCCTTGTGGGACAAGGAGCCGGACGTTTGCCTTTTCGGTAAGAGGCTCTGCTGAGAACGAACACCGTCAGGTGTACCGTTCCTGTCTAAGTAAAGATTCCCAAAGCTGTTGTGCCTGTGGATAGGGTGCACGGGGACAGTGAAGAGCAGCAAGAGCTTTCAGGGCTGGCACCTTCCTTGTGGGACAAGGAGCCGGACGTTTGCCTTTTCCGTAAGAGGCTCTGCTGAGAACGAACACCGTGACGTGTACTGTTCCTGGACAAGCACAGATCCCCAGTGCTGTTGTGCCTGTGCATAGGCAGCACGGGGACAGTGAAGAGCAGCAAGAGCTTTCAGGGCTGGCACCTTCCTTGTGGGACAAGGAGCCGGACGTTTGCCTTTTCGGAAGGAGCGTCTGCCGAGTACAAGCGCCGTGAGATGTGCAGCCTGTGGGCAAGCACAGATCCCCAGTGCTGTTGTGCCTGTGCATAGGGTGCACGGGGACAGTGAAGAGCAGCAAGAGCTTTCAGGGCTGGCACCTTCCTTGTGGGACAAGGAGCCGGACGTTTGCCTTTTCGGAAGGAGCGTCTGCCGAGTACAAGCGCCGTGAGATGTGCAGCCTGTGGGCAAGCACAGATCCCCAGTGCTGTTGTGCCTGTGCATAGGCTGCACGGGGACAGTGAAGAGCAGCAAGAGCTTTCAGGACTGGCACCTTCCTTGTGGGACAAGGAGCCGGATGTTTGCCTTTTCCGTAAGAGGCTCTGCTGAGAACGAACACCGTGAGGTGTACCGTTCTTGTCTAAGTACAGATTCCCAAAGGTGTTGTGCCTGTGCATAGGGTGCACGGGGACAGTGAAGAGCAGCAAGAGCTTTCAGGGCTGGCACCTTCCTGGTGGGACAAGGAGCCGGACGTTTGCCTTTTCGGAAGGAGCGTCTGCCGAGTACAAGCGCCGTGAGATGTGCAGCCTGTGGGCAAGCACAGATCCCCAGTGTTGTTGTGCCTGTGCATAGGCTGCACGGGGACAGTGAAGAGCAGCAAGAGCTTTCAGGGCTGGCACCTTCCTTGTGGGACAAGGAGCCGGACGTTTGCCTTTTCGGAAAGAGGCTCTGCTGAGAACGAACACCGTGAGGTGTACCGTTCCTGTCTAAGTAGAGATTACCAAAGCTGTTGTGCCTGTGCATAGGCTGCACGGGGACAGTGAAAAGCAGCAAGAGCTCTCAGGGCTGGCACCTTCCTTGTGGGACAAGGAGCCGGACGTTTGCCTTTTCGGAAGGAGCGTCTGCCGAGTACAAGCGCCGTGAGATGTGCAGCCTGTGGGCAAGCACAGATCCCCAGTGCTGTTGTGCCTGTGCATAGGCTGCACGGGGACAGTGAAGAGCAGCAAGAGCTTTCAGGGCTGGCACCTTCCTTGTGGGACAAGGAGCCGGACGTTTGCCTTTTCGGTAAGAGGCTCTGCTAAGAACGAACACCGTCAGGTGTACCGTTCAAGTCTAATTACAGATTCCCAAAGCTGTTGTGCCTGTGGATAAGGTGCACGGGGACAGTGAAGAGCAGCAAGAGCTTTCAGGGCTGGCACCTTCCTTGTGGGACAAGGAGCCGGACGTTTGCCTTTTCGGAAAATTGCAATGCCGAGAACGGACACAGTGAGGTGTACCGTTCCTGGGCAAGCACAGATCCCCAGTGCTGTTGTGCCTGTGCATTGGCTGCACGGGGACAGTGAAGAGCAGCAAGAGCTTTCTGGGCTGGCACCTTCCTTGTGGGACAAGGAGCCGGACGTTGGCCTTTTCGGAAGAGCCTCTGCCGAGAACGAGCGCCGTGAGATGTGCCGCCTGTGGGCAAGCACAGATCCCCAATGCTGTTGTGCCTGTAGGTAGGGTGCCATGGGACGGTGAAGAGCAGCAAGAGCTTTCAGGGCTGGGCCCTTCCTCGTGGGAGAAGGATCCGACCGTTCGCCTTTTCAGAAAGAGGCTCTGCCGAGGCGGAGCGCCGTGAGATGTTCCGTGTCTGGGAAAGCACAAATCCCCAGTGCTGTTGTGCCTGTAGGTAGGGTGCCAAGGGACGGTGAAGAGCAGCAAGAGCTTTCAGGGCTGGGCCCTTCCTCGTGGGAGAAGGATCCGACCGTTCGCCTTTTCAGAAAGAGGCTCTGCCGAGGCTGAGCGCCGTGAGATGTTCCGTCTCTGGGAAAGCACAGATCCCCAGTGCTGTTGTGCCTGTAGGTAGGGTGCCAAGGGACGGTGAAGAGCAGCAAGAGCTTTCAGGGCTGGGCCCTTCCTCGTGGAGAAGGATCCGACCGTTCGCCTATTCAGAAAGAGGCTCTGCCGAGACTGAGCGCCGTGAGATGTTCCGTGTCTGGGAAAGCACAGATCCCCAGTGCTGTTGTGCCTGTAGGTAGGGTGCCAAGGGACGGTGAAGAGCAGCAAGAGCTTTCAGGGGTGGCACCTTCCTTGTGGGACAAGGAGCCGGACGTTTGCCTTTTCAGAAAAATGCTATGCCGAGAACGGACACCGTGAGGTGTACCGTTCCTGGGCAAGCACAGATCCCCAATGCTGTTGTGCCTGTGCATAGGCTGCACGGGGACAGTGAAGAGCAGCAAGAGCTTTCAGGGCTGGCACCTTCCTTGTGGGACAAGGAGCCGGACGTTGGCCTTTTCCGTAAGAGGCTCTGCTAAGAACGAACACCGTCAGGTGTACCGTTCAAGTCTAAGTACAGATTCCCAAAGCTGTTGTGCCTGTGGATAAGGTGCACGGGGACAGTGAAGAGCAGCAAGAGCTTTCAGGGCTGGCACCTTCCTTGTGGGACAAGGAGCCGGACGTTTGCCTTTTCGGAAAATTGCAATGCCGAGAACGGACACCGTGAGGTGTACCGTTCCTGGGCAAGCACAGATCCCCAGTGCTGTTGTGCCTGTGCATTGGCTGCACGGGGACAGTGAAGAGCAGCAAGAGCTTTCTGGGCTGGCACCTTCCTTGTGGGACAAGGAGCCGGACGTTTGCCTTTTCCGTAAGAGGCTCTGCTGAGAACGAACACCGTGAGGTGTACCCTTCCTGGGCAAGCACAGATCCCCAGTGCTGTTGTGCCTGTGCATAGGCTGCACGGGGACAGTGAAGAGCAACAAGAGCTTTCAGGGCTGGCACCTTCCTTGTGGGACAAGGAGCCGGACGTTTGCCTTTTCCGTAAGAGGCTCTGCTGAGAACGAACACCGTGAGGTGTACCGTTCCTGGGCAAGCACAGATCCGCACTGCTGTTGTGCCTGTGCATAGGCTGCACGGGGACAGTGAAGAGCAGCAAGAGCTTTCAGGGCTGGCACCTTCCTTGTGGGACAAGGAGCCGGACGTTTGCCTTTTCGGAAGGAGCGTCTGCCGAGTACAAGCGCCGTGAGATGTGCAGCCTGTGGGCAAGCAGAGATCCCCAGTGCTGTTGTGCCTGTGCATAGGCTGCACGGGGACAGTGAAGAGCAGCAAGAGCTTTCAGGGCTGGCACCTTCCTTGTGGGACAAGGAGCCGGACGTTTGCCTTTTCGGTAAGAGGCTCTGCTGAGAACGAACACCGTCAGGTGTACCGTTCCTGTCTAAGTAAAGATTCCCAAAGCTGTTGTGCCTGTGGATAGGGTGCACGGGGACAGTGAAGAGCAGCAAGAGCTTTCAGGGCTGGCACCTTCCTTGTGGGACAAGGAGCCGGACGTTTGCCTTTTCCGTAAGAGGCTCTGCTGAGAACGAACACCGTGACGTGTACTGTTCCTGGACAAGCACAGATCCCCAGTGCTGTTGTGCCTGTGCATAGGCAGCACGGGGACAGTGAAGAGCAGCAAGAGCTTTCAGGGCTGGCACCTTCCTTGTGGGACAAGGAGCCGGACGTTTGCCTTTTCGGAAGGAGCGTCTGCCGAGTACAAGCGCCGTGAGATGTGCAGCCTGTGGGCAAGCACAGATCCCCAGTGCTGTTGTGCCTGTGCATAGGGTGCACGGGGACAGTGAAGAGCAGCAAGAGCTTTCAGGGCTGGCACCTTCCTTGTGGGACAAGGAGCCGGACGTTTGCCTTTTCGGAAGGAGCGTCTGCCGAGTACAAGCGCCGTGAGATGTGCAGCCTGTGGGCAAGCACAGATCCCCAGTGCTGTTGTGCCTGTGCATAGGCTGCACGGGGACAGTGAAGAGCAGCAAGAGCTTTCAGGGCTGGCACCTTCCTTGTGGGACAAGGAGCCGGATGTTTGCCTTTTCCGTAAGAGGCTCTGCTGAGAACGAACACCGTGAGGTGTACCGTTCTTGTCTAAGTACAGATTCCCAAAGGTGTTGTGCCTGTGCATAGGGTGCACGGGGACAGTGAAGAGCAGCAAGAGCTTTCAGGGCTGGCACCTTCCTGGTGGGACAAGGAGCCGGACGTTTGCCTTTTCGGAAGGAGCGTCTGCCGAGTACAAGCGCCGTGAGATGTGCAGCCTGTGGGCAAGCACAGATCCCCAGTGTTGTTGTGCCTGTGCATAGGCTGCACGGGGACAGTGAAGAGCAGCAAGAGCTTTCAGGGCTGGCACCTTCCTTGTGGGACAAGGAGCCGGACGTTTGCCTTTTCGGAAAGAGGCTCTGCTGAGAACGAACACCGTGAGGTGTACCGTTCCTGTCTAAGTAGAGATTACCAAAGCTGTTGTGCCTGTGCATAGGCTGCACGGGGACAGTGAAAAGCAGCAAGAGCTCTCAGGGCTGGCACCTTCCTTGTGGGACAAGGAGCCGGACGTTTGCCTTTTCGGAAGGAGCGTCTGCCGAGTACAAGCGCCGTGAGATGTGCAGCCTGTGGGCAAGCACAGATCCCCAGTGCTGTTGTGCCTGTGCATAGGCTGCACGGGGACAGTGAAGAGCAGCAAGAGCTTTCAGGGCTGGCACCTTCCTTGTGGGACAAGGAGCCGGACGTTTGCCTTTTCGGTAAGAGGCTCTGCTAAGAACGAACACCGTCAGGTGTACCGTTCAAGTCTAATTACAGATTCCCAAAGCTGTTGTGCCTGTGGATAAGGTGCACGGGGACAGTGAAGAGCAGCAAGAGCTTTCAGGGCTGGCACCTTCCTTGTGGGACAAGGAGCCGGACGTTTGCCTTTTCGGAAAATTGCAATGCCGAGAACGGACACAGTGAGGTGTACCGTTCCTGGGCAAGCACAGATCCCCAGTGCTGTTGTGCCTGTGCATTGGCTGCACGGGGACAGTGAAGAGCAGCAAGAGCTTTCTGGGCTGGCACCTTCCTTGTGGGACAAGGAGCCGGACGTTTGCCTTTTCCGTAAGAGGCTCTGCTGAGAACGAACACCGTGAGGTGTACCCTTCCTGGGCAAGCACAGATCCCCAGTGCTGTTGTGCCTGTGCATAGGCTGCACGGGGACAGTGAAGAGCAGCAAGAGCTTTCAGGGCTGGCACCTTCCTTGTGGGACAAGGAGCCGGACGTTTGCCTTTTCCGTAAGAGGCTCTGCTGAGAACGAACACCGTGAGGTGTACCGTGCCTTTCTATGTACAGATTCCCAAAGCTGTTGTGCTTGCGGATAGTGTGCACGGGGACAGTGAAGAGCAGCAAGAGCTTTCAGGGCTGGCACCTTCCTTGTGGGACAAGGAGCCGGACGTTTGCCTTTTCGGAAGGAGCGTCTGCCGAGTACAAGCGCCGTGAGATGTGCAGCCTGTGGGCAACCACAGATCCCCAAAGCTGTTGTGCCTGTGCATAGGCTGCACGGGGACAGTGAAGAGCAGCAAGAGCTTTCAGGGCTGGCACCTTCCTTGTGGGACAAGGAGCCAGACGTTTGCCTTTTCGGAAGGAGCGTCTGCCGAGTACAAGCGCCGTGAGATGTGCAGCCTGTGGGCAAGCACAGATCCCTGTGCCGTTGTGCCTGTGCATAGGGTGCACGGGGACAGTGAAGAGCAGCAAGAGCTTTCAGGGCTGGCACCTTCCTTGTGGGACAAGGAGCCGGATGTTTGCCTTTTCGGAAAGAGGCTCTGCTGAGAACGAACACCGTCAGGTGTACCGTTCCTGTCTAAGTACAGATTCCCAAAGCTGTTGTGCCTGTGGATAGGGTGCACGGGGACAGTGAAAAGCAGCAAGAGCTTTCAGGGCTGGCACCTTCCTTGTGGGACAAGGAGCCGGATGTTTGCCTTTTCGGAAGGAGCGTCTGCCGAGTACAAGCGCCGTGAGATGTGCAGCGTGTGGGCAACCACAGATCCCCAAAGCTGTTGTGCCTGTGCATAGGCTGCACGGGGACAGTGAAGAGCAGCAAGAGCTTTCAGGGCTGGCACCTTCCTTGTGGGACAAGGAGCCGGATGTTTGCCTTTTCGGAAGGAGCGTCTGCCGAGTACAAGCGCCGTGAGATGTGCAGCCTGTGGGCAAGCACAGATCCCCAGTGCTGTTGTGCCTGTGCATAGGCTGCACGGGGACAGTGAAGAGCAGCAAGAGCTTTCAGGGCTGGCACCTTCCTTGTGGGACAAGGAGCCGGATGTTTGCCTTTTCGGTAAGAGGCTCTGCTGAGAACGAACACCGTGAGGTGTACCGTTCCTGGGCAAGCACAGATCCCCAGTGCTGTTGTGCCTGTGCATAGGCTGCATGGGGACAGTGAAGAGCAGCAAGAGCTTTCAGGGCTGGCACCTTCCTTGTGGGACGAGGAGCCGGACGTTTGCCTTTTCGGAAGGAGCGTCTGCTGAGTACAAGCGCCGTGAGATGTGCAGCCTGTGGGCAAGCACAGATCCCCAGTGTTGTTGTGCCTGTGCATAGGCTGCACGGGGACAGTGAAGAGCAGCAAGAGCTTTCAGGGCTGGCACCTTCCTTGTGGGACAAGGAGCCGGACGTTTGCCTTTTCGGAAAGAGGCTCTGCTGAGAACGAACACCGTGAGGTGTACCGTTCCTGTCTAAGTAGAGATTCCCAAAGCTGTTGTGCCTGTGCATAGGGTGTACGGGGACAGTGAAAAGCAGCAAGAGCTTTCAGGGCTGGCACCTTCCTTGTGGGACAAGGAGCCGGACGTTTGCCTTTTCGGAAGGAGCGTCTGCCGAGTACAAGCGCCGTGAGATGTGCAGCCTGTGGGCAAGCACAGATCCCCAGTGCTGTTGTGCCTGTGCATAGGCTGCACGGGGACAGTGAAGAGCAGCAAGAGCTTTCAGGGCTGGCACCTTCCTTGTGGGACAAGGAGCCGGACGTTTGCCTTTTCGGTAAGAGGCTCTGCTAAGAACGAACACCGTCAGGTGTACCGTTCAAGTCTAATTACAGATTCCCAAAGCTGTTGTGCCTGTGGATAAGGTGCACGGGGACAGTGAAGAGCAGCAAGAGCTTTCAGGGCTGGCACCTTCCTTGTGGGAGAAGGAGCCGGACGTTTGCCTTTTCGGAAAGAGGCTCTGCCGAGAACGAGCACCAGGAGAACTGCCCACTGTGGGAAAGCACAGATGCCCAGTGTTGTTGTGCCTGCGGATAGGCTGCCCGGGGATGGTGAAAGCCAGCATGAACTTTCAGGTGTGTCTCCTTCCTTGTGGGAGAAGGAGCCGGACGTTTGCCTTTTCGGAAAGAGGCTGTGCCGAGAACGAACCCTGTCACATGTGCTGTCTGTGGGAAAGCACAGATGCCCAGTGCTGTTTAGCGTGTGGATAGGCTGGCCGCGGACAGTGAAAACCAGCAAGAGCTTTCAGGGCTGGCACCTTCCTTGTGGGAGAAGGAGCCGGACGTTTGGCTTTTCGGAAAGAGGCTCTGCCGAGAACGAGCACCAGGAGAACTGCCGACTGTGGGAAAGCACAGATGCGCAGTGCTGTTGTGAGTGTGGATAGGCTGCCCGGGGATGGTGAAGACCAGGAAGAGGTTTCAGGGCTGGCACCTTCCTTGTGGGGGAAGGAGCCGGACGTTTACCTTATCGGAAAGAGGTTCTGTTTAGAACGAGCGCCGTGAGATGTGCTGTCTGTGGGAAAGCACAGATGCGCAGTGCTGTTGTGCCTGTGGATAGGCTGCCTGGGGACGATGAAGACCAGCTAGAGCTTTCGGGGCTGGCACCTTCCTTGTGGAGATGTAGCTGGAAGTTTGCCTTTTCGGAAAGAGGCTCTGCCGAGAACGAGCACCAGGAGAACTGCCGACTGTGGGAAAGCACAGATGCGCAGTGCTGTTGTGCCTATGGATAGGCTGCCCGGGGACGGTGAAAGCCAGCATGAGCTTTCAGGGCTCTTACCTTCGTTTTGGGAGAAGGAACCAGACGTTTGCCTTTTCGGAAAGAGGCTCTACCAAGAATGAGAGCCGTGAGAAGTGCTGTCTGAGGGAAAGCACAGATGCCCAGTACTGTTGTGCCTGTGGATAGGCTGCCCGGGGACGGTGAAGACAAGCAAGAGCTTTAAGGGCTGGCACCTTCGTTGTGGGAGAAGGAGCCGGACGTTTGCCTTTACGGAAAGAGGTTCTGTTTAGAACGAGCGCGAGGAGACTGACGACTGTGGGAAAGCACAGATGCGCAGTGCTGTTTTGCATGTGGATAGGCTGCCCGGGGACGGTGGAAAACCAGGAAGAGCTTTCAGGGCTGGCACCTTCCTTGTGGGAGAAAGAGCCGGACGTTTGCCTTTTCGGAAAGAGGCTCTGCCGAGAACGAGCGCCGTGAGATGTGCTATCTCTGGGAAAGCACAGATGCTCAGTCCTGTTGTGCCTGTGGATAGGCTGCCCAGGGACAGTGAAGACCAGCAAGAGCTTTCAGGGCTGGCACCTTCCTTGTTGGAGATGTAGATGGACTTTTGCCTTTTCAGAAAGAGGCTCTGCCGAGAACGAGCGCCAGGAGAACTGCCGACTGTGGGAAAGCACAGATGCGCAGTGCTGTTGTGCCTCTGGATAGGCTGCCCGGGGACGGTGAAAGCCAGCATGAGCTTTCAGGGCTCTTACCTTCGTTTTGGGGGAAGGAACCAGACGTTTGCCTTTTCGGAAAGAGGCTCTACCGAGAATGAGAGCCGTGAGATGTGCTGTCTGAGGGAAAGCACAGGTGCCCAGTGCTGTTGTGCGTGTGGATAGGCTGCCCGGGGACGGTGAAGACCAGCAGGAGCTTTCAGGACTGGCACCTTCCTTGTGGGAGATGTAGCTGGACGTTTGCATTTTCGGAAAGAGGCTCTGCTGAGAACGAGCACGGTCACATGTGCTGTCTTTGGGAAAGCACAGATGCCCAGTACTATTGTGCCTGTGGATAGGCTGCCCAGGGACAGTGAAGACCAGCAAGAGCTTTCAGGGCTGGCACCTTCCTTGTGGGAGAAGGAGCCGGACGTTTGCTGTTTCGGAAAGACGCTCTGCCGAGAACGAGCGCCAGGAGAACTGCCGACTGTGGGAAAGCACAGATGCGCAGTGCTGTTGTGAGTGTGGATAGGCTGCCTGGGGACGATGAAGACCAGCTAGAGCTTTCGGGGCTGGCACCTTCCTTGTGGGAGATGTAGCTGGAAGTTTGCCTTTTCGGAAAGAGGCTCTGCCGAGAACGAGCACCAGGAGAACTGCCGACTGTGGGAAAGCACAGATGCGCAGTGCTGTTGTGCCTGTGGATAGGCTGCCCGGGGACGGTGAAAGCCAGCATGAGCTTTCAGGGCTCTTACCTTCGTTTTGGGAGAAGGAACCAGACGTTTGCCTTTTCGGAAAGAGGCTCTACCAAGAATGAGAGCCGTGAGAAGTGCTGTCTGAGGGAAAGCACAGGTGCCCAGTACTGTTGTGCCTGTGGATAGGCTGCCCGGGGACGGTGAAGACAAGCAAGAGCTTTAAGGGCTGGCACCTTCCTTGTGGGAGAAGGAGCCGGACGTTTGGCTTTTCGGAAAGAGGCTCTGCCGAGAATGAGCGCCAGGAGAACTGCCGACTGTGGGAAAGCACAGATGCGCAGTGCTGTTGTGAGTGTGGATAGGCTGCCCGGGGATGGTGAAAGCCAGCATGAACTTTCAGGTGTGTCTCCTTCCTTGTGGGAGAAGGAGCCGGACTTTTGCCTTTTCGGAAAGAGGCTGTGCCGAGAACGAACCCTGTCACATGTGCTGTCTGTGGGAAAGCACAGATGCCCAGTGCTGTTTAGCGTGTGGATAGGCTGGCCGCGGACAGTGAAAACCAGCAAGAGCTTTCAGGGCTGGCACCTTCCTTGTGGGAGAAGTAGCCGGACGTTTGTCTTTTTGGAAAGAGGCTCTGCTGAAAAAGACCCCAGGAGAACTGCCGAGTGTGGGAAAGCACAGATGCCCAGTGCTGTTGTGCATGTGGAAAGGCTGCCCGGGGATGGTGAAGACCAGCAAGAGCTTTCAGGGCTGGGACCTTCCTTGTGGGAGAAGGAGCCAGAAGTTTGCCTTTTCAGAAAGAGGCTCTGCCGAGAACGAGCGCCGTGAGATGTGCTGTCTGTGGGCAAGCACAGATGCCCAGTGCTGTTGTGCATGTGGATAGGCTGCCCGGGGACGGTGAAGACCAGCAAGAGCTTTCAGGGCTGGCACCTTCCTTGTGGGAGAAGGAGCTGGACGTTTGCTTTTTCGGAAAGAGGCTCTGCCGAGAACGAGTGCCGTGACATGTACCATTCTGGGAAAACACGGATGCCCAGTGCTGTTGTGACTGTGGAAAGCCTCCACGGGTCTGGTGAAGACCAGAAAGAGCTTTCAGCGCTGGGACCTTCCTTGTTCGAGAAGGAACCAGAAGTCTGCCTTTTCGGAAAGAGGGTCTGATGAGAACCAGCACCGTGAGTTATGCTGTCTGTGGGAAAGCACAGATGGCCAGTGCTGTTGTGCCTGTGGATAGGCTGCCTGGGGACGGTGAAGACCAGCAAGAGCTTTCAGGGCTGGCACCTTCCTTGTGGGAGTAGGAGCCGGACGTTTGCCTTTTCGGAAAGAGGCTCTGCTGAGAAAGAACACCGTGAGGTGTACCGTTCCTGGGAAAGCACAGATCCCCAGTGCTGTTGTGCGTGTGGATAGGCTGCTCGGTGAAGGTGAAAGCCAGCATGAGCTTTCTGGGCTGTTACCTTAGTCCTGGGAGAAGGAAATGGACGTTTGCCTTTTCGGAAAGAGGCTCTGCCGAGAACGAGCACCGTGACATGTACCATTCTGGGAAAAAACAGATGCCCAGTGCTGTTCTGACTGTGGAAAGCCTCCACGGGGCCGGTGAAGACAAGAAAGAGCTTTCAGGGCTGGCACCTTCCTTGTGGGAGAAGGAGCCGGACGTTTGCCTTTTCGAAAAGAGGGTCTGCTGAGAACCAGCGCCGTGAGATGTGCTGTCTGTGGGAAAGCACAGATGCCCATTGCTTTTGTGCCTGTGGATAGGCTGCCCGGGGACGGTGAAGACCAGCAAGAGCTTTCAGGGCTGGCATATTCCTTGTGGGAGAAGGAGCCAGACATTTGCCTTTTCGGAAAGAGGCTCTGCCGAGACTGAGAGCCGTGAGATGTGCTGTCTGTGGGAAAGCACAGATGCCCAGTAGTATTGTGCCTGTGGATAGGCTGCCCAGGGACAGTGAAGCCCAGCAAGAGCTTTCATGGCTGCCACCTTCCTTTTGGGAGAAGGAAAGAGACGTTTGCCTTTTCGGAAAGAGGCTCTGCCGAGAACGAGCGCCAGGAGAACTGCCGACTGTACGAAAGCACAGATGCCCAGTGCTGTTGTGCCTGTGCATACGCTGCACGGGGACAGTGAAGAGCAGCAAGAGCTTTCAGGGCTGGCACATTCCTTGTGGGAGAAGGAGCCGGACGTTTGTCTTATTGGAAAGAGGCTCTGCTGAAAAACACCCCAGGAGTACTGCCGACTGTGGGAAAGCACAGATGATCAGTGCTGTTGAGCAATTGGATAGGCTTCCCGGGGATGGTGAAGACCAGCAAGAGCTTTCAGGGCTGGCACCTTCCTTGTGGGAGAAGGAGCCGGACGTTTGCTGTTTCGGAAAGACGCTGTCGTGGTTTAACCCCAGCCAGCAACTAAGCACCACGCAGCCGCTCATTCACTCCCCCCCCATCCAGTGGGATGGGGGAGAAAATCAGGAAAAGAAGTAAAACTCCTGGGTTGAGATAAGAACGGTTTAATAGAACAGAAAAGAAGAAACTAATAACGATAATGATAACACTAATAAAATGACAACAGTAAGTAATAAAAGGATTGAAATGTACAAATGATGCACAGGGCAATTGCTCACCACCCACCGACCGACACCCAGCCAGTCCCCAAGCGGCCAAAAAACACTGCCCCCCCCCCCTTCCCAGTTCCTAAACTAGATGGGACGTCACATGGTATGGAATACACCGTTGGCCAGTTTGGGTCAGGTGCCCTGGCTGGGCATGAGAAGCTGAAAAATCCTTGACTATAGTCTAAACACTACTGAGCAACAACTGAAAACATCAGTGTTATCAACATTCTTCACATACTGAACTCAAAACATAGCACTGTACCAGCTACTAGGAAGACAGTTAACTCCATCCCGGCTGAAACCAGGACAGACGCTCTGCCGAGAACGAGCACCAGGAGAACTGCCGACTGAGGGAAAGCACAGATGCCCAGTGTTGTTGAGCATGTGCATAGGATGCCCGGGTACGGTGAAGACCAGCAAGAGCTTTCAGGGCTGGCACCTTCGTTGTGGTTGAAGGAGCCGGACGCTTGCCTTTTCGGAAACAGGCTCTGCCGAGAATGAGCGCCGTGATATGTACCCTTCCTGGGAACGCACAGATGCCCAGTGCTGTTGTGCCTGTGGATACACTGCCCGGGGACGGTCAAGACCAGCAAGAGCTTTCATGGCTGCCACCTTCCTTTTGGGAGAAGGAACCAGACATTTGCCTTTTCGGAAAGAGGCTCTGCCGAGAAGGAGCGCCAGGAGAACTGCCGACTGTGCGAAAGCACAGATGCCCAGTGCTGTTGTGCATGTGGATAGGCTGCCCCGGGATGGTGAAAGCCAGCATGAGCTTTCAGGTCTGGCACCTTAGTTGTGGGAGAAGGAGCCGGAATTTTGCCTTTTCGGAAAGAGCCTCTGCCAAGAACGAGCGCCGTGGTATGTACCATTCCTGGGAACGCACAGATGCTCAGTGCTGTTGTGCCTGTGGATACGCTGCCCTGGGACGGTGAAGACCAGCATGAGCTTTCAGGCCTGCACCTTCCTTGTGGGAGAAGGAGCTGGACGTTTGCCTTTTTGGAAAGAGGCTCTGAAGAAACCGAGCGCCGTGAGATGTGCTGTCTGTGGGAAAGCACAGATAGCCAGTTCTGTTGTGCGTGTGTATAGGCTGCCAGGGATGGTGAAGACCAGCAAGAGCTTTCAGGGCTGGCACCTTCCTTGTGGGAGAAGGACCCGGACGTTTGCCTTTTCGGAAAGAGGATCTGCCCAGAACGAGCGCCAGGAGAACTGCCGACTGTGGAAAAGCTCAGATCCCCAGTGCTGTTGTGCCTTTGGATAGGCTGCCCGGGTACGGTGAAGACCAGCAAGAACTTTAAGGGCTGGCACCTTCGTTCTGGGAGAAAGAGCCGGACATTTGCTGTTTCGGAAAGAGGCTCTGCCGTGAACGAGCACCGCCACATGTGCGGTCTGTGGGAAAGCACAGATCCCCAGTGCTGTTGTGCGTATGGATAGGCTGCCAGGGATGGTGACGGCCAGCAGGAACTTTCAGGTCTGGCAACTTCGTTGTGGAAGAAGGAGCCGGACGTTTGCGTCTTCGGAAAGAGGCTTTGCCGAGAATGAGCGCCGTCAGATGTGATGTCTTTGGGAAAGCACAGATCCCCAGTGCTGTTGTGTGTATGGATAGGCTGCCGGGGATGGTGAAGACCAGCAAGAGCTTTCAGGGCTGGCACCTTCATTCTGGGAGAAGGAGCTGGACGTTTGCCTTTTCTAAAAGAGGCTCTGCCGAGAATGAGAGCCGTGAGATGTTCTATCTGTGGAAAAGCACAGATGCCCAGTGCTGTTGTGCCTGTGGATAGGCTGCCCGGGAACGGTGAAGACCAGCAAGAGCTTTCAGGGCTGGCACCTTCCTTGTGGGATAAGAAGCTGGACGTTTGCCTTTTCGATACCAGGCTCTGCTGAGAACGAGCGCCAGGAGAACTGCCGACTGTGGGAAAGCACAGATGCCCAGTGCTGTTGTGCCTGTGGATGGGATGCCCGGGGACGGTGAAGATCAGCAAGAGCTTTGAGGGCTGGCACCTTCCTTTTGGGAGAAGGAGCCGGACGTTTGCTGTTTAGGAACGAGGCTCTGCCGAGAACGAGCGCCATGAGATGTGCTCTCTGACGGAAAGCAAAGATGCCCAGTGCTGTTGTGCCTGTGGATAGGCTGCCCGGGGATGGTGAAGACCAGCAAGAGCTTTTAGGGCTGGCACCTTCCTTGTGGGAGAAGGAGCCGGACGTTTGCCTTTTCGGAAAGAGGATCTGCCGAGAAAGAGCAACGTGACATGCGCTGCCCATGGGAAAGCACAAATGCCCAGTGCTGTTGTGCCTGTGGATAGGTTGCCCGGGGATGATGAAGACCAGCAAGAGCTTTCAAGGCTGGCACCTTCGTTGTGGCAGAAGGAGACGGAATTTTGCTTTTTCGGAAAGAGGCTCTGCCGAGAACGAGCGCCGTGAGATGTGCTGTCTGTGGGAAAGCACAGATGCCCAGTGCTGTTGTGCATGTGGATAGGCTGCGCGGGGATGGTGAAGACCAGCAAGAGATTTCAGGGCTGGCACCTTCGTTGTGGGAGAAGGAGCCGGACGTTTGCCTTTTCGGAAACAGGCTCTGCAGAGAACGAGCAACAGGAGAACTGCCAACTGTGGGAAAGCACAGATGCCCAGTGCTGTTGTGCCTGTGGATAGGCTGCCCGGGGACGGTGAAGGCCAGCAAGAGCTTTCAGGGCTGGCACCTTCATTCTGGGAGAAGGAACCGGACGTTTGGCTTTTCGGAAAGAGGCTATGCCGAGAATGAGCGCCATGAGATGTTGTGTCTGTGGGAAAGCACAGATGCCCAGTGCTGTTGTGCCTGTGGATAGGCTGCCTGGGGACGGTGAAGACCAGCAAGAGCTTTCAGGGCTGGCACCTTCCTTGTGGGGGAAGGAGCCGGACGTTTTCCTTTTCGGTACCAGGCTCTGCTGAGAACGAGCGCCAGGAGGACTGCCGACTGTGGGAAAGCACAGATGCCCAGTGCTGTTGTGCATGTGCATAGGCTACCTGGGGACGTTGAAGTTCAGCAAAAGCTTTGAGGGCTGGGACCTTCCTTGTGGGAGAAGGAGCCAGACGTTTGCCTTTTCGGAAAGACGATCTGCCGAGAACGAGCACCGTGACATGCACTGCCCGTGGGAAAGCACAGATGCCCAGTGCTGTTGTGCATGTGGATAGGCTGCCGGGGTGGTGAAGACCAGCAAGAGCTTCCAGGGCTGGCAGCTTCCTTGTGGGACAAGGAGGCGGACGTTTGCCTTTTCGGAAAGAGACTCTGCCAAGAACCAGCGCCGTGAGATGTGCTGTCTGTGGGAAAGCACAGATGCCCAGTGCTGTTGTGCATGTGCATAGGCTGCCCGGGGATGGTGAAGATCAACAAGAGCTTTCAGGGCTGGCACCTTCCTTGTGGAGAAGGAGCCGGACGTTTGCCTTTTCGGAAAGAAGCTCAGACGAGAAAGAGCACCGTGACATGTGATGACTGTGGGCAAGCACAGATGCCCAGTGCTGTTGTGCGTGTAGATAGGCAACCCGGGGAAGGTGAAGACCAGCAAGAGCTTTCAAGGCTGGCACCTTCGTTTTGGGAGTAGGAGCCGGAAGTTTGATTTTTCGGAAAGAGGCTCTGCCGAGAACGAGCACAGCCACCGGTGCTATCTGTGGGAAAGCACAGATCCCCAGTGCTGTTGTGCGTGTGGATAGGCTGCTCGGGGATGGTGAAAGCCAGCATGAGCTTTCAGGGCTGGCACCTTCGTTGTGGGAGAAGGAGCCGGACGTTTGCTTTTTCGGAAAGAGGCTCTGCCGAGAACGAGAGCCGTGAGATGTGCTGTCTGTGGGAAAGCACAGATGCGCAGTGCTGTAGTGCATGTGGATAGGCTGCCCGGGGACGGTGGAGACCAGGAAGAGCTTTCAGTTCTGGCACCTTCGTTGTGGGAGAAGGAGCCGGACGTTTGCCTTTTCGGAAAGAGGCTCTGCCGAGAATGAGCGCCAGGAGAACTGCCGACTGTGGGAAAGCACAGATGCCCAGTGCTGTTGTGCCTTTGGATAGGCTGCCCGGCAACGGTGAAGATCAGCAAGAGCGTTCAGGGCTGGCACCTTCGTTGTGGGAGAAGGAGCCGGACGTTTACCTTTTCGGAAAGAGGCTCTGCCGATAACGAGCACCATCACATGTAGCATTCTGTGAAAACATAGATGTCCAGTGCTGCTGTGCCTGTGGATAGGCTGCCCGGGGACGGTGAAGACCAGCAAGGGCTTTGAGGGCCGGGAGCTTCGTTGTGGGAGAACGAGCCAGACGTTTCCTGTTTCAGAACGAGGCTCTGCCGAGAACGAGCGCCGTGAGATGTGCTGTCTGTGGGAAAGCACAGATGCCCAGTGCTGTTGTGCATGTGCAGAGGCTGCCTAGGGATGGTGAAGACCAGCAAGAGCTTTCAGGGCTGGCACCTTCCTTGTGGGAGAAGGAGCCGGATGTTTGCCTTTTCGGAAAGAGGCTCTGCCGAGAACGAGCACCGTCACATGTACCATTCTGGGAAAACACAGATGCCCAGTGCTGTTGTGCATGTGGATAGGCTCCCCGGGGCTGGTGAAGACCAGCAAGAGCTTTCAGGGCTGGCACCTTCGTTGTCAGACAAGGATCCGGACTTTTCCCTTTTCGGAACGATGTTCTGCCGAGAACAAGCGCCGTGAGATGTGCTGTCTGTGGGAAAGCACAGATGCCCAGTGCTGTTGTGCGTGTGGATAGGCTGATGGGCATGGTGAAGACCAGGAAGAGCTTTCAGGGCTGGCACCTTCCTTGTGGGAGAAGGAGCTGCACATTTGCCTTTTCGGAAACAGGCTCTGCAGAGAACGAGCGCCGTTATGTGTAGCAATCCTGGGAACGCACAGATGTCCAGTGCTGTTGTGCCTGTGGATAGGCTGCCCAGGGACGGTGAAGACCAGCAAGAGCTTTCAGGGCTGGCACCTTCCTTGTGGGAGAAGGAGCTGGACGTTTGCTGTTTCAGAACGAGGCTTTGCCGAGAACGAGCGCCGTGAGATGTGCTTTCTGTGGGAAAGCACAGATGCCCAGTGCTGTTGTGCCTGTGGATAGGCTGCCCGGGGACGGTGAAGACCACCAAGAACTTTCAGGGCTGGCCCTTTCCTTGTGGGAGAAGGAGCTGGACGTTTGCCTTTGCGGAAAGAGGCTCTGCCGAGAACGAGCACCGTGAGATGTGCTGTCTGTGGGAAAGCAGAGATGCCCAGTGCTGTTGTGCCTGTGGATAGGTTGCCCAGGGATGATGAAGACCAGCAAGAGCTTTCAGGGCTGGCACCTTCCTTGTGGGAGAAGGAGCCGGACGTTTGCCTTTTCGGAAAGAGGCTCTGCCGAGAACGAGCGCCAGGAGAACTGCCGACTGTGGGAAAGCTCAGATCCCCAGTGCTGTTGTTTCTGTGGATAGGCTGCCCGGGGACGGTGAAGGCCAGCAAGAGCTTTGAGGGCTGGGACCTTCCTTGTGGGAGAAGGACCCGGATGTTTGCTCTTTCGGAAAGACGCTCTGCCGAGAACGAGCACCAGGAGAACTGCCCACTCTGGGAAAGCACAGATGCCCAGTGCTGTTGTGCCTGTGGATAGGCTGCCCGGGGACGGTGAAGACCAGCAAGAGCTTTCTGGGCTGGCACCTTCCTTGTGGGAGAAGGAGCTGGACGATTGCATTTTCGGAAAGAGGCTCTGCTGAGAACGAGCGCCGTGAGATGTGCTGTCTGTGGGAAAGCACAGATGCCCAGTGCTGTTGTGCGTGTGGATAGGCTGCCCGAGGACGGTGAGGACCAGCAAGAGCTTTCAGGGCTGGGACCTTCCTTGTGGGAGAAGGAGCCGGACTTTTGCCTTTTCGGAAAGAGGCTCTGCTGAGAATGACCCCAGGAGAACTGCCGACTGTGGGAAAGCACAGATGCCCAGTGCTGTTGTGCATGTGGATAGGCTGCCCGGGGATGGTGAAGACCGGCAAGAGCTTTCAGGGCTGTCACCTTCCTTGTGGGAGAAGGTGCCGGACGTTTGCCTTTTTGGAAGGAGGCTCTGCCGAGAACCAGCGCTGTGACATGTACCATTCCTGGGAAGGCACAGATGCCCAGTGCTGTTGTGCGTGTGGATAGTCTGCCCGGGGACGGTGAAGACCAGCAAGAGCTTTCAGGGCTGGCACCTTCCTTTTTGGAGAAGGAGCTGGACTTTGCCTTTTCAGAAAGACGCTCTTTCGAGAACCAGCGCCGTGAGATATTACATCTCTGGGAAAGCACCGATCCCCAGTGCTGTTGTGCCTGTAGATAGGGCACCATGGGACGGTGAAGAGCAGCAAGGTCTTTCAGAGCTGGCAGCTTCCCTGTGGGAGAACGAGCCGGACATTTACCTGTTTGGAAAAAGGCTCTTCCATGGCAGAGCGCCATGAGATGTTCTGTCTCTGGAAAGGGAAGAAGCAAAACTTGTTGGACTTGTGTTTTCTGATGACCGCAGCTAACATGTGCTGCTTCATTGCTAGCCAAGACCACTGGAACTCCACCTGATTTTAGAAGCAGCGCACACTGCCTTCCAGAAGACACAATTTGCAGGCAGTGCAAGAGCTGTGGCCATTTTTTCTCCAGAAGTGATAAATGTGGATCTTAAGCAACATAAGTTACATTCTCTTTCTGAAGGATGCACTGGGACTGTCAGCCCCAAAGACTGTTTCAGCCTTCCATTGTCCCAGTTAAATTTGCAAATGCTGTAACTGTTGTGGCAGGTGGAAGGGCTGGTGGTTCGAATGAGTTAGTACTCAGCATGATGGTGCTGATTGGAATCCAGTTTCAGAAACATGTATTCATGGTTCTGCCAGATATAGTAGCATAGTATCAGTGAGAGAAGGCCATAACTTTCACTGAGTCAATCTGGACTGACTTCAGCGATCCCTGTCCTGTATTTGGGACAGGGGGATTCATTGTCAGTCCACAATACAAAGCCATTTTCAAATAGACACCGAGAGCAAGATCCTCACTCAAGTCGGTGTGCAGCAACCTACAAAGGCGCTTGGTGCTTCAGTGATTCCCCAAATTCCAGTATAAATGGGTTGTATCAGCGTGGGCAACAAGAGATAGTTGCAGATGGTGTAATCTGGGAGACAGACAGAGGGTACTATTACTCCTACAAACAGACCGAAATGAAATTCCACCCAGCATAGCTCAGCAGGAACTGATCCAGAGCCAGTTATTTTTGTAGCTTCATCTGCCATTTCTGTATCATCGTAGGACTGTTCTTTCTCAGCCTTAAATTTTCAGCTATTTGGAAATGCAACTGCTCATTGATCCCTATTAACCAACAGTTCCATCATAAAGGCAGTACAGGACAAAGCAGAGAGGAAAAGAATAGTGAATGGAAGATTTGAGGCTCTCTGAGTAGCTCATTTAAGCTGCTTTTCATTGCTAATCATTCTTAGAAATTAAAAAAGCTCTGAAATGTCAAGATTTCTTTGTTTTCAAACAATTACAGCTGGTATAGCAATCTCCTTATAGCTAGCTCTCCAAGTAAGATGTTTCCTGCAGTCTTGTCCAGTAGTCACATAGCAGGGTTTTTATAGAAGTGGATGCAAGAGATACCTTCTTATGGATTTTTTGACTGGTTTAGCTCTTTTGGAAGGTGTCTGTATGACCAAAGATAGAACTAGACTAAGTGACTCTTTCAGTATGTAGACTTCTCAAAAGGTTAAATTTATTTTACTCTGCTAGGTAATGGGGACAATCAAGTGAGACAATGGATATCTCTACACTTCCCAGCTGGTCTTTGTGACTAACACCTACATCTCAACACCCACTGTGTCTTTCAGAAAACTGTGGGGAAAACTCTAGAAAACTAGACAATTAACTCCTGGGATATGTTTGAGCCTTGTCAAGTGCACAGACTGAGCTTTACATCTCATTTCCAGATAAAAAGGCACCAGACTTGATGCCAATTGATTAGTAACGATGTGCTTTACAGTTTGGTGCTCTGGACTAAGACCATGAAGAAGAAACATTCAGTACCAAACAGCATTGTTAGTATCACTGGGCATTTCTGCCATTGCAGAAAAGGCAAGAGCAACAAAATTTTGTTTGCTCCCACTAGAGACTGAACAGTAAACAGCAGAACTAGTATTTAAGACTAGACTGATGGACTGTTAAAGTCACTGCCTTATGTTTAAAAGCCTATACAGAAAGCATTAAAGGAAGCAAATAGAAAGCTGTAACAGACATAAAAGGCATGGCTGACCATCATAAATGGAGGCTCTTTCTTCACATACATTCTGACTTTAGTGCCTGGATGCAGTGCCTGTGCAGCAAGTCTCCTGGCTGGGTTTTCAACATGTCCAGAGACTGCACGTGATACCAGAACCTTTGTATGCTGCCAGGTGCACCCAGGCAGACTGAACACAGACAGTCTACCAGGCATCTGTGGTTGAGAGATGGAAAAACTGCAGAGCAAGCCCTGCTTCCCACTGGTCTTGGGGATTGTTCCAGCTCAGGGGGACTCAGAGGATTACAAGTTGCTCATGAGGCAAATGGTGGCTGCTGATGCAGGGAAATAAGGTGACCTCAGCTGCATTCGTGGCAAATGCAAAACCTGCTCTGCTAAGTGAAATGACTGGATTTTACTAGAGAGGAAACAGAGCCCAACCTGGGCAAGTTTGGGGCTGCAGCAAAAGTTTCTCTATGATAAAAAATGTCACTGCCGGAGCACAGATAACATCAGCCCTTCACAGCTCCCTCTTTCAAGCACAGACCTTCCCTTTCCTTTTCCCTTTCTGTTTCCTTTTCCCTTTCCCTTTCCCCTTCCTTTCACCTCCTTGCATGGAGCGATGTACTCCTGCCAGGCTCTGGTGATTACACTTCAAATGAGAGGCCTTGATGTAGCTACCCACAATCACAGACTGGATTTTAGGGCAAGGAAAGCCCCTTTGAGATATGTTACAGTATTCATCAGTAAGCTATAAGATCAAAAGAAATTTCTGTCTACTTATTATCAGTCATCGTCTGTATCCGCTGTAATGAAAAGTGAGCAAAGGACCTTTCAACCTCTGCATTGTGATGAATGTTTCTTCTGAAAATGAGTTAAGTCAGGGAACTCCCATAGCATGAAGCAGGGCAGGTGAGTAATACATATCTTTAACAACTGTGCTGTCATCTGTGGCACCATAAAACCAGCCAGAGTTTGGCACAGTTGGTGGTACTGGATCTTTTTATTTCGCATTGTGTGAATCAATGAGAATTTTCCATGGGCTTCCTGAAACAGCCTCAGGGTTGATAAAGTGAAACCTAGTCAAATGAAGTTATTCCCTGCTCTAATTTTGCATGGAATTACTAAAATAGGCAAGAAAATATGGTGTCGTGGTTTAACCCCAGCCAGCAACTAAGCATCACACAGATGCTCGCTCACTCCCCGCCCAGTGGGATGGAGGAGAAAATCGGGAAAAAAAGTAAAACTCGTAGGTTGACATAAGAACAGTTTAATAGAACAGAAAAAAGAAGAAACTAATAATGATAATACAAATAAAGTGACAGCAGTAATGATAAAAGAATTGGAATACACAAATGATGCACACTGCAATTGCTTACCACCCACCAATCAACACCCAGTTAGTCCCTGAGCGGTGATCCCCCTGCCCCCACTCCCCCCAGTTTATAGACTAGATGTGATGTCACATACTATGGAACACCCCATTGGCCACTTTGGGTCAGCTGCCCTGGCTGTGTCCCGTGCCAACTTCTTGTGCCCCTCCAGCTTTCTTGCTGGCTGGGCATTAGAAGCTGAAAAATCCTTGACTTTAGACTAAACATTACTTACCTGATGCAGGAGGTTTTTCTGAGTACAATGGCCTTGCTGTTTCTTTGCCTGATTGTTTGCTGATCAGTGGTGGATGGGGGGTCTGTATGTTGCAAAGTGTGTGAGAAATTGCTTTTCGATGGCCTTGCAGTTTCTGAAGAATAAAAGGCCTCTAGCCCTTTTAAGTAACTTAGTTTAGAAGTATCCATATGAATTACGTCAAACTGTAAGCATAGATAATAGAAGCACTAACGAGCATTCTTTAGGATAAGATGTATAAACCATACAGATCACACTGCACAGAATCATCTGAGAAGGGTCAAGTAGCTGACAAGTGACGAAGACTATGGAAGACCATCAGTGGACTCCTGAAGACCACCAGAGACCTTCAATACGCCTGCATACAGGTCATTGTCATATGCTTATAGTTTCCCAGAAAACTAATGAATATGTATAACATTTCTCAGAAATCTAGTGAATATGTATGTAGAACATGTACTTAACCTGCACAATTAGGCCTGATGGTGCACGATAGGTGGAGCGATCCCCGTGCACCCAGCACTGCAATAAAGAATTCCTGCTTTCTAAAACTCCAAAACTGAGTCTTAGAGAGTTTCTTTGACCAGCTTTTTCAGTATCATACCAACAACAGAAAACATCAGCGTTATCAACATTGTTCTCATACTGAACTCAAAACATAGCACTGTACCAGCTACTAGGAAGACAATTAACTCTCTCCCAGCCGAAACCAGGACACATGGAGAGAAAATACATGCTGTAAAGAGGGAAAGAAAGAGAGAGGACAGTTGATGTCATCTCCAGAGTCTGTAGACACTTTCTGACTTTCTGGTTTTATTCTGCATTTGTAGTGCATGTGGCCTGGGTCTCCACCAGGCCCCTTGGGGCTACAATAGCCTGTGTTACCAGTGTAGCAATGGCTTGAAGGTGAAGACTAAAACTTTCATCCCTTATGTGGGGAAGTTGTGCTGAGGGTTGCACTTTTCCCTTGTGCTTCCACATGACGTCTCTGTTGCCAGGCAACATTAAGGTTTCTGGGTCTTTGTTTCTACAAAATGCACTCTATTTTGATTTAACAGAGAGAACCAAATTAAGCTTTTTTCCCCTAACCTGCCCAAGGTTGATGGTGAAATGTATAGTAGGTCACAGAGCCACCAGCAAGTCTGTTCACTGCTTCTGCTCTCAGCATTTCCGAACATGCACTTGCAAACAGGACCAAACATTCAGCAGCAGTTTTGCACTCAGCTAGGTAAGTCCCATACTGAAAACAGACTCCAGCTAGTGATTAAATAAAGCCTTTCCACACAACTTGTCACAGGGTGAGAAGCAGGAATAGGTGTGTGTGGGAAGCTGGGAGTCTGAAGTCTGGGAACTGCTTTTCCACTGCTTAAAGAGGCTCAGAGGGCTGAAAAAATGGGCAAAGAAACAGAGCCAATTCTGCAGAGATAGCCATCCACCATGGGGAGGACTGGCCAGCAAACAGCCGTTGCTCTTCTCTGCCTAGCAACCATACTGTGTAATGCTGATGACTCACGTCTGAGTGAGGGTGAACCTCATTCCCCACCAGCCTTATGGACCTTTGCTCTGTGGAGATGCCTCTGAAGTCTGCTGAACATGCAGTGCCTGAGGGGCAAAGTGTGGGGTGGTGCCTGAGGTGAAAAGTGTGGGGAGCATCCCCAGGACTAACACTGTAGCTTTACAATATGATTTTAAGTATGTGAAGTCAGTACAAAGCATGTTTCAGGTTTTTTTGATTCTGAAGAAATAGTTTCAGGGTTTTTTCTTCTGAAGAAATAGTTTTGGGGCAGTTTGCTCAGTGCCCCAATGCCTGCTGCTGGTGACAGCCTGTGGTGCTGTGGGAAGTGCCTGAGCAGAGTGTGGGCACTGGGGTGCTCTTCCAGGGAAGGTTTTCTGCATTCTGCATCCCACGGCCTGCAGGCTGTGATGGTGGTGCTCCCTGAAGCAGAAGAGTATCTTGATGTAGCCTTGGGCTTTTTGGCTTTTGTTTTTTGCTAAGAATACATTTAATCCCTTTCCAAGCTCATTTTTCTGTCCTCTCACATACACCCCTTTTTTTTCTTTTTTTTTTTTTAATATTGCATTTTTTTCCATAATTTTACCACCCTTTATGTCTTCTGGGCTAGAAACCCAGCAAGTATTGAGTATTTTTGACACTATGTATTAAGTAAGGATTAGTCCAGCTGTGTCTTGGTGAGAGGGTTTCTGCTCACTTCTTTTCCCCTCAAGAAGTCTAAGAGACATCAGTGTATGGGTTTTCTATGTTATTCCATGAATCAAAGGCAAGAGTCACAGTGCAGCTGTTTTACAGGAGTCAGATACCTGTGCACCAGGAGGTGTGATGGGCTCCCCAGTGCTGTTGTCAGACAGCAAAAACTGAGCAATATAACTCGAAAAGTCTGTCTCCCTCAGGGAGGCGAGTGGCTCCTCTACTCCCCACAGCCCTTAGGGAGTGCTGGTCAGTGTTCCACAGAAACCTCCAGGTGTACATCAGCAGAATAAAACCAATTCAAACACATTTTTCCCTTGAGAGTGTTATACAGTCTCCATCCTTGGAGATTTTCAAGAACTGACTGGACAAAGCTATGAGCAACCTGGTCTGAGCTCAGCACTGATCGTGTTTGGAGCAGGAGCTTGGAGCAGAGACCTCCTGAGGTCGCTCCCAGCCTGAATTATACCCTGATCCTGTAGTCATGTAAAAAGGCCACTCCAGGTAGAGATCAGGATAGCTGGTCTCCTCTTTCTAGTTCTTAAAACTCATGAATTTAGGTGTCCAATAAAGTGTGGTCTTTTCAGAAAGAAAACTCAAGATCTGTTTAGTAATAGCTGCACAACAGGGCAGTTAATTTTATTGTTTTACTGCACAGGAGAAATAAAGAGGTTACACAGGTTTTCTGGTCTCTACTTACTTAGGCGCTTCGTATTCTTCTGACAGATGTGCCGGACCTATAGTGTAGAAAAGGTGGATGTTTCCTAAAAAAGCCAACTTCTTGTCTCCTTTTTTCGCTGTGTTTTATATCATGTCTGGTCTTTTATATCACACCTGTCATAAAATTTTATTTTGCTAACTACACAAGTCTACAAGGATCCTTTAGTTAAAAAAAAAAAAAAGCCAAAGAGAAAAGCTGCTTAGAGTTGAATTTAAATGATGGGATTTGAGGAACATGTGGTTCGGTCAGTCTCTTTAAACAGAAGCATGTGTCTCTGAATAAATTCTTGTGACATCTCTACCTAAAAATAAACAGTCTGAGAATAACACTCATGCCCAGCCGAGATATACCCAAGTATTGTCAGCACTTCCCTTTCCCCATATTTGTACATTTTTAAAGCCCCTAAAACAGTGACAACCTTGTCAGCAATGCTAGCTTCCTTTTCCAGTTCACCCATCAGTAGTTAATTCTCGGTTTAATATCTACCTAGGAGCAAAGAGCTGCCGGGAGCTGTTAGCCAGTGGGGTCGTCCTGAGTGGCTGGTATCCCATCTACCTCTGGGACTGCTGTGCCGTGGCTGTCCTCTGTGAGCTGGAAATGGGCGGCTGGCTGGTAAGTGCCACTAGAGCAGAGGTGTGAGGCTGCCCCGGCCCCTGCGGGTGCACAGCTTCCTGCTCCGGTGCCAGCCAGTTTTCCAGAGACAAGTGGATGGCTCCATGGACTTTTTCCAACACTGGAATTCCTATAAAAAAGGTTTTGGGAGCCAGCTGACTGTATTCTGGCTCAGGGATGACAGTATTCACGTGCTGACATCAGAGGTTAAAGAAACTGCTAACATGTTTTCCTAACACTGTTCTCATCTGGCAGCAAGACCTGTAAATTGGTCCAAATGCGATGGCTCCTCAGCAGAGCCTGGCCAGGGAGATATGGAAACAGCCGTGTCCCCAGCCCCTTGCCTTCAAGCAGAGCCTTTGAGGGAGAAAATGGATGTGACTGCTATTTTGGCTGACTCGGTGGGGATGGAGGGCAGGAGCCGTAGCTATACACAGTTAGTGAGCTGTGAAGGACCCCGGCAGCAGCCAGCATTTTCCCTTCGCATGTCCCATAGCACATCCCAAACCACTGCTTTACTCCAAGACAAGAGGGAGAAAGATAATGGAGGAAGACCCTAATTTCAGACGGAACAAGATAATCATAAAGATGGAACACCAAAATAAACTATTACCAAAAAAGAAAAAAAAATTAACAAAAATCTGGTTTTTCCCCCAAAAAAGTAATCAGGTTTTCCTGGAAGTCTAGAGATGAGGCAAGAGACTCAGCTAACATCCAGGAGCACAGATTTCAGTTGTGCTATGAATATTTAATGAGCTGAGGAGTGGCTGTGAGCTAAACTAGGAATCTCTTCAGCAGTAAATCAGAATTCCTAAAGACCACAGAAATAAAAATACAGAATTAAAAAAAAAACCAGCAAAGCACTGGCATAATGTGTCTATCAGTCTGTCTGTAAATTGTTGTGATTAGGTAATAACAACCTTTGCATGAAACTGAGAGACTTTGACAACAACCATCATTTTGCCTAACACGTCATTCACAATTTTAGGGGAGACTGAAAATTACAAACTGATCCTCAGAAACTTCAGCAGGGGTAATGCAGGTAAGGAGGCTCCAAGGGATAAACTAGAGCTTCTAGCAGGGCAGGGAGGATCTGCAGATGAAAAGTTGTATTATATAGTGGCAAGACATTAAATGCTTTCTGCATCATGCAAATGATCTTGTCTCGTCTGTCCCATAAGGGACCATGCAGGACCTTTCATGGGCTGGCACCACTAGGGATGCTCAGAGCACAGGTAATAGAGCATCTGTTGCAAATATTTTGATAAAAGTTAAAATTTTATAAGCTGGGTTTGCTTAAAAGGTAAAGATTGTAGAACATAGGGGTTTGAAGCTCGCAATGTAGTCATAGAAAATCAGGACCATACAGGATGTGTTGTACACAATCATAAGAAAATAAGTATTGTCTAAAATTAGTTAACCATAGAAACTTTGACAGATTTGTTAGTCTGTAGTGTTTTAGTTCTGTTGCTTAGAAACCCGACTTTGATCAAGATTCCAGTTAGTGGAATTAAGTAAGATTAACCAATGATTGTTTTAGTATAAGAATATTGATAAGGTGGTGTGACTGAAGGGCCAATCATTAGAAACGTTAAGGTTAGGAATTAACATAGAATGTATTTTATGTAATCTAATACATGATGGCGAAAAATCGTACTGCGCAGAATCACATAAGAGAGGTCAACTATCGGACAAAGTGAGGAAGACTATGGAAGACCATCAGAAGGCTTCTGAAGACCACCAGAGACTTCACTGTGCCTGCATAAAGGGACATTTACATACGGTAATGATTTATCAGAAAGTTGATGATTATGTATGACATTTCCCAGAAATTTAGTGAATATGCATAACAGGTGTGTATTTAATCTGTACAGTTAGACTAGCAAGGTGCACGCACTAGGTGGAGTGATTCCCTGCGTGCCCAGCGCTGCAATAAAGGAGTGCCTGCTTCTTAACTTCTCATTGCTGTCAAGGAGTTTTATTCCGGATTTTGGCAACACATCCAGCATAATTACAGAGCCCCGTTAAATACCACCCCAGAACATCACTGATGCTGCTGGGGTTACAAGTTCTCCTCAGACCAAGGTCACTAATCCTAAAGACTAAAAAGGCATAGCATAATTCGGTAATACTCCCTGGTGATCTGTGCAGGCAAAACTCTCACTCCATCAGGTGTCCAGAATTAGTTGTACCAACTAAGCTTTCTATTTGCAAAGGGACTCTTTGATTCAGCCACACTTTGCTGAAGAAGGACCTGGATATGGAATTTGCTGGACACTTAAAATAGCAACAGATAGCTGTTTTCATGTCTGGGTTTTCTAGCACTTCAGACAGGACACCATCACAAGCAGGTAACAGCAGCAAGAGAGAGACAAGACAGACCTAAATATTTTTGATCCCAGACACCTTGCCGCTAGTCCAAAGTGCCTCCTCCACTCTTGCTCAACAGGTCCTCACCACCCTTGGCTGGAGGAAGGGGAGGTGTGAGGTCAGGGACTTTGCCCCCCCTGCAGAGGATTGTGCGTTCCTGGAAGGCCAGATAGGATGTATGTGCAGGATGGACCAGTGATGGTGGTGGGGACAGGGCTCTAGTGACACATGGAAGCTGGAGTTTTAACAAGACTTGTTTGTTTTCTCCACAGGGGATTCATTGGTCAAACACAAAAACATGCTGTTTTCATCCAAAGACCGTGATAACAATGCATACCCTAATAACTTACAAAGGTGCCTGGTGGTACCACCAGTGCCACAGCCCCAACCTCAATGGCTTTTACCACTATGGAGCTCATGACAGGTTTGCAGATGGCATCAACAGGCAGACAGGCAAAGGTTACTCTTACCAGCTGTTGGAGATGAAATTCAGGCCAATGTAGCCTAGCAGGAAGGCTGTGGTTTGTCTGTGGCTTTCAGGAAATTTTTCAGTGACACAGGTTGTTGCCAGCAGAGCTGGATTTCAGCTGGATTTTAGCTCCATGTGGGGCAACAGTCCAGCTCCAGCAGCACTCAGGCCTTGGCCTTCACTCCCAGCTCAGGCTAAAGGAAAAGAAAAAGTTACTTTCTACAAGATTCATTTATGCTGAAACAAACAAAACTAAAATAAAGAAATGTTTGTTTAAAACCTTATACTTTTCTGAGTAACAAAGTCACTCAGTAGTCCTACCAAAGCCACAATGGATATCAAATCAGAGAACAAAATACTGGACTGAGCGGCCCATTTGCCAAACCATTAACACTGAATCTGTACCTTTCCTCTCCAGGCTCAGCTGAACACTGTCACTCGAGAAGATACTATTAAACAACCTGAAAAGATTTAGAATAGAGAAACTACAATAGAGTTCAGCCCTGCAGGAAACCAGGGAAGTCTATCCCTCAGCTTTCCTGAAAATCCAGTCCTTATTCTCCATATAAAAAAGTCCATCATGGTTTTATGGCTTGTATTGCACAATGTCTGGAGGGAGCCAGAAAACCTGGACCGAGCTGTTATGCTTGACATACAGCACTGCAGATAGCGGTGCCTGTTTGGGGAAATAGTTTCCTATTCTAAGCTCTTCAGCTGCTTAACTCTGCAAAGTTACTGGACTCAAGTCAGGAGAGCATGAAAATCTGGAGAGGAAGGAAGCAAATATTGTAATGCAGTGGTCACTAAAAAATGGGACATTTGAGGCCTGAATGGAGATAATAAGAGAAGTACATGCAAACCCTTCACCAAGAACCAAATAATTCACCTCATGCAGGTATAACTTCCAATTTTGTGACATTTGTCTGGTCCAACAGCAGGCAAATTGTTGGGGAAATTATTCTGCTGTTTAGCTCTTGCTGTCCTTGCCCATTTGGTGTGCATAGCCTCATCAGATGTCCTCACAGCAAGAGCCTCCTTTGCCCCTTTCCTGAGCACATTCCTCATCCAACCATTTGTGCCAGAGTGACCAATCCCTCCTGTGTCTCTACTGCTCTGTACATGGGGAAATTAATATCAGCAAAGGAAAAGGGCTTGTGCCCTTTTCCTTTCCACTCTTCAGGATTTATCTGAGGAGGGAGGGTGCACATCTCTGCCTGTCTTCTCTGCTCTCAGTGATGAACAGCTGCCAGCCTTTCACAGATCAGATGAGGTGTTACCAGCGATTATAAAATAAGTTAAAAATGGAATACAGCAGGAAATATCTTGTCAAAGCAGAGGCTGATAGAGAGGCTGGTAGGAAAGAAACCACTGAAATGAAATCCTTTTTTGGGTAGATTCTCTCAATACGTTATCATAAGGAGAGTTAAGCAAAGGCTCCCCAGCACCAGCTCCTAGAGGAAACCAAGCAAATGCCAAACCAAATGTTCAGCAAGGGCATGCAGCTGGTGTGCAATAACTGATAAAGACCTGTCCTAATTGGCTCTTGAAATTAGGAAACCACTGTGCCCCAAAATCAGTGTACAGAAATGTGGGGAAGGAGCCCCTAAATGCACTGCCTGGCTGTCCAGTACTAAGACATGCTACAGTCAGCACCAGCTATGGAAAAGGTTGGCTTTGCTCTGCCCAGCAAAGCAGACTTGTCTGTGGGCATCAGTCAAGCCCAGGGAAACCAGCAGCCTGAGCTCCTCACAGCCAGGAACTTCCATTGAAGCTTCCCTAGGAAAGCAGAGAGTGAAACCCAAGGGGTAAGCAGCGAGAAGTCTTCTCCCTTTGCTTCCCCACATTTCCCTTCCCTGGTGAGGACAACTGTCTTTAGAAACTCTACCAGTTACCTTTGCCTTTTGGGAGCCTCAGAAACTCCTTGAAACTGGTTTTGTAGTAAGGACAAGGGAAATTTGCAGCAGGGCTCTTAGGACTGAGGGGCTTGGGCACTCAAAGATGCCATATGCTCACAAAACCCAGAAGCAGAAAGGGAAAACCAAGGGATATCTTTTGAAAAAACTGCTGTCTGACCTTAAGCAAATATACCTACCACAGGTATTAAGACGGGTTATGGGCTGAAGAAATTCTCCCTTGGAAATATAAGTGTTCCTCAAAATAACCCTGGAAATTTTGTTATTTGCACATAGTGAAGAGCTTTAAATAGCATAGCCCACAAAAGGCTAAGCCAGAAGAACATCTTTCCTTGTTGCTTTGGATGAAAACCTACCCTTGCAGGTTGACATCACTCCTTTCCCAGCAAAGCAAGTCTCCAAAGCACATGGAAGCTCCCCTTGAGCACACGCAATGGTGCCAACTCTCAAACAAGCTCTTATTTCACATTGCTTGAAGTCAGGTGTGTCAGAGCTTACCTCCCAGCTCCCCAGTGCCGACTGCCCTTCTTGCAGCTTTAGGAGTTGCGTAGTAATGTCCTTAGTTTAGCACAGAGGAGAGGAATGCAATGTCTGGGGCTTGCTGCATGTTGTTTTAGGTACTTACAGCTTTTGCAGCTTTCCCCATTCCCACTGCAAAGCTCTAGCATCCTGGTGGCAGCAAAGCCCCAGGACCACACCCGGAGCCAGGATTTCACCTACAATTTTGCATTAATCAGTGCTAAATCCCTTGTTGCACACAGTTATGATGTTCCCACATTAACTTTTTGAAGCTCCTCTGTCATCTGGTTATGCCTTCTGATTTTCTAAGCTTAATTTCTTGGAGATTTGCAGATCAGTTCAATTCTGGGAACTTCACTCTTGGCATGTATGTCTCTAGAGGTGAAGTGATGGGTCACAGTGTTCAGAGGTGCTCCCCATTTACCCAGTGTGCTTAAAATTCTTGTTTTCTCATCCCCAAAGTGATCCTGGACTTTTGAGATTTACAGGGGACATTTTCCAGGGCTCAAGGAAGAATCTACATAGAAAAAAGAATTGCTGGTGGTGTAAATGATCACGCCTCTGCAATCTTCACTGGGTCCTAGCATGAGGAAAAGCAATTAAGGACATATTGATCACTGGGCCAATTTCAAAATCGACCCTTGGGGGCCTGACCTACTTTCGCCTAAGCTTGTTCATTGGCAGTTTCCCCCTGCTCCCAAAAGTAGCTGCATCCACAAGGACATTGCTGCTCTCCTTGGATGGAAGTGGGTTGACATCTCCAGGTGTCCCCCAGGTTGGATGGAGCCTGCAGCTGGTAACACCTAAGGGGATGCACCAGTGCTGGGCAGATGCATCACAGCTACCTCCACAACATGCATTCTCAGCCCAACCCAGAGCTGGCCACCCTGCTAATGGAACAACTGGGAAAAGTTGGACAAACCCATTCTTACTTTTCTTTTTTTTGGCAGGACGGATCTAGCCTGGTTCCCTTAAGAGACTGTAATGATGGGGTAATCTGCGAGACAAATTTTGCCATTGCTTTTTGGAGTGATTTATTAAGGAAAACAGCTGAGGGCAGCAGCTTTTGCCTCCAGATATTAGGAAGAAGGTATTGCAGCCATTTCCAGGCACAGAGCACAGGATATAAGGCACTGGGTAGGAAAAGGCTTCTCAGTGCTAGGGGCTGGCTCTTCTTCATCTCCACCTGCCCCATGGGGCAGACACAGATCTGTCCCAGGTGGGCAGCACAGGCTGTACAGATGAGAGAAGAGGAGTGCGCAAGTCACCCTGTAGCTGCCCTGCATAGACCTCTCCCTCCCTAGCAGCTCAGAGGCATCTACTCATCCTTCTTCTCTTTCCTTCTGAAAGGCTAAAGAAAGAAGTTGCTCTCATTTCACCCCAAGAATTGCATGCACAGGGCTTGCCACAGATAATGAGATACTTTTTCCCATGCAAAGCAAATCCCAACCTTGAATGCAACCAGTCTGATCACAATCCCTCTGATTTCCCTGCACTTTTTTCAGATGGGGCAGGAAAGTAAAGTGTGCATTTCCCTGCCAGAATTGGTTCTCAGGATTGACAATAATCACAACATCTACTGGATTATTATTTTATATGCATGCATATATGAATTTGTATACAAGTGTGTGTATGTATGGGCTATTTGGGGGACACAGAATTTAAGTGACAGCCAAATACTTATCTCCCCCCTGCTTTCTCCCATTTGTTTCACGTTAAAGAAAGCTGTCAGATATCATTGGAATTTGGGATGTTAGAGGAACCTCATGATAGAAGCAAATGCTTGAGTGGTAGCTATGTTCTGCCTCTGACATCCTGATAGCTGGGAAAGGCTCCAAGAAATAAGAGTCTTCTCCGAACTGGCATGCAATGGTAAGGAGAAAAAAACCTTAAACTCTGCCCTCTGCTAAAATTCATAAACTTTACAGGCTCTATGTCTGAAGGTAACATGGGGGTCAAACTCGATAAGGCAGTTTGGACCTGTAGTAATGCTGCCACAAATGAGCAGAGCACAGGGCATAGCAACAGCAAAGCAAAACAGAAATCCTGCTCATTATTACAATGAACAGGGACTAGAGAAAAAAAAAGGTGAGGAAAAAAATCAGACATGCTGTGCCCACCTAACCTTGCCTGGATACACAGAGTTTTAACTCCATATCAGTCATGGGTCATGTATAAATTGAAACCTCTGTTTGAAGGGTTGCAAAATGACGCTGGGCTGCCTGTCAGGCAGAGCATTGGAGCATGAGCCAGGCTGTGCCAGTGGCCTCAGCTGACCTTGGGCTTTTCATCTCCCAGTACCTCAGTTTCCCCATCTACACGGTAAGCTCTGCACTTTGTAAATGGCCACTGGCAAGCAGGGTGAGGGGGGGTGTCTGCTCTTAGCTAAACCTGTTTTTGCAGGTTCATTTCCTCTAGAAATACAAAATGGGAGGGGAAAGGCATCCAAAATTTGCTGAGGACAGAGGCGAAGCAGGCTGGGGCAGCCAGGCGAGAACTTTCCCATCAGACTTGTGGAAAGTGGCTTATCTGGGAAACAGCTTGAGACCCAGCCAGAGTCCCAGACCTGAGAGAAGGCAGTGGGCCAGCGCAGAGGTGGAGCTTACAAGGGTGGGTGGTTTTTTTTTGTTAGATATAAAAGGCTTAGATGAGTCGATGCTAACCACAGTGCCTGGGACGTGGATGAGGGGAGCTCCGCAGAGAGCGGAGAGCAATGCTGGCCATGGGGAGGGCAGCCCCAACCCTCTTGGCTCTTCTCAGCCTAGCAGCAACTATTTGTGATGCCCAGGACACCTGCCCAGGTGAGTGGGACACAAATCCTACTGCCATCCTGCTGAGACAGCCTGTTTCATCTTCCCCATAACACAAGGAGCTGGGGGGAGGAGGGTGGGATATGATTTTTTTCTTCTATGTTTTTTTTAATTCAGCTGCAAGTGGGAGGAGGGTAAGGGGAGGCTGAAGTCTCAGCAGCCACATAACAAAAATCCTGGCTCCAACCAAAGACGTAGCATCCTCCCCCACTCACTAGTGGGATCTCCAGAAACAGGCTGTCCCAGTTGTGGTTTTCCATTCTCGTTAAGGTTTTTTTTTTTCCTGGTGCCTTGGCCCAGTTATGAAAGGATGCAGAGCAATACTAAGGATCGGTCAAGTGCTTGCTGGGTCCCAGGCACCCTGGCAGCTTGGGGACGCTGCACACCACAGCTTTCTGCCTATATTCCTTGGGAATGTGATGGGGCGATTTCAAACTGACATGCTCTCAGGAAATTTAGTAGAACCTTTACTGTCCACAGATCCATCAATGTCACTTACTCTGCTGTCAATACCCCCTCAGGGCACCTCTCACCTTTTGTTTTATTGAGCTACAGTATATGTGTCATGCATGTAATGTCATATATAACAGCTTCCTCTCCCACTGAACTCCCATGAAGCCCGAGAGATTCAGTGTCTAGCTCCTCTAAAATGTTAGATCCTCCATGCCATCTGTTAATTCATACAACACCTCCAGACTCCCAACCCCATTGCTTTTGCTTGCACTGTTCCTCAACTCCAGAGGGTTTGGTTTCCTCTCCAAGACATTTCAGAGCCCTAATAATCTCCATGAAGACTGTCTTCATTTCCTCAGAGGTGAGAATAGTGGGACTGGGTGATGCGGACCGGCTTGCCATTCTCCAAGGATGCCCAGGGATCCCAGGTGCCTCTGGCCCAAAAGGAGAACCAGGCCTCTCAGGAGCAAAAGGTGAGGCCCCAAAAGCTGGTAATGAACACTGTGATATTAGATGGCTTTGTTGCTGAGTAAGGGAAGCAAGCTAAGGCCGGAGCAGTGGCTGGCCTGGCATTGGCTTCTGTGAGCATCTGGAGTATCAAATAGGAGTGGAAAACACCCCATCTAGAGATGTGCTGGTACATGCAGAGTCATCTTTTTTTTCCCTGAGTCCTGTCACAGGTCTGAAGTGGTCGTGGGGTGTGAAGTGTCAGAACTCACTTGTTTCTGCTACAGTAAAAACATCCATTTATTTTCTGAGCCTTTACTGAACAGCTTGGGTAGGAGGAAGGTTGCAATGCTCCTGCAGTGCTGCAATGCCTCCATTGTCTACTGGGAAACAGTCTTGGAACTGTACTGGCACGCCCTACCCCAGGAAGCAAGGGAGATGGGGGTCCTTCAGGGTTTTCATAGCCAACTTATAGAGAAGGTGAATCACGTTAGCAGAGGGAGCAGATCGACCGCAGCAAAATCCATGGACTGTCTTCAAGATGTACAAAGCTCATAGTAATTCATATGGGTACTGCAAATTAGGAATTACACTGGCGGTACCAGTGTATTGTAGCGTCCACAGAAGAAAAGGAGTAAGATACATTGCAAGATTGAACCTAATTAAAAAAACCCAGCTGCTTTGTTTCTGCAAAAGCCAAGGCCCAGCTGCCTGGGCTTTTGTATCACCTCCCCTCTTGTAAGTTTGCAACGTGCACATACAAACTGAGTCTTTCCTTGCAGGAGAAACGGGAGCCCAGGGACTCCCTGGGAAAGCAGGACCACCTGGTGCAAAAGGTAATGCATAACATATTCAGCTCTACTCCATAAATCTGCCCAAGTTCAGGACATGCATTGGGAGTCTGGGTCTACAGAGATGAACTGTAGAGCTGGTCATAGTCCAAGAAACAGCCCTGAAGTAGCATAGGAAAAGCAGGATTTGGGGGTATGGATCTTGCATGGGGTGAGTACTAGAAACAGTGTCCTTGATTGGGACTACATCACAGAGAAAGATACTATTCTTCTCAAAGTTCCCCACTGACCCTTACCAGCCCCCT
The DNA here is from genome assembly GCF_964188355.1 of Buteo buteo. NCBI lineage: Eukaryota > Metazoa > Chordata > Aves > Accipitriformes > Accipitridae > Buteo > Buteo buteo. Next base: position 10,850,166 of record NC_134193.1, read on the forward strand.
AAAATCAGACTTCTCCCCATTTCCCACTGCTATCCTAACCTGCCTCCACCCCAACAAACCTGCCCAAATTCCTCCCCTCTCTGAGGAGCTTTGGGGTGCTTTGGCCAGGAGGCTTGGTGCAGAGACATGATGCTAAGTGCTTCCAGCAGTCTCCAGGCCTGGACTCAGCATGAAATGCCATTGTAGCCCACTTGACCAGAAGGATGGGATCAAACCACTGGGAAACAGTTGGCACAGGGTGAAGCAAGGAGGGAATGGGGGGTTCTTTGCAATGGGATGAGCCCCTGAAAAGAGGAAGATGTCTGCTGATAAATTGGCTTTCACTCCATCCAGGCTGTGCTTAAGGTCTTCAGCAGGATCTGCGTGCTGCAGACATTGGAAAAGTGTCTCTTCTGAAGAAACCAGTTTCTAGCACAAGGTGGCACCCAGTAACTGAGCACTGGTGCACTGAAAACAGACCCTTTGCATGCTGAATATATAGCTATTTCCTGGCCAAAAGCACCAAAGACTTCAGCTGAAACCCCAGCAGGAGATGGATGAACCCACTGGAAAAGCAGCTACTGCCCAAAATCTCACAGGTGCCTGGCTGAAAACAGAAAGGTCCCACAAAAAGTCACTGAGACGGAGCTGTGAATCCCCCATACACTCCAGCAGACAGAGCACCAGTTCTCCCTCCCGTGTCCTGTTCTTCCTGCTCTTCCTGAGAGATGCTCCTGATCAAGACAGCAGCCAGGCCAGGGTGCAGCACCAGCTGGGACACTCAGCAGAGCACCATTGCTTTGCACCACTTGACAGCCTCTCCTGCACATTTGGGACATACGGGAGGGCTGGAGTAGCCACTTGGGGAGCCACAGTAATTCACTCGCATTGAGTCATCTGTGATGAGCATTTTCCTCTTATATATTTTGCAGGAGCAGCTGGAGATCCTGGCTTCCCAGGACCGAAAGGTAAATCATGTCATGCTGAATTTCTCATGTGAGCTGGTTTAGTTAAACTTCCATCCTGTGCTGTTCTGGAACAACACACCAGGTGGGAGCAACTACAGAGAAATAAAAGTATCCCATCATGTACTGGGTGGGGCTATTTGGTGACAGTTGTGCCCCATTCTTGGCTCAGCCCTGGCCCAGGTGGTGTGAGCAGACCCTCTCCCAAACCAGCTGTTCAGCCACAGGGGCTGTCCCTATCTCGGGTGCCTGATGCTGCTGGCCAGCACCATGAGCTACAGAAACTGCAGGGCTTCACATGCCCCAGCCTGAGGGACCAGCCAGATTTGGGCAGATCTCTGACCTTCCTGTGCTAAGGCAAAAGGCAGAGGCTCAGATGCTAGTTGCTGCTGGTGCCAGAGGAACATGTCTCTACTACACTACATGTCTCTACAGCACTAGCAATAGGGTAGAGGGAAAACAAGTTGGTTTTTTTTTCCTGATGCCATCATCCTGCATGCGAGAGCCACTGGCACCTGTCGCTGAGCTCTGCCTGCACTGCGGCTTCACTCACTGGAGCTTGGCTGGTAATAGCTGGGGGCAAGTACTGCTGATCTGGTGGCTAGTTCAGTACATTTGCTTCAGCTGTCACAGCTGCTCCCAAACCACTGACTAAAGCCCTCTGCCAGCAGCAACCATTCTTCCCTCAAGCTTTTGACCCTGCCTTCCTGCAGGTGCATTTCCTCCTCCTTCCCACACCCACCTTCTCCTGGCCCATGTATCCCAGCCCAACAGGAGTCACTAGCACAAATGTTGGTACCCAACTCCATGGGCTGGCCAGCAACAGGCAGAGCAGCCAGGTCCAACAGAGACACATCTTGTGTCAGTCTTGCCGTTTGGACCTCCCATCCCCAAATCAGATGTCAGGGGGAAAGATATCCTGCTGGGTCCACTAGCCTAAGAGAGGCAAGGCTGCTCCTCCTTGTACATCTATAATGTGTCCCACCTCCCTGGCAGCCTCCTTGTATGCCTCCTAGGCAACTTGGAGAACTGTTCCCAGTGCCTGAGGGTGCTGGGTGTCACCACTGTAATTACAGGAGTCTGTGACTTCAGTTCCCACCCACCATTGTCCCTCTGTACTGGGCTGGTGGGTCTTCTCTGGTGGGCCCAGGAGTGGCCAGGGCAGAACTTGTATTGAGTTACTCCTGCCTAGTTTCTCTGTGGCTCTGCTCTGTGTGCAGATGAGCTAAACACTTCCCCTAACATCACAGCCCTCTACCGGTGCAGCAGGATTTGTCTTGAAAAGCAGATGATGCCAAATGCTGGAGGAGGGGAGGGCAGGCTGTGGAAGGTGAAGAGCAATTGATGGTGTTGTTTGTCCAACAGGAATGAAAGGAGAGCCTGGATTTCCAGAAACATGGGGTGAGTTTCGTCCTAGGTTCTTCATACCACCATTGGCTTTGCAGAGCAGATGGCAGTGGACTCCCTGCACCAGAAATCAGGACAGGGAAGCAATAAAAACAAATTCAGAGTGACACTGAAGGACAGAGTAAGGAAATATCACTGTTAACCCATTTGCTTCTCACAGCCACATGCAGCTTCTGTATGTCTACTCTGTAATCCAGCCAGGCCAGGAAAGTCATGTCCTCTGAGCACTACTCAAGTCACTTGCCCTCTGTGTGTCCTGGAGGAGATCTGTCTTAGTTTTTGAGAGCCTCAGTGTCCTGGTTTCCAAGATGAAACCACTAGAAACACTGCTATAGACATGCTGCTACTTCAAAAGTAGTTATAGCACCACACTTGCAGTGGCAGGTTCAGTAGATGCAGGTTCACGTGTGTTATTGATAGTGCACAGTTTAACTTAATCATTGAAAAAAAAAAACATACGAAAGAAAGAAAACAAACAAGCTCCAGTTGACCCATCTGTCTTCATAAGCTAAAGCCAAAGCAGAGCTACAACCTGCTCTGGCTACACTTGGATGCCATAGGGCCACAGTCACATGCAGAGGCTTGGGCAGATCATAGCTGCTCTAACACCTGGAAGAGAGAGACTGGGATGCCACTGAACTGGCCCTTTGCTGCCCCAGGCACTCCTCTGCCTTCCTATGTTTCCTGGGCATGTAAAAACATTTGACTAACAAGGAACAGGACAAATCCAGGACCACCTCTCCATTATGAAGGACACCCATGCCCACAAGACAGCCTGGTACAGCTGTGCATCCGTTCATTAACTACAGCACACTCAGACACCTGCACCACCAGCACCACTGTTTCAGATTATCTCCCAAGGCTTTCCCCTGTGAACGTCACAGACACAGCTGTAAGCTGGGATGTCTGACAGGGACCATTCCAGTCAATCTTTTGGCATCTGTGAATCTGAGCTTCTGTCAGGTGTGGGTTTGGGGAGGAAAAATAGATTTATACGTAATATATATGTATATATTCAAAAGTGCTGTCTGTCCAATCCACAGACGATGATCTGAACACTGTTTTCTGTATTACAGGTAGGTGTTTTTCTGTGCCACAACTCCTTTGCTGCCAACTACCCACACACTCTCTGTGCTCCCTCTACATTCCTGAGCCTGGACAAATTCCTGGATCATGAGTTTGTCATCCTGCTCATAGCAGCTCCATCACCCAGAACCCCCAAAGTGTCACTGCAGTTGAGAGGAGTCTGAGCACCTTAGACCATCTCTTAGAAGGTGCTCATCTCTCCTGTGACCTATGGACTCAGAAACTGCAGTGAGGTTTGGCTCCCAGCAGGTGTGCACCAGAGTCCTGCAGTGCAAAGAGTCGGCTGGGAGGCTGAAGGGCTCAAAACCTCCAGCTTAGGGCATGAGGCTGATGTGCTCCCTGGATGCAGTGAGCATGTTATAACTCTTTCCATTTGACCTCTTTCCCTGATTTGCACAGAAGCCAGGAACTGCCAAGAGCTGTTGAGTAAAGGGAAGATCCTGAGCGGCTGGTACACCATCTACCCCCAAGGCTGCAACACTACCACTGTCTTCTGCGACATGGACACGGATGGTGGAGGATGGATTGTGAGTAGGGTGAGGAGAGGGAGGTTTCTATGTCCCTACAGTGATTTTTATTAAGGCTGCAAAGGATGGCACCAAAATAGAAACAAAAAGAGAGGAAAACACACACTGAGGGGACAGCTGAAGTTCACATCAGCAAGCCTGGGTGAATCCCTGTGGATGCATGGGATTCTCCTGGGACTTGTCTCTGGGAGCAGGCTGAGCACCCACTCCCTCCTTAAATCAGCAAATCATTTCCTCCTCATTTCCAAGGGCAGATGGAGTTCTGTGAGCAAGGGGTTCCCCGGGGGTTCGGTCCCCAGAGACCCGCAGCAGAGTCCTGATGCAGGGGGAGTGTTCACTGAGGGAGGACTGTGCCACACCAATGCTGAGGATGCTTTCAGGACGGGGATGGCCTGGTGGGACTGAGGCTCTCCTTTCCTGCAGGTTTTCCAGAGGCGCTGGGATGGGTCAGTGAACTTCTTGCGAGATTGGGATTCATACAAACGAGGCTTTGGCAATCAGCTGACAGAGTTCTGGCTGGGGAATGACAACATCCACTTCCTCACGTCGCTGGGTAAGGTCTGCCTCTGTCCCAGGCTGGGGCCTTGAGAGTCCACCCCTGTTGGGGTTGACCACACTTGGTCATTAAAGGACTCCAAACTTCTGCCATCCATCTGAGGACTCAACAATTAATCCTAAAGAGAATGCAGGCTCTTGCAGCCCATTACACACAGGTAAACTGCACTCTAAAAAATAGAAAACTAGAAGCTGGGGAAGAGAATGAGCTGGCTGCACTGCCTGTCCCGGAGATAGGCCAACATATCTTCCGGCTAGGACTGGTTGTGACGGCAGTCATCTTGCTCACACATAGCCGTGGAGTCACAGTTGTCTGCAGGACTCCTGGGAGTGTAGATCTCAGTGCCCGTGACCACCCAACATCAGATCAGAAAAGGTTCTTCACAAAAAAAGTCACCAAAGGTACAGGAGGTTCTACAGGAATTTCACATAAATCATAAACTCTCAAGTAGTAGAAGCTGCTCTCAAGTTAGCTCAGGGTTCCTTAAACCCTCCACCCTGAAATCCAGGTGCGTAGTCACCATCAGCCCTGCAGCACTGCTGTCCACCTTCTCTTCTAGGACCCTGTGAACTCCGCATTGACCTGAGAGACTTTGAAAACAACTACTATTTTGCCAAGTACGCTTCATTCAGAGTCTTAGGAGAGTCTGAGAAATACAAACTGGTTCTAGGAGACTTCCTTGGTGGAAATGCCGGTAAGTAAGCAGCAGCTCACTGGTAAAGGCTGTTTTCTAGAGCATGTCAGAAGTGTTCAGCATTTATAGTGCAGAGCTGTATCATGCAAACTCCTTGTACCATCTACATTTTGGGCCAATTTTTTAAAACTGGCCATGGTATCCCAGGTGCTGAGTGACCTCTGGGTGCAGGGGAGTAAAGGGACATCCATCACCCACAGAAGTGTGACCCAGAGTATTACCTACAAGCCCAGCCACATGGTTTAGCAGCAAATGTGGAGCCTGGTCCTGAGCAGCAACTCGTCCAACATAACCTTCCCAACACCTCTGCAGCAGCTGGGCCAAGTTCTGCTTTCAGTTACATTGGAAGGAAGTATTTACCCATTACGTTTGGCATTTCCAGGGCTGGGGTGCTGTTCAATATTTGCAACATCAGCACTGCATCCTCTTAATGCCTGATGTTTCTTTTTTTTTTTAAAGCAAAAAAGTCCTCTGCAAAATTCAATACCCCTCATGCAGGAATGAGTAAAACCAACACCTGAGACAGCAGTGCTCTGGGTTTATGTGGCTTTGTACACTGCAATTCTGTCTGATAGTCCAGACCTCAATATGTCTGCAGAGATTCTGAGTGGTGCAAGAGGAGTGACACCCATGTAACTACGAGGAGAACCATCTGATTCACAGGCATAGATAAGTTCTCCGTGTGTTTTAGCAGTCCTGGCAGAACTCAGGATACTCCTTGTCTCCAGGACCAAGGAGGAAACCTGGGCAACCAAGAGAACAGCAGGATTTATAAAATCTGCCTTGCATCCAGCAAGGCTCAATGATGCCCTGCAGTGGTGTACAGACACATTAGGTTCCCTTTTGTGCTCTCTATTGCAGTAACTGTGAATGTGTACTCTCTGCAGGAGACTCCTTATCATACCACAAGGACATGCCATTTTCAACAACAGACCAGGACAACGACATGAGCTCCTTTAACTGTGCCACAGAATACAAGGGAGCATGGTGGTACAACGACTGCCATTACTCCAACCTGAATGGAATGTACTGGTTGGGTGTTCATGGCAGCTATGCTGATGGCATAAACTGGAAGACAGGCAAGGAATATCATTACTCCCATAAGCGAACGGAAATGAAATTCAGGCCAGTTTAACATGGCAAGAGGGTGTCTGACTAGCACCAACAGGTGCCACACTACAGCCAAGAGAAGACACAAAACATGTTGTTTGAGAGCAAAATTGGACCGGGAAGGATATTACGAGTTGTGCCTTCAGCCTAGAGTAGAGACCAGAAGAGATCAGTGCTTGTTTGAGTCCCTGTAAGCACCAGACTCTCACCCTGGACTATCTCAAGCAGCTCCACAGATGCTGACTGAGCCCAAGCATCTTTTTCTGAAAAGTGCATTATCTTGATCATGATGGTGAAGCTACTGCATCTCAGTAAAGCTCTCAGATATTATTACCCTAACTGGTAATTACTAGTAATTTTCAGTCTAATCCATGTATATGAAGTCTCCAATGTTCTTGCAGCCTCCTTTTCTGTTGGACCAAAGAGCCATCTGAAAGGCACTGATTTCCCACCCCCCCCCACCCCCTCCACCCCACTCTCCCCACAGGCTGTGATGGAGCCACAATGTAGACCAGCATGGAAAGGACTGAGCTTCCAGCACAAGGCTGTCAGCACTGCCACCTCCCTCCTTCCCTCCCCACTGCCTCACATAACACATGCTCCAGGACCTCAGGTGGGACCTCAGCTCCTGGAACCACAGTAGCATTGCCTAGCACTTCCCACCATGATACAGCTGCAGCTACGCCCAGAGCCAGCTTCAGCCACTCTTCCAGGGCATGTTTCTAGATCTCATTCTTTAGCCGCTGTGGACCAAGAGCTGGATACAAAATAGTCTGTCCAGCAACATGTGTGGTACCAAGACACTACAGTAGTCCCAAGTCAAGCCTTGCACGAGTGGACATTATGTGAATTACCAGCAGGTGCCAGTACCTTCCATTTCACCTTGTTTCCAGTAGCATTTGAAGATGGGCTATTTGCTGGCAGATGGAAGTAGTTCATCAAGTTCATATGAAGTTGTAATTGACTATTAGCAGAACTGTTTAAAGGGTCTCTACTTCCTGGACTCCTCCCCACAGCTGATGGAGGGCAGGAAAGCCTAGTGCTAACAGGATCAGTGGAAGCGGAGTATTTATTTGTGTTATATTCCTAACAGTCCCAGGTTTATCACATTACTTATTGTACAGATGTGTAGCAAGGGCAGCTCCAGCCCTACAACACTCAATCCAAACCTTGTGGGTGAGAAAAGCAAAGGGACCACTCACCCAGCACACCACAGCAGATCAACAATGTGCTAAGAAATAAACCTCAGGTGTTCCACCTCCCTATTCACTAGGTCCTGTCCCTGCTCACTTCTTCTTTTCAGGTACATGAGAAAGTGCGTGTCTGAGCAGAGAGGCACACACTGGAAGTCCCATAGTCACTTCTTCTCCAGGAGCTTTGTTTTGTTCTTTTCTTACTCCCAGATTGATGTGCCCCCAGCAGGAGCAGGAACAAGGTCCCACAGAGTCCAGCTGTGTCTCACCCAATCAGCTGCCGATGCTGTTGTCCACAGGTAGCTTCTGAGAGAGGCCTAAACTGCTGCCACAGACAGCTCTGCAGAACCACAGACAACTTTGCAGAGACATACGAGCTGGTGCTGACATCCTCAGCTTTAACCTGGCTAAAAGTGCTGAATCCCCTTTTTCTGCTCCCCTCTATCTTCTCCTCTTACTAAACAGAAATCTTCAACATTTAAATTTCATCTGTGAAGGACATCAATGTTAGAGGGATTAAGAGAACACCAAGAACAGTTTACCTAAGCCCATCTAGTCGATATTCCCAGGCTGACACCTCACTCCATAGAGGAAATATTCAGGTATGACAAGCCATCACCAGTAGTAGGTGATGTGGTTTGGACTTGGCTGCAGAGTGAAATTCTCCTGCATCCCCTAAGCTAGTGCAGTAAGCCATGGGCTGGCACTGCTTCCCCTCCAGCACAAGCCTCAACCACTTCAAGGCAGGAAAATGCTCCCTGTGCTGATACAGGCACGTGGGGAGGAGGGTCCTTGGGCTTGATGGTCCACCCCAGGCACCATGCCTGCAGCAGTCACAGAGAGGGCTTGCACTGACTCCAGCTGGGAAGAATTGAACCACTAACATCAGGGTCTGGTTCCCTAGATACATACACATAGTAGCAGCCCAGAGCTCCCACCTCTCCTCAACAGAGGATTCCCACTCTTCCATCAGCTCTCACACCTGACCAGTGGGGGAAGAGACAGGGAACAGACTCAGGATGTCCTAAAGCAATATGCTCCCAAAACTGTCAGGATACCATCCAGTCCCTCTTGCTTTCCATCCTCTTGCCAAGGGTCCCCAGAAGAAAAGCAGAATAGCCCCAGTCAATCTGTGACTGATCCTGGCCACTGCTCATCTCTGGGTTTTTTTCCCTGTGTCCTGGAAAGCTCATGGATCAGGTTTGCATTTTGTGTTTGAAAACCCTTTTCTGCTAATTAGCAGATCTGGAAAGGGCCAGCCCTGAAGCCTAGAAATTACAATGTCCCTGGAGCTTCTCCAGACATTTTCCTTGCTGCAAATAATGACAAGTGAGGCTGGGGGAGTCACCAGAGGAGCAGGGTGCGTCAGGCTATGTGGTGTTGGGTGAGGACCTGGCTTCTGCCGTATCAGGGAGCCAGACACAGGATGAGAGGCTGGAAGCATCTCTGATGGCTTGTTGATGCATAGCCATCTGAAAGCAAAAGTGGGGCCAAACTAGTCCTCTCTGGTCCCACCCAGGCCAGCCTCCTGGCCAGATCAAGGCTGCCTCCAGCAATACCCTCCTCCATTGACTGGGACATGGGAAGACCCAGCAGTCCAAACCACCCATGGGATAACTGCCAGGCTCCAAGGCATGCATAGAGGCTCTTTCCAGGGAGGAACACAGCACTTTGGCCACATGCAAGTGCCCAGAGATTTCACAGCTGTAAATCTGAAAGCTGACTGACTTCAAGAAACTGGACTTCGGAAGGAAAGGTCTTTTTCCTTACTCCCAGATTGATGTGCCCCCAGCAGGAGCAGGAGCAAGGTCCCACAGAGTCCAGCTGTGTCTCACCCAATCAGCTGTTGGCTGATTACTATCACGTGAGGAGGTCAGACAACTAAGCTTCAGCACTGCTCTATGATTTGCGTTTGGATGCAGCAGACCCGGTGGTCCTGGCATAGTGAACAGCTTCCTCTGATTTTCCAAGGTGTCCTTGTGAGAGGGTTGCATCTGAAGAGTAACTAATGCCATGTATGAGTCAGCATAAAATAACGTGCAGCTGGGGAAGGAAAATCATTCACTGTGGTTTGGTCCTTTTGGCTTATGGGCTGCTGGGGTGGGAAAGATGAATCCAACACCCTTTGCACTATGCTTATGCTGCTGGTGTTACCTTATGCCCACCCAACCAAAGTGAAGGGATGACTTAAGACACCAGCTGACCCTGCCACAAACCGAGGGCACAGGTGAGCAATAGACTCAAAATACCATTCTTCTGTAAATTACTTCTAACTAAAGGTTTATTATGCCAGCTATGCTGATAGAGCATGAAGCTGTTTGTTTAGTTGTGTTTGGTGCCTATGTGTGGAAACATGACATTTCTGCAGCACCATTCAGCAGACCCAGGATGATGAAACACAGCAGCCAGGGCTGATGTGGAAAAGAACCACTAGACTTTATTTCCAAATGGCATTTATAAAAACAAACAAATGAAGACACAATGAAGATGCAGGAATGCATGGCCCATGGATGGGCCCAGCATGGCCAGGTCTGTGCCATCGGCAGCTGCAGAGCAAGTGGCCAACAGAGGGAAGAGAGGCAGATGAGGCAGCTCCTGGTCAGGTTCAGCAAAGGCAAGCCTGCTGCACCACCCAGACCCTCTACCCACCATCGCAGTTGGGGTCAGTTCAGTGCCAGGACTCCGAGACATGAAATTCAACCACTGACCTGGACTTTGCATCAGACTGGCATGGGAAAGCCAGGCCCTGCACTCCCAGCACAGAGGTTCGTACCTGGAGGGCATCTCAGCAGATTTCCCATACTTGCTTCTCCCTCCAGCTCTCACCAGTGAAGATAAACTCTTGGTCCACGAGATGCACCAGACAAATTCCCAGACAACCTCTGTTATCTGCAGACTCCCAACATTGGCTTTTCTAGTCCACATGGTGTCTGCAGACAGTCTTGGTCCCACCTGCCCCTACAGCAGGCACCAAAGGTCCTTATAGCAAGGACCTGATATCCTTCAGTCACCTGAGATCCAGCATGTGGCCTCACCATGAGAGTGGATGGGGCACATGGCAAGCCCAGAAGAAATGCAGTTCTGCTCCATCACAGCTCAGACTGTGCTGGCTAATGCTATCCTCTGTGCTCTGTGCAGAAAATATCCCACCCCCCACCCCCAGATCTGTTTAATCCTTGAGCAGGCTTCCTACCTCCAAGCAGATAAATAAAAACAAAAGATCTCCCTTCATACCACAGCATCACCAAAGTATACCCAACTCCACATGCCTTTTCTACTGTGTCCCAGCCCCACGATTGTTGCTCTGCAGGACCAGAGTCAGATGTACAGCTGGAAGAAGGATCAGCCCAGTCTGCAGTAGGGCACCACTAGCACCAAGCCTTGCTGGTCCTAGGAAGGGGGTGGCCAGCAGGGGAGCAGCCCTGCAGGGAAGTGCCCATAGAACAAGACACCTTCACCCTGTAACAGGCCATTTGAGGGATCAATATGTTGAGGGATCTTCCTTTAGTCTACTCTTGTGCAGGTGGGGCAGAGGAAGAACAGACTCCAGCTTGGCAGATGAAGCAGCATGGGGAAGGCTGGGGAAAGGCTTTGTGAAAGCAATGCATCTAGCCAGAGACCGAGCTGAGATGAACGGCTATCCTTCATCCATAGTGGCATTTGGAAAAGGCTTTGCATCCTTAATGCTTTGGGTGTTAGGACATACTGTTGGATTCCTTACTCTCAAGCCTATTTCTCTATGGATGAAGAGCCCAGGCAAGACTGGGAAGCCCTGGGAGGTTGCAGTTAGCTCCTCAGATCCATCTCCTGGTAGCCAAGTCTACACCCTGTGATTTTCGTCCAACACATTGCTGTGATGCTGGTGGTGGCTGGCTCTCATTGAAGACACACACATACAACAGTGCTGTTTGCACTGCTGTTGCAGTCCATTTCACTCCACTGGTCTAAAGTGCCCAAACTGGTGCAAGTCAAAAAGTGGCCACTCTCCCTCCTCCAGGTTGAAAAGCTTCCCTTATTTTCAGTCTTCTACTTCTCGAGGCTTTGCTTCCCCCCCCACTGGCAGTATCCAAATGGGATGAAGGTATTTGCTGGGCAGTTTACTGTTGAGCAGGAGGTTTCTTGTGCAAATAAGTCAGTATCCCACAAAAGCACAAGAGCACCTCTGGGGAATGAGGAGCTGCAAATGCCCCCCTGGAGCTGTGGCCGAGCTGGTGACCCTGGTACCATTCAGTGCATTTCAAGCCAGCTCCCAGTTCCTTATGATCCCTGGTGAAAATGCATCATGCTCCTCCACTATGTCTCTGTCCCAGCACACCTCTGACACTCCCTTGTGCACGCACCATGACACAGAGATGTTGGGCTATATATGACACCAAATGTGGCTCCAAGAACTTGAGATGAGGCCCCCAGGTAGGTCTACCACTATGTGGGAGAACAGCCTTAAAACTGTATGTTGAAGGCCCATTGGGCTAAACACTGTACAAATACCTTTTGGTGGACAGATGAATGATCCTTGCTCCACGAGCTTACAGTCTACAAGAACAGAGCCACAGCTCCACCACTATACAGACATTACACCTATTTACACTCACAAACATTTTGGTCCCAGTAGAACACGTCTTTCAGACCAATGGCCCAGCAATCAGCTGATCTAGGGGCAGGGACTTGACTGCTCACCTCTTTCTCTTAATTTGCAATGCCAGACCATTTCTAGCCATTATTCTTTCCACCTCTGGTTTGGATCTGCAGCCCCAGCACCCTCCTCTGGCCCACAGAAGAAAACATGATATCAAAACAAAGTCCTTTCCTGGCTGCCTGAGCCCTGGGGCCTGCAAGGGTGTCCCACATAGCCGAGGAAGTGATGGGTAGCTGGGTCAGGCAGAGAAATGGGTGAGATGCTGGATGATGCTGGATGATGCTGGATGCAGCTCTCCCCCGTTTCAGCCTCACAAACTGTTGGCACTGTGCTCATATCACCATGTTTGCAGCAGGACGAGAAGTGGGGAGGCAGACCCCTCCATCTTTGAGTCGAGGCAGCAGGGAGAAATCCAGACTACCATGATGCTGGGACATGTGTCTGACAAAGCTTTTCTGAGAGGAGATATTAGTCAGTTAGTTCATATCTCGATAAGGCACACCCTCCCCATCACCTCAGCCAGCGCAGGTCAGCACCCTATGGGTGGCCCCGGCTGATTCTCCAAAACCTTGCCTGATGCCTCCATGTCTGGATGCACCCCTAGTACGATGCCAGGAGACCCAGACAGAGACCTTGCAGAGCATACCTGCTCCTGCAAGGCTGCCAGACAGGTGCTTTAAGGCTTTGAAATATAAGGCAACTCTGAGGCTCACCAAGCACACCAAGGCCCCTCTCCTTCACACTCCACAGACCCCAGCCCCCTGCGAGACAATTCCTCAAAGCCATGGGGATGGAGAAGGGGAATGCCCTGGGACCCGGGGGCACAGGGAAGCAGGAGAGGACAATGTTTCTGCTGGGGTTTTGGAAAGCATCCTCAAGGGAATTCAGGTCCCTCCAGGATCATTTGTTTTTAACAAGCAAACAGACAAAGGCTGCTCCGTGTCCTAATTACATCTGTTAAAAACTTTAGCTAGGAAAAACATACCCTTGGTAAGTCCTTTCTCCATTTTTAACCATGTTTTCCATCCAAGAAATTAGAGACCGAGACTATGATTCAATAAACACCAGTGCATCACTTAGCTCTTCCCTTCCCCACCTTCCTTCTTCACTCCTGACCCCCCAGATAGTTAATTTACAGTTTGGGTGCTTCTGTGCCAAGCCTCACAGAAGGCCAGCAGCTCAGCCCAAAAGCTGATTGTCCCTCCTAGGCTCCAGGCTCTCCGTGACATCCTCCAACTCATCCAGGATTTCAGAGAAAGACGGCCTCTTAAATGCTTCCACCTAGAACAAGAAGGGAAAGCTGAAAAGGACACCCCAGACAGGAGGTGGGCGCTCTGCAGCAGCTCTGCTGGCTCCCCCAAGGCTGGGCAATGGCATCCATCCGTCTTTACCACTGGTCTGGGTCACACACTGGTCAGTGGAGCCTTCTGGTATCACCACTTGGTGATCCAGGCCTGGGCAGCTGCAGAAAAGCAGCCGCAGAACAGGTCCCATCGTGCGGTACAGCTCAAGCAAAGGCAGCAAGATGCTGAAAACCAGCCTGACATACCCCGACCTGGATAGGGCATGGGAACTGCTCATTCCAAAGCCCACCCAAATGGTGCAGGGGCAGGCATTGTGCAGGGAAAGGCTGCAGGTAGGTATCAGGAGGGAGATGTATCATTCCCTGAGCTTTTTCATGGCAGTCAGGATCTAACTGTCTTGTCTCCCTGATGTAGCTCATCCTCAGTGAGCTGTGATCCCCCAGCACTCCCAGTGCCATTGGGATGTACCCAGACTGAGAGACGTGGCCTGGGGCACCCCCATCCAGCGCACCCACTGTGCCATCCTGGGGCTGCCCTTTGTGCCTGACCCCATCGAGCCAGCCTGGGGAGCTGCATCAGAAACTTCCCAAACCTGCACATCACACAAGGGCAAAGAACAGCCCCAAGGGCCATTACTGGCAGAAGCCCGTTATTATATCAACTTGCATTAGGAAGCTGCCCATCAGAAATACAAGGCGTCAACACTAAGCCAGTTGCTGACATGAATGACTCCTCTGATTCAGGGCAAGTTATTCACACATCCTTGGGACCCATGCAAGGATTTACTTCCATTCGCTGCCTTGAGCTCCTAACAATTAGGTGCATTATGATCACCCAGCTTCTCCACTCTGCCTGATTACTGCCTTTGTTTTTCTCTTCCTTTGAGAGAATAACCTGAATCCTTGCTTTCTCTCTGCTTTGCTTCCTGAGGCTTTGGGCATCATGGGGAGACCCCCCAGCTTTCACAATTAGCTTTTATGCTAAAGCAAGAAAGGTTGGAGGACTATGCTCCAATACCTGTAATGCCAGGGCTGGTAACAGCAAAGCAGTGCCCTCCACAAAGGATCAGCCAGGTGCCTCTGCCTGCAGCCTGGCTTAAGGAGGGACTGGACATCATCACCAACCTACTTCCCACTCTGGGGTTGACATGCAAGGGAACAGGCAGGACCTTGGGTTGTTTCAGGCTGTAATATACAAACTAAACTCTTCTCCTAGGGGCAGAACTGCACAGTGAATGAAAGCATACTACTGAGCCCAGGAAGATCTCATCACTTCACAGCTCAAGTGGCAGAGCCCTGTGTGCTAACATTAAGAGCAGCAGGTTCAAGCTCTCCAGGGTTCACAACAATTTTGGTCTCTGTCATACAAGTGTGATACAAATCCAACAAAATCAAAGAAAAAAAACCCTAGGAAGAATCTCACCCGACAACAGCTAGCAGCAAGGTCAATCACCCGCTTGGGGCATTCGCTGATCATCCCTTGGAAGGCAGCAACGTCCAAGCCATAATCCTGTGAGGAAGGGAGAAGAGTATGTAGAAAAGATTTCAGTTATAAAGTCCTTCAAAAGCTCTTCATCCTTCTGAAGGTGTTAAAGCACAAAATGGTCATGGTTTAAAGCTTTCGGGGTCTCCATCACAGCTATTTTACTGATGGCAATGCAAAGGTACCAGGGCAACATCAGCTCTGGCAGGGCAGGGCTGCACAGATGGTAAATCATTAGCAGAGCTGGGAGACTGCAGCATTCTTCAGCTTGCTCTGTGCTATCCCTGAGGGGCAGTATGTGTCCTCCTGGAAAAGCTCAGCCTAAGGCAACAAGAGCCACAAAAGTGGAAACCAGCAGAGGACCAGCACCAGGTGCTGAGCAGTGGCTGCTGAGGACAGGAACTGAGAGTCAAAGGGGTCCAGCCAGCTGCTTCCATAACTACAGCTTTGTCCCTCCAGACTTCAGTCTCCAATATGTAATTCCCTTTCATCTTGTGAACACAGATGGAGTGTTACTTCCTGTTCAGTCTCACAGAAACATGGAACAATCTCTGGTCACTGCAGGTTCTTTGCATTGCTCTTTGGAAAGCAGCAATTTGCTGTTTTCCTGCTGGATTTTTCATCCCTGTTCAGGATAAACTTTCCCTTCCCACTTTGTGGAAGGGAAATGTTGCAAATGTTGAAACAAAAAAGCCCATGTTTTTAGGAAAGCCCACTGTCTCCACATGAACTGTGTATTAACTGCAATGTATTTGAAAATAAACATTTGTGATGTAAGTTGTGTTTAACCTGCCACTTCAATGGGGAAGCGGAAATGTCAAAGCGAAATGAAGTATTTGGAATAAAGCTCTTTAAACAGAAGTACTTCATCTCAAATTGTTGATCTAGCAAAAATTTTGAAACTATAGATGCACTGAACTCTTGTGCACTGAATATTTTGAGATCAGATTTTCTCATGGAAAAACCTCTAGAGAGAAACTGAGTGTGAACACATACACGTGTGTACAGGTCTGTCTGGTCCAGAGAGAAGCCACAATCTGATACCATGGAGAAAACACCATTAGATTTGACTGCGGGAATCATTACCTGTGTCCTGGGAAGCACTTCAGGGTCAGCTGGGATCCTGCCCAGGATTTCACAGAGGACAATGCCAAAGGAAAACACATCCACCTGCAGAAGGGGTGGGAGAGCAGCAGGTGGGACAGAGCATGCACAGAAGCAAAGCATGAGAAAGGAGAGTACCAACAACAAGGTCCTTCCCTGAGTTATGCAAAAGCCCATCAAAAAAGCCCATTGGAGATGGAGGCACCAAACCCCTAAACTTCTTCTGGGCTTCTGAACCCACCCATAAACACCACAGCCCCACTTGGAGTCCAGCCTCATCTTCAGGAAGTCTGGCCCTGCACTTTTGTTCAATGTGTCTGGTGCTTCTACCACAGTTCTGGCAACCTCCATAGACCCTGCAACAGGCTCATCAGGCTGTAAATCATGAAGCATCTTCCTCAGAGAGGCTTCACTGTGTTTGTCCATGGCAGCAATCCATTTCCCTAGAAGTTTAACTTAACAAGGCCACATAACGAACTTCCAAGCTGCTAAGCAGAGCATTACTGAGCAAAGGTCCGGGTAGCAGGGCAATGTTTCCCAGGGAAGGAGGGAAGGGCTTTTCTGCTGGTGGGACATGTCACCAGCAAGCAGAGGAGACATGTCCCATGGTTGTTCGGGAGCTCTGAGGATGAACAAGGAGCTGAGAAGTAGTGCCATACCTTCCGGTCATAGGGCTCTCCCCGCAGCATCTCAGGAGCCATCCAGAAAGCAGAGCCCACCAAAGACAGCTTCCTCTCCACATCCTTCACAGGCAGCTCCACCACCTCCCTGGCCAGCCCAAAGTCAGTCACCAGCGCCTCACGACCCCGCGGCATCAATCGAATGAGGCAGTTCTGAAAGGAGCCCACGGGGCATGGCATGAGACTCCCAGTGAGGAAAGGCTTGAACACTTCACTGAGCAGCACCTCGTCAGCCCTCAGCCCCACCTCGCCATTACAGGCTCTCCCCTCACCAGAGACCTGCATCCTGGCAGCACACATGGAGTGCGCAGGGCAGATTAGGGGTGGACTGATCACATCTGAAGCCAGGAAAAGTCCTTTGAAGAAGGGCAAAGACTGTTGTTTGTTCAACAAACATGATCCATAACCTTTTATCTGAAAGAGACCTTGAAATGTGCACGTTGACCTTATTCACCATGCAGCTGAAGGTGGGCAGGACTACAGCTAGAGCTCTTCTCACTGCCCATGGCTACACTCCCCTAACACAGCTTTCTAGAGGAATTCCTATAAAACTATCTTAAGGTTTCTCAAAACCTCAGCAGTTTCAGACTGTCAGTTCCCCAGGATTTCCTCCTCAGCATCTGCTCCCAGGGAACTAGCAGAAATGACAGGCATCTTCTCCAGATGGCTCACTAACAACTAGGTTTCAAGTGAGCACATACTTCTCTCCTGTATCTTCAGCCATCATCACTGCAGGTTTCCTAGGTTTTCCTGGGGAAGGATGAATTTCTTTCAGGGTTGAGCCACCACAGAGAGACAGAAGGGACAGGCAGGGACCTCCAGCACTTTCCACAAGCAGATCTGGGAAGATCCTGAGCTCATCAGTCAGCATCAAATAGCAAATTACGTCTCACCTGACTTCAGAGAATACTAGCCAAGAAACCTGTGGTCAGAGTGCACCAGGCTCTTGCCTTGTCCTTGCCTGGTGTTTGCGATTTCATGGTTAGTAACTGAGCCAAGTAAACAGCCTGAGATTACAAAGGTGAGTTTCATTCCTGTGCTGATGTCTCTCAAGACTGTAATGCTTGACTGGCTTCCCCACTGCCAACCTTCATCAATATTTCAAGTTTCTCTTAAAATGCTCACAGAGCACCAAAAAAATGGCTTGTAAGAGTTACACCACTACTTATTCAGCATCAACTGCAAGGACTTGCGGGCTCCATTTCCATTAATCACCAAGCCAGCCTCTGGCGTCAGCTGACACAGATATGGTCCAGGCTGGTGGCCAACCCCTCAGCTCACATTCCCTGTGATATCATGGACATGCTGCAGATCCACCTGAGGTTTGGTTTGGAAAGTTTTGCCCAAGAGAGATCAACAAGGCACTGCCCCACCATGTTCCTACTGCCATACCAGTGGCAGAGGAATAGCCACATCAAAGCCCCATGGACAAACGTGAGAATGGCAAAGCCCCAGTGCTGTTCCTGCCCCCATCAAGCAGCATGAACCCACGCTGAGGAAAGCAGCCTCCCAGCCAGATGGCCAATACACCAGGAACATGATGTGCCTTTGCGTTACACCCAAAGCCTGTCTCCAGATGCCAGTCTTCACAGCTGGCATGCTGCCAGCATGTGAAACCCGTGGAGGTGACCATCCTAAAATTGGTGACCTGGACCCTCTGGATCAAGGAAGAACAACTTCCCTGCACTTGTGTAAGAACACACACATCTCCTGAGCTCTGCTGGTGCTCTGCGCACAGACAGGGACCATCTCACATGTCACTTGCTCCCAGAGTCCGTGACCAGGTCCTGTTAGCAACAGCTTCCTCCTTCCTGTGAGCAGGAAAGAAAATCTCTAAATCTGGCAGAGCTTCTCCTGCAACTGTAGGCAAAGAAAACTATGTGCAATCCTGCACACATTTCCATCTGTTTTCTTTTCTGACAGCAACAGCACTAGGAGCAATATATTTTTATCTCTTTCTGGGTCTCCTGCTTGGCAAGCGATGAATGCAATGTAATGACAGGTTTTATCAAGAAAGCTTGCCTGCAGAGGGATTAGCATGGAGCAGAGGACCAGCATGAGGCCTGAGGCCTCCTGGTTACAGCCCTAAGGGGTTCCTGTATGGCCCCCTAACACAGTTGCCTTCAGCAGTTCAGGGGCGATGTCCCCTTTCCAGCTGTGTACCTTGGAGTTGAGATCTCGGTGGTAGATGTTCTTGGAGTGCAGGTAGATCATTCCTCTGGTGATGTCAGAAGCTAAGTCCACTTTTTCCTTCCATGTCAAACCAATGTCCTTGCTGGCCAGGAGCTCCTCCAGGCAACCTCCATTCACGTACTGTGAACAGAGACAAAAAGCAGGTGGCTGTGCAGCTGGGCACAGGCTCCCCTGGAGCTTCCCAGGTGCTGAACCCTCCCTTGCCAACCCAGGAGCCCCTCCTTCAGGAGGGAGGTTGGGAATGCCACCGCATGTAGGACATAGGGGCCCCTGTGTGTGGTACGGTGCAACTACCCATCCTGGCACAGCAAGTCACTGCCGGTCTCTGGGCTCTGCCCCACTGCAGGGACAGCTGTATAAGCCAGCTATGGTCTTCACTCACAGGCAGCGAACTAGAGGCAAAAAGCCTGGCAGCGGCTCAGTGACTGCCTTCTGCCACTGACAGCACAGGAACAAGGAAAGACCTCCCCAGTACCAGCCTAGACTTTTCCATTAGACCACACCACCACCCCAGAGCCAAGCTGGAGATCCTGCCACTCTCTGTCTGCTTTACTTTCTACTCCTGCGCTCCATCCCTGGCTCCTCTTTTCCCCGCCAGCTGGCCCATTCTGGCCCTTTGGTGGTACCAAGCTAACCTGAAACACTTTTGGCTGTCCTGCCTGAATCTCATGGCCCTGCAGTGACTGTGCCCCACACTCCAGCTGTGACCAGCTGTAGGGCAGAAAGGACCAGAAGCCCCTCCGAGGCAACCTTGCTAGTCCAGACCCACTCACAGGCACAGGAGTCAGAGGCATAGATATGCGTTACAGGATATCTGCCATCCTCCCTGCCAAAGAACCTCAGGGTCCTTGCCTGCCCACAGCACACTTACAAGCAAGGAACCTTTACCTCCAGAATGGGGTACAGTTTGTCATCCTTCACACATATCCCAAGGTACCTAAGCAGAAGAACACACACACACAAAAAATAAAAAAGAAAAGAAGCTATCAAGGTTCAGCTCAATCCCTCATCGTAGAACTGCCTTAGAGACACCAAGCCAACTCCAGCCCCTGCCAGTGCCCTCTGCTCATGGCTGTAGGATGTACGCACCTAACAATGTTGGGGTGGGACAGCTTCTGCAGCAGGCTGATCTCACGCACAATCACCTCTTGGTCCACGTCGTTCTTGTAGATCTTCACCACCATCACCTTACAAGCAGCAGCCTGAGTCACCTGGAGGCAAGGTTGGATCAGGACATCTCTTAGCTTCCAGAGGTCTGCCAGCCCCTCTGGACAACAGCATCCCTTCCCAACCGAGGGCTTGAATCTCATTTCCCTGCTGCCCAGAGCTTTGCACAGTCATTTGCACAAGTGCAAGGTGCTGTTCCTTCCACATAAGCTCCACTCCAGTGATGCCTGCCTGGGTGGCTGGGGACAGCTAGGTCCCTCCTGTCCCAACACATCACAACACTATTTCTCTGCCAAAATTTGTGTGTTCCTTGGGTTGGAGCAGTTTCTCAGCCCACACTGGGTTACTACAGAGCTGGCCTTCTTCCCTCCAATGCCTTGCATTCAATGTCCCTTCCCAGCCGCAGCCTGCCCCACATCTCCCTCCCTCTTTCCTTCCTGGGTCTGATCACTGCACAAGGCTGCTAGCCACTCTCCTCATCCCCAATTCTTTCTGTACTCCTGGCCACAGCCAGCCACCCTCCACCCAGGCTCTGCCAGATGGACACAACAAAGTGCAGAGCCAGCTCATCTCTCCCACACATCCCAGGACGGAGGTCCCATGTCTGCTTCCCAGCCACATGCTAAACTGAACCTCTGCTATGGATTATCACCAGACATTTCATTCCTAGGGCTCCCCCTGGGCAGGGACACTGGAAGCTAAAGAACAGAAAAGAAAATGCTTTTCCCCCACCTTACAACACTGAACAGACTGAGCAGGCATTTTTAGGAGGAAATTTGCTGTCCCCTGTGGAGGCACCAGGGTTGGGCAGTACTGAATGCAGGGGTTTCACGCAGGCTACAGGACATGCAGGGGTCCCCTGGCTCTCAGCCCTGACAGCACCATCCAGGGCCCCTGCACTGCAGCTCATGTTATCTGGGTTGACGATCCAAGCAGTAGTTACCAGACCACATCACAGAGCATTGTGGTACTTTAACATTTCCATCCTCAATTAACATCTGTTTTAAGGAGAACCATGTATCAGGTGTGATCCACACTGATGTCCTGACAGCTCCCCCAGGGCTAGCAGAGACTCTAGCCGTGTGTTTAATTTTCCTTCACTTTGAGGTTTATGGGGGTTTGTTTGTTTGTTTGTTTGTTTGTTTTAAGGGAAACATAGTTTAGACAAAGCATAAGCTGGCTTAAGAGCAGCACTCAGAGTCCCAAAGTGTCACCCATTGCTCTCTGTCATGGTCTCTGTACAGATAAGTTTACTAGCCCAGGTGAAGACAACAAAGAGTTGCATGTAAGACCTAGCTGGGCTGGAAGGAGAGAAAGTTCATTATAATCAGGGTCACAAAACAAACTGTCTTGGGAGCAACATGAACTGCTGCTTCCTTTCTGAAGGAATTCAACCTGATAGTTGATGTTATTGTTGGAATAACTCTTGCCTCTCTACTCAAGCAGGTCATGAGGAAGGCAGGGCTCCAACACCCTCACCTGATGGGACTTCACAACCACAGACTGTGGACTGTGGGTCACTAATCAGATGATTTATAGGTATATTATAGGTAATAGATTATTACCTATAATAGCACAGATGTAAATATAAGAGATGCTATCAATCATCTTTGCCCAAAGACTGAATGCCCTTATGCCCAGGACAGAGTACAGGGAGCAGCCAAAATCTGGAAGATCTGAAAAACTTTCAGAAGAGCTAATACTGAGTTTCAGTGAGACCTTTTAGCTCTGCACAAACTCTGATGGAGACACTGAGCTACACTGAGCTTCCAGGTGAGACTCATGTCCCAGCTGGACACCTACAGAGTTCACAAACACTGCCTGGGCTGGTGGAGTTCGTGAGCGCTGGAGGGGTTCCTGTCCACAGGGCAATGCAAAGTCCAGCCTGGTCTGGAGAAGAAATGACTGAAAAGCAAGGGTAGACCCACATCAAAAAAAAAGTAGTGGGAGAGATGGGCAAAAGTAATGGGCTCAGAAGGCCTCTTCCAAGACCACAGCCCCTAAGACTTTGCTCTGGCCAACCTGGAGCAGCCCTTGGTCTGCCCTGAATCATGCAAAGTGTCCAGTTTTGTCCTGGATCAGTGTGAATCAGGGAAGTGCAGAGGGGCCTCCAAGGTATTCTCATTTCATGCCAATGAGTGATGAAGGGTAAAGATCTGGTGTCAGCCTTGAATGGAAAAATAAAGGTGAAAATCTGGTACTGGAAAGTTGTAGAAAGACAGGGACTGGGACTGTGCTTCCTAACGTGTATGAAGCTTTTTGAGGGCCAACAGAGAAAGAGGTTGCTCAGAGGTTCCCTTTGGGCAATGCCTTAAACCAGCCTCAGAAAAAAGAAGTCACGCTGCATTTCTCTCCTGCTTTTGAGCACCTCAGACCTCTATATATGAGAGCTGACAATGAAAGAAGCTTTATGCTTTCCCCAAGAGAAACTCATACCTGAATAGCTCCTTATTGCACATCAGAAAACTAAGGCAGAGAAAAAGGGAAAGTACCTTGTGCCCAGGTCATGCAATACATAACCCACAGAGCAGAAGACTGTGCCCAGACCTCTTGAATCTGAGTCATCAAGTAGAACCAAGTGAATCCTCCTTCCTCAGCCAACCCACATATAACAACTCCAGAGAACGGGCTTAACCAAAGGACAAAGGATGGCAAAAGCAACAAGCAGCCAGCACAAGCAGTGCCAGCACTTTGGGGAGTCTATGTCCTTGCTGCAGGAGCACTTTGGAAGACAGCATCTGTTGGCATAGAGCTTCAAAGGACCATTGCCACTGATGCTTCACAGCAGGAGTGCTGCTGTTCAGGGCTACAAGTCCACAGGGGACTGGCTGAACCAAGAGGACCACGAGTCATCAGAGCACTCAGTTACAGTTGTGCTTGAGTCCCCAGACAAATATCAAGCCCCCACAAAGGGCTGTCCTTGCCCCCAAGTCCTCCACTGTCTTCTGGCTATTTGACCCATAGCATTTCATTCAAACTTTATTTTTTTTTACATTTCTTTTTCTGCTGCTACTTCAAGAAGTTATTTCATTTTCATTCAAGATCCATGTCTCCAGCCTGCCTACTGCTGGAATTTCATTCACTGCCAGGGCAGGAGGAAAATGTCACGCACGGAGGAAACAGCAACTGTTACTATGAAAATCTGCTAGATAAAGGAAAGAGAAAGCGATGGCAACGGCATGCTGCGTAGGTGGGGAAAGCAATTACTAGAGGGAGGCTGTGGTGGGGAGAGGTATTTGTCATGTATTGCTCCAGTCTGCAGAGAGCTGCCATAGATCTTTGGCTGGAGATTCCCTTTGAACAGCTTTAGTGCATTGTCCCTGGACTTGAAGTTCACCCAAAGGCTTTATCACGGCACCAAGGCCAGATGCAGCAGAGGAGGAGACAGAGCCTTGAGAAAGCAACATGGATTTATCTATCTGACTTGCATATTTTCTGCAGTTCCATGGCCAGATCCTGCCAGTCTGGCTCCATTAGTTTCAACTGGCCACATGTGCTTACACCAGCCAGGGATCTCACCCAGAATATATCAGAGTACTCCTCTGGCAGAAGCATCTTATGCTGGCCCAGGAGAAATGTGCAGTCATGATGTTTACCGGTGGGGCCGGTCAAGCTAAGGAGCTGAAGGCAATGGTAGAGTCAGGCCCAACTTTTTCCTCCAGATCTGTCTCATGTCCCAACAACCAAGACCAGTGTGAGCAACCACATTCGGGAGGGCTGCTGGGAGAAGAGATAAGGTGGGCAAACCTGGCCACACTGCAAAGCAAGTCCCATCCACTCCCCCCAAATAAGCAGTGGCCCTCCTGGGCTGAGGAGCAGCATTGGAGGGGGAGCAAAGCTAGCAGCACCCCGGATCCTGTGCTTGCTCAGAGAGGGTTAAACAAACTCCCACACCAGCGGAGCCTCGTGCAGGGAGTGACCCACAACAGCCCCAGTGAGAAAAGCAGTTTTGCTTTGGTGACATACCATCCACATCCTGCACTTGCTTGCAGGGAGCCACAACTCTCCTGAAATGAAGGCAGCAGAGGCAGAAGTGGACAGACCAGCAGCCTGTCCCAGCCTGACCCTGCCCCAATCCCCTGCTCTTCCCCAGCATCACTGTAACGCAGGGCAGCAGCCAGAGAGAGGTGACAGCACTGGCATCTCCATGGGGTATGGGTGGCGTGTATTCTAGGAGACACATGCAGCTTAATTTTACATTATTTTTCTCTATATATTTTGCTACAGTACTGACAACAAAACCTGCACAGAGCATAAATATCCCCTAATCTCATCCAATACCCAGTTTAGCTCCCTGACAAGCATGTTGTATGGCTAGATGACAGTATCAATGAACATTTATTGATCAAGTCCTCCCATCTCCTTTTTCACTATGGAAGGGGAGATGTGCATCAAAGGTGATGTACTAGGTGTGCAGTGGGGGGGGGTGTCCTTTCCTCCCTCACCCCATCCAACCAGCCAGCGTGAGCTGGGAGGGATGAAGATGAGGAAATAAGCTCAGGAACAGGTTCCTCAGGTGAGGCATCATCTACACAACCTCAGCAGCCATTCAGCTGCTCTCACACAGGTTGTGGGCTGCCTGCATGTCAGTTTACCTTGTAGACCTTGGAGAAGAAGCCGCTGCCTATCAGCTCGGCGTTGAAGTTTTCCCAGAACTCCAGCTTCCTGACAGCCGTGCGTAGCCTCTGCCAGCGGTCCACGTGGTAGTAGGTGTCAGACGACTCACCATAGTACTGCATGGGGTTGGAGGGCTCTGATGCAATCAGCCCTGCCTCGCACATCATGGGGGCAGCAGCTATAACACAGTGTATTTCACAGTGAGCCAACAGCAGCATTTGGACATCAAACAAATACCTGCACTAGAGACCAGGACTGGATGAAGCCTCAGGAACAGGGGAGAGGAGACGAAGCACTGAGATGATGTACCCTGCAGCACACGTTGCACTGGGAAGCACCCATGGGCACCGTCTCCTGGATAAGTCACCCTGGGCTTAGGTCTGCCTTATGCAGGTTGTATTTGGACTTCTTTAGACTAGGACTTAAAGATGTCAAATTAGCATATATTCATCTATAACTTCTAAAGGTTTACAATAGATAGGATGCATCACCTTCAACACATGATAGTGCAGCCCAGGAAAAGTCCAGGGCACTCGGTCTTGCTCAGCCAGCTTATGCTGGGTTAAAAGCCACTGTGTCTAAATTGGGCTTTTAGCATAGGTCACGTGCCACATACTAATGCCACATCCACTACCCCAGAGCTCTAGACAGGGCTTAGCTACTATTGCAGAGGGTCATGGCTTGAGTGTGCTAGCAGGAAACACTCAGTCTTAAAGGGATCCTCACTCATCAGGTGCCTACAGTTCATTATAAGCCCTAAGGAATCACAGAATAAGGAAATGCCCCAGCAACCCTCCTCCTGTCTGTATATCCTGAATTTGACTCCAAGCCCCAAGTGCCTCTGCTAAATTGTCTTCCTATTCTACTGCTCTGATTCTCACACTTCCCTCTCCAGTCCCCTCGCTCCATTCCCCTTTCTGTCTTTTACAGCACCAGGCTCACACTCCTCCAAAGTTATATGCCATCCTTCCCCTTCTGCCTCACCACTTGCCTTTAGTTACATCCAAAAATGCAAAGGAGGCAAATCCAGTGGAAAATGGGCTTCTGACACCCTAAGTGAGGCAAATAAGGCACCTACTTCTGGATAATTGTAAACAACCATTGGTATGCTACAAAGCTGTCTGAGCACCTTCCATTCACAGCATGTGCTCAGATTCCTGGGTGCCTGGCAAGCTGCTTTGCCAGACTGTCACCAGATGAGACAACATTCAAAAAAGGGTAATTTCTTCAATGCTTCCAACTGAAGCAAAGCTAAGATCTGCCCTCCCTAAGTTTCTGTCCTAGGTCTTGCACCAAACAAGAAGCTGTATCAGCATCCCTTGATCCCATGCATTATTTCATGGCTACTTTGCTTCTACAGGGCGAGGCAAAATCTGCACCGAGATGTGCATAAAGTATTTGCACCAGCCACCTCATACACCCACAGTCCAGCAAAGATCCAAAGAGAGAGCTGCCAAACGGGGACAGAGAGATGTGGTGGCAGGGCTAAGCAGGGCAGGGGACTGAGAGAGCTGAGGGCTGGGACATGGGGCAGGCAGCCAGTACCAAGCAGGGCAGGGATCCCTGACACAAACAGCAGGCAAGCTCCAGGCTGAGACTCAGGGAGCTGCAACACCGGGGAACAACAAAACAAACTTCTGAAAGCAGCCAGACCCCAAAGATCCCACCACAGGACAGTCCCACACAGACTGCAGGAATCCAGTCCCAGCAAAATCAACGTGACACATGTGCTCCTACCCGACTGCATGGCAAACGCCTGCAGGACCAAAGCCCCAAAACTGCTCATGAACAGCAGAACCTGTGGCCATGATTGGTGGAGAGCACTCGGATCAGGCAGGACACGTGAAGAGGTTACAGGGCCACAGCTTTACCCCTGCTCTGACCCAAGGACAGGCAACCAAGGAACTTCCCATGATGGGATGCAGCTGCAGGGACTGGAGGTTTTTGCCTTGGGATGGTCACTGCTCCTGATAGCCAGCACCATCTGAAACGCAGCCGCGTCTGGCCCCCTCCCATCCAGCCTGCACCCAGGCACCACACACTGGTACAAGGGAAGAGGTTCATGCAGAAGCAGGGGACAGGACTCACATCAATCACACTCAGCGCTGCTAAAGCCACCCCACTCTGGCTGTCACTGAAGGCATTACCTTCCTGCAGGGACGATTCTGCAAGTATCTCTCTCTCTGGTGTGCAAAACTGCCCAGCTTTTGCAGGGCTTGGGGCACAGGTGCAGCAGGGCAAGGAACTGGCACAAACTCGTGGCAGAGTGCAGCAAAGGGCTTTTGTTGCCCAAGGCCATGCTCAGCATGCAGGGCCATGGAGCAGGAGGGCAGACACAGGAGGAGCTGCAGCTCCAGGCCAAGGAAGTGGTGCTTCACACTCAGTTAGTGAGACGCAGAGGAGTTCTTCCACATCTTGCACAACTGGGCAGGACATAAGGGGACGATGACAGGGTCTGACAGATCCTGCTGACCCTGAGCTGCCAATGGAATATGGAAAAGGAATGGCAAAGGGTCACCCTGAGCATTGGACCCATCTTAGAGAGTGCACTCTCAGGGTTTACCCACTCCTGTGCCCAATCCTGGGACACAGGTTTGCCCTGTCCTGTTGTGTGGATGGCAAAACAGTAACACAGTGAGCTACGGCCTCACCCCGGCGTGCCAGTCACTCACTGGCAGAGCTGTGGTGAGCCCACACACCACCCTCCCCTCACCCCCCCAACGGCTGCTCTAGCCACCAGACACACACTTAACCCAGCAGGTTCTGAAAGCCTCTCCCTCCATTTAGCACCCTTCAATAACAAAAGAGGAGCCTTTCCTCCGCAGAGCAGCACATCCGCAGGTGCCCTGATACCCAGCCACCTTGGAGCCCCTTCTGCCTGCAGGGTGACCCAGGCACAGGCATGACAGGTCCCCTCGGGCAAGGCAGGCTGCCTGAGGCTGCCTCTTCCACAGGGAATGGTTTCTTTTCAGAGGCCTCTCTGTTCAGTGCTTTTCCCACATACCATCTCCTCCCGCCATGACCTAGTTCATCAATTGCCTCTTTGTCCAGTAAAGAATCCCTGCAGCATCCCTAGCATGCCAGGAACGGCCCCTCGCATTATGCTGGTGAGTAGGAGACGAGTCTTTATTTTCTTCTTATAAATGCATCTGCTTGTCCCCAGATTAGTGCTGACATGTAGGCTGGAGGAGAAAACGGCCTTTCAAAATGCCAAGATTTATTTGAAGGCTTCCTAGGAGTCAGGGAGGGAGGGGGAGAGGGTGGGAGAAGGACAGGGAGCAGGAAGGGTTGTCTCAGAGGCCAGCCGCAGGCAGCAGGGCAGGGGCATCATCGAGTCACCAGCAAGGTTTAGAGCACCCAAAGCCATGCTTTTGTCTGAGCAGGCAAGGCACTGGGGCAGCTGCCCATATTCCTGCTGGTCCTAGCTCAAAGGGAGACCAGGCTCAGGCACAGGAGGAGGCTTATCCCCTTCAAGGCTGCCCTACCTGCAGGGAGAGGGGAGATGGAGCCACTGGCTTCCACCGCCCTCTGAGGAAACTCCCCAAGCTTTCAGCTGTGCCCACAGCGAGCAAGGAGCTCTCTGTACATAGAAGCCAACATGCACCTCCCAGTTCCCCAGGGCAGCAAGAACACCGAGGGAGCAGCTCACAGGCAGCCGGGAAAGGTTTGGATGCTGTGAGCTGTCATTGCAGGGAACCCCCTCCTCGCCAGATTAAAAACATGAAATTAGCAGTCATTTCAAAAAGCAGACCTGGGGCACTGTCTTCCTCTGGGCTTTCCTCATCTGCAGACACCAGAGGCACCAGCACACCACAGAAAAGGGTCCTGCTCCCCAGCAGGGCTCGCTGGGGCTGCCCGTGCTTGCTGCCATGCCATGGGCTTGACGAGGTTCCAGCAGCTGCCAGGGCTGGCAGAGAGGCCATAACTAGCCCTGTGCACGCACCCTGCAAAAGCAATTGCCCAGCCAAAAGCGTGGCTCCAGTCCCACCGCCACAGCTGGCTACAGCCCGGGGAAGGGCCCTGGAGGAACAGGCAGGCATTGGGGGGTTTATTCCCTCTGTTCAGCTATGCAGCACCCACAGCTCCCAAGTAAGCCACCACTCACCCAGCAGACCAGCTCTCCCAAATGCATGCACAGCTGGGCACAGCTCCGAGCATCTGCCCAAGCCCAGGCTCTGCTGCAAGGATGCAAACACCAGGCTTCAAACCCCTCTTCTAGACAGCAAATTTTCCTGAAAAAAGGGAAGAGCTCTTCCTCCCCTCACCTGCCAGAGACCCAACCTGCGTCCCCTGCCATTGTTTCCATGACTTTTCTTCCCATCATCAGGAAAGCAGAAAGTTTCTCCCCAGCCTCCTTTGCCAGTAAGTGGGAGGCTGGACTGGCCCCAGGGACCTCTCTGGACTAGGCGAACCAGTGTCTGATGGCTGGAGCCTTACCCTGGGGAGCAGCATATAAAAGCTTACCTGGTGCTTACTAGCGTGCCATGCAAAAACCTTCTGTGAGTGGGATCACTCTGTAAACAAAATATCTTTGCCAGGACAGCAGGGTACGAGCACTGAGTGCCAGCACTGGGGTCCATAAACTGGGGAACCCAACCCTCCTGGTGGTGAAGGGAGTATGTGCTATGTATGTGTGTGTGTGCACACACACGTGTGCAGGATTTGGCCTTGGGCAGTGTCGTGGTTTAACCCCAGCCAGCAACTAAGCACCACGCAACTGCTCACTCACTCCCCCTCCCACCCAGTGGGATGGAGGAGAAAATCAGGAAAAGTAAAACTCGTGGGCTGAGATAAGAACAGTTTAATAGAACAGAAAAGAAGAAACTAGTAATGATAATGATAACACTAACAAAATGACAACAGCAATAATAAAAGGATTGGAATGCACAAACGATGCGCAGTGCAATTGCTCACCACCTGCTGATCGACACCCAGTTAGTCCCCGAGCGGCGATCCCCCGCCCCCACTCCCCCCAGTTTATACACTAGACGTGACATCACACGGTATGGAATACCCCGTTGGCCAGTTTGGGTCAGCTGCCCTGGCTGTGTCCTGTGCCAACTTCTTGTGCCCCTCCAGCTTTCTCGATGGCTGGGCATGAGAAGCTGAAAAATCCTTGACTTTAGACTAAACTCTACTTAGCAACAACTGAAAACATCAGTGTTATCAACATTCTTCGCATACTGAACTCAAAACATAGCACTGTACCAGCTACTAGGAAGACAATTAACTCTATCCCAGCTGAAACCAGGACAGGGAGATCAGGTACAGAAGGATGTTTAGAAATCTGTAGGTGCTTATCAACATTTTGTAAGTGGCTAGCACCAGGGTTTACCTGTTGTGTTGCTGATAATGATCCTGATGCTTCACTGACAGTTTGTTTACATCTCCAATAAATCAGTAAATCATTTCAGTCCCCCAATGGTTTAAACCACAGATTGAGTGGTTTTCTCCTGCAGCACACACGTGGGGTGTATGGGCAATGCTCCCTACAGCCCTCTCCATTCTGCCGTGCCTGCACTTGGCTCACACAGATGGAGGGATGAGTGCTCCTCAGCTCCCAGGTCAAAATGCAAAGCAAATCCAGATAACAATGGTGACATTACATGAGATCATCTGTCTAACCAGATGAACAAAACACCTCAATAGAGTTACTCAGCATTTAACGCTGTCAACAGAGATGGACTTTCTTCCATGCTGGCTTTTTATAACAGACACCAGCAAACCTGCTTGTAGCATAAGGAAAATGTAGTAGGTCAAGCAAAACCAAAATAGATCTGCTGACCAGCACTGTGTTGCTGATCCCTGAAAATATGTCATCAGTACCTTTGAGTTCTTGACCCACAAAAAAAAGGAAAAAGTATTTCCTGAATACTGCCAGCCTGGGGAGGAGGCTAAAGACAGACCACAGCTCCCACTGTCCAGTGAGAGGATGGTTTCCCACAGATAAAACAGTGACATTCACCAGCATGAGGATGTCAGGAACAACCGTGCAGCCAATAGCTCCCAGCATCAATGGGGACCAGCTGGCTTTCCCTGGATGCTATTGTTACATAAGTTAGCAATTCACTTCTTGTAGACATCCTCACATACATGAGAACATCTAGTCTAAGCTTGGCTGTTTCCCTCAAGCTAACCCCAATATATTTGATCTCTCTAGTCAAAAAGACAATTTTCTCTTGGAAAAAATTAAAACAAAACACAATCAGGAAAGCAAATTCCTCTCTCCACAGGAAGGCAAATTAAAGTAAATTACGCAGCAAGGATAAAGGGATACTTGCATTTCATTTGAGCATGAACACATTTTTCATAAAATGAAATAAATAAATACAGCCCAGAAAGTCAGACTTAAAAAGCTCAGGGTAAGTTACTGGCAGGCTAAATCACTTTCACTTTGCAAATTTAAGTGCTTATTACGCTGCTGTCAACAAGGACATCTGTGAGCCACAGACCTGGATGAAATCCTGCCCTCCTGGGATTGGTATCATGCTCACGGGGCCAGGATCATATCCTGGATTTCAATCTCTGCTTTGATTTAGCTGCTCTGATTTCAAACCTATCCCTTGCCAGGTAAGAAAGAAGCCTTAGGAAAGATCTGGGAAATCTGCTTCCCCAGGAGATTTAAACATAAAGGAAAGTCATGAGAGAACTGATAGCTAAAGTATCCTTTTGTTGAGGGGAAAATGCCAAGTAATAGGGACAAGGGCATTATAAGATCCAGTAAATGGGAACTCAGATGATCCAAGAGGACAGCAGGTTCTTGGCACAGGTCTCTTATAACTGGCCACTGTGAAACATAAATCTCCCTTGAAATCTGAAATAGTTAAAAGACTCCACACGTTATGCTGAGGGAGGACCTAAGCATTGGAAAAGCTGATCAGGACACAGTCTTGATCCCACCTAACTTATAAACAAGATGAGTGTTATTCAGAAAGCAACCTAACCAAAAAGCATAAAGTTTCCAGGTGAAGATCTATGGCTGATGTCTCCCCTACAAGGGGGAGACAAGCTCTTAAGATCTTCTAGGCCTGAAAATCAGTATTTCCCCAAGGCTTTCAAGGAAGAGATTGTCTGTAACTTTAGCTTTAGCAGTGAACATTTCTGAAGATAAGTGGAGAGGGACTGGCTCCTCCAGCAAGACAAGTCTATAGGGGAATGAAGACATAGCCAGTCCCCTCTTCATCCAAGGAGCCCTGATCTCCAGCTCACTTGTGCCCACACCCAGTGAACCGAGTCCCACTTGAAACGGCTTTCACAAAACTGATAGACTCGTCAGGTCAGGATGCATAAAGACATTTAGGCAGCTAAAATGCAGTTTGGCCTCTAGCAGAGTTAAGGACAGTCAGGCGCCTGTATTCCAAGAAGAACTTGGCTGTTTGGCGCTAAACTTGTCTTGAGCAAGTTTAACCCAACTATCTGCGAAGGTGTCTGTGTGGAGTCCTCCCCAGTAACACTCCCCATGCACAGAAAGTGCCACAGCACTGCCTGCCTGATGAGAAATTACTGGGTGTTTTGAAGGAAGATAAATAAGACAAGAACAAGTGAAAACACACTCTTCAGGACAGTCAGCAGAGAAGGCTTTGAGTTGGCTCACCCTGCAAAATGGATGATGATCGACAAGGCACATGGATTCCTTTGAGATGGAAAGGTGCAGAAAAGAGTAGAAAAAAAAATAGTCATAACAACTCAGCAGTCACAAGCATAATCCCACACATTTACTGTCTATCTCTGCTCCCTTTGCTACACTCTTCACGCATTTTCTGTGATTTTTATTTTAATTCTGAAGACTCATGGTACAAGGCCCCTAATTGATGTCATATGGCACTTGCTTCACCAGCATATATAAACCTCATTTTCCCCTGATATTTAATTGACGCTATACAAATGAAAAACCAGAGCAGGGCATGTGGGTGTTTAAAAGGAAGCTCAGTGTGTGGGAACTGTCAAACATTTGAGCTGACTAGAACATCCCCAGCCTAGCCTCTCCATCAAGAAAAACGCATTAGGATGAGAAGATACCATGACCTTACTCCTGAAATGTTTGAGGCATCATCTGATAGTGATTACCATAATTTGCTGCTTGTTACAGCCCAGAGACATGGGCTGGAGGCTGTGGAGAGACCGGGGAGGGAGGGGGGGACCATACCATCAAGCAGCCCATGAAGGGCTGGGCATCTTGCAAACCTAAATGTGCTCCACAGCAGGTGAAAGCCATGCCCTTTATCTTTGGGGTTTCTAACTAAAACCCCAAAGATAAATCTCAAATCTCAAAAACTCTGTGTTGTTCCCAGAAGCCAAAAGATTATTTTTAGCTCAAGGATTGTTCTCGGTGCAGATGGCCAGAGTCCTAAGATAGATTAAAGGCTCGGGCTGTCTGCCATGCACTGCTGGTGGATCACCCCATGGTGAATAGGCCTCTGTGTCCATCTCTCCTTAAATGCCAAAAGGCAGTAACAGCACTTCGCTGGTTTCACAAGACATTCTGATATCTCAGCAAGGAAAACCCCATCTGCAACGAGCTTCGCTTCTTATCAGGGAGAACGTTGTTTCCTCCCCCTTGGGTCCTCTCTTGCATGTCTTGCTTGGTGTCCCAAAGTGTTTGCTGCCTCCTGTCCATAAGAATGCTCCAGGCTGGAGACAGCCATGCGCTGTGCTGCAGGCACACTGGCAGCTCACCACAGCAGTAATACCTGGCACTAACAGTGCTTTATATGTTCAACAGGCTGCTGGAGCAGTATATGGTCTTTGCTAGCTGTTTCTGAGCAATGCAAAAGCTCCCCCGCTGAACTTCCCACACAAGATCTCACCACACCTGGTGAGTAGTTTTCCTCCTAAACCTGGTCTATCTCTTTTCAAACCACTGGACATCACTCAGTTCCTGCCAGCTCTTATAACGCCCACAAAAAACACTGAATAGAAACAGCACCAAATCCCCTGAAAGTGCTTCATTTTGGGGGTGCTTAGAGGACATTAACTGGGCTTTGCACTTTGGGAGCCAGGTGAGGAGAAACTTGATTTTACTCATGGAAAACCATCAGGAAATGGCTCGAAGTCACAGAACTGCCACAGCACCATTTCAGAGAGGACCCAGTGGACCTGGGACTCAGCCGACCCGAGGCCCATGCTCCAGCCACATCTCCATCCCTCAGAGACAAGGGGATGAGTTGGGTGAAGAAGACAGCTAATGGGGACCCACCTCCTGTTGATTGCTGTATCTACAGATTCCCAGTGAATCATGGAAAGAATAGCACGATGGGTCCTTGTGGCATCCTCCAACACCATGGTGCTGGCTGCCATCAGCTACAGGGACAGCCTGGAGGGACCATGAAACCCTGATCTTCTGAGGCTGTTCCTAGGAAAACACTAACCATGATAAACTGAATTAAACATTTTAAGGTCTTTGAAATCTGCAGGTGGGCAGATACCAGAGTCACCACTGTGACCGTGCTGCTCCACAAGATTATTCATGTATGGCACAGAAAAATCCTGCAGAATTGGCACAGCCCAGTGAGTAAGGAGCTGACTCAGAGCACCCAGGCTGCAGCCCCAACCAGCATCTCCTAGGCATCACCTTTCCTCCTCCTTCCTCTTCTTGGCTTTTCTCAGTCCTTCAGGACAGGGATTGTCTCTTAACCCGCACAGAGCCTGCAAAATGGGGCAAGTGCTACCAGAGCTAGAGGCTCATGAGGAACAGCTACTCCAGAAACAACCATTTCCCACTGTTTCTCCCTCTCGTCGTGACCCCAAGCACAGTGGAAAGTCTGGGCTGGGACCCCCTGAGCACAAGGACACTGTACCTGGGCTGGGGATGAAGGCCACAGTACTGCCTCAGCTAAAAGCATCCTGCTCAACTGCCCCCCCTGCCCTGCCACGCAGGGGGTGTGCTAGCAACCATCACATGCCTGCTTTGATAGAATCCAACTGCTTTAACTAGGCATCAATTCAGCTGAAAACCATTTTTGCAGGGTTTGTTCTCAGATGATTGAGTCCCTGACATGCCTCACCACCAGCACCAGGACCTCCAGTGCTGGCTTACAGGCGAGGGGGCAGGCAGGGTGGACCTTTAGAGCCTGGACTTCTGCTGGGCAAGCGTTCTCATCTACTGCAGCGTTAGTCTGGAGCAAAAGGGGCCACAGCTCTGAAGCTGAGGACAGGCATGTTTCCTGGCCTGGCTCATGCTCAGGCAAGGCAGAGCAGCCTCCAACAGAGCCCCTCAGAGGCTGGATCAGTGCAGAGCCAGCACAGCCTGGCTGCTGGGTCTTTCCAGAGCTTCATCTCCTCCTGATCAATGTGAAAGCACCCTGAGCCATGGTACTGCACCCTCCCCAGCTCCTGACAAACATCTCTTTGCTGACATTCATCCAAAGCCACACTTGCATCAAGCTGGGGAGGAAGGAAGGGACAGCCCTGCGGGATATGTTGCTGCTCTGTTTCCACAGGAAAGCCACACTCTGCAGCATTCTGCAGCCAAGATGGGAGGTGGAAAGCCACGGACATGGTGCAGGGCATCTGTGTCTTTGGGGATGGACCACGGGCTTTTGCACCAGTTGCAGCCAGACAGGGAAGGAGCATCTGCTGTGGCCCTTCTCTGACTCCAAAAGGCCTTTTGGCCCCACATCCACTTACAAATCATCACTTCCCACCACCTCTGGGATGCAGCAATGCAGGATGGAGGGTGGTACATTTTCCAGACATCTCAGGGACTTGATCAATTTAAGGGAGAGCAAGTCAACCCCTGGCTCATCAGGCATGACAAGCACTCATTCATCACCTGCATGTCCCATTCACCACTCTCAGGTGAGCAAATCTTATTTTATGTCCAGGGCTGCCCAAAGAGCACCACTATCACCATGGGCCCATCTCTCACACCATGGCACCAAGCACCAGCATGAGGCACTGCTCAACATTTAAAATGGGTGTAAATGGGAACCAGAATAAGCTCTTCAAACTGCTCCATGCCGTTCTTTGGCAGGTGCATAGACAGAGCAGAGGGTTCAGTTGAAACTAGCACACAAGAAACAACTGCAGCAGCTGTCTTGAAACAAGGCACCTGAAATAAGCCATGGTCCATTCAGGATCCTGTGCATTGGGGCTGCCAGGGGGCTTGAATCTACCAACAGAAGAGTAAGGGCTGCGTGTGTCCAGCCTTAGAGGTCTGATCATGACGCTAATTGCAGAGGGGGGATGCTGCTCTGCCCTGCAGGGCTCAGGCAATGCTCACAAGGGGCTGTGATGGTGGGAGCATGATGGTGGGAATGCAGCCATGGGCACACCCAGGTCCTCAGGGCCGAGGAATAGAGCTGTGGGCTGTGCTCCGACACTCAGCTATGGGGACGGTGCCCAGCTGCCCTCAGCACCCAAAAGGACTTGGGCAAGCTGGGATGCACCCCATGCCCTGCCAGCAGTGCTGAGGACACCGCAGAAGGATACCCCAGGAGGTAGGATCAGTCTTCCTTGGGAAATGCTGGTCTTTCTCCAGCAACTATTAAAAACACCAGGGACACCCGCTTGAACCAGGCACCCCACTTCCAGAGAACTAAACCTGACAAGAGGCAACCCTGAGCCCCAAATACCCTCAAGGCTCTGGGCCTTAGTTTGTCCTTCTGCTGACAGCAGCCATTTGGGCAGAGAGGAACATCAGCTGAGAGACACCTGAGATAAACAACTTGAGAAAACAAAGCAAACACAGTCTTTAATTTAAGGGCCACCCCCATTCTGGCAGAGGACAATCCCTGGGCCAGCCGAGGGAGGCTGTTGCTGCCCTCAGGCTCGGCAGATGCACCAGCCATACACAAGAAGCATCAGCATGCAGAGAAAGCCAGAGAATGGTGGCAATGTTTTTTTAACTCAGGCTCACACTGGTGAACAACCCACGGGATCTGGTCACAACAGAGGTATATTGAACAGCCTCGCTGTGTGTTCCCTCCCTTGCTCCACCATCACGGCTTCCCACCCTTGCCCCAATGCCCTTCCTGTTAAGCAATGCTTAGGCTCTGCTTCATTTTCTGAGCTCTGCAAGATCTAAGGCAAAAACAAAGCATCATCCTTCTCTTAAGCAGAAATCATTCATCCTATTCCCTTCCTAAAGAGACCACTTTTCCCCTCTCCACATTTGCAGGTCATGGTTCAAGGTAAAAGATAAGCCAAAGACCTGCTGAGAGGATGGAGAAAAGCTGTTCCCAGCCTCCTCCTCTGCGGGAGGCAGCAAGCCGGGGAGCAGCACAGCAGTGGGCAAGCAGGCAGCCCCCCACCCGGCTGAATTTTAAAGCCTGCATAATTCAGCAGTGAATTTGACTCATACTTCCTAATCCTGCCTCCAGGCAAGATGCATGTACCTCCCTGAGGGGATGGCTCCAGTGTAACTTTAATTAACTCTTGATCCACTATGAAAGGAAGGGTAAAGCTTCCCCTGGGCTGAGGCATGCCAAAATATCCATATTCCCCAGCCCTTTCAGCTCTGCTGCCTCCGGACTGAAGAGGCAGTCACTCAGAATAGGGGCTTTACATGCCCCAGATTGAACTCTGGATGCGCTTCTCTCCCTCCATCATTTACAGGAGCCTCTGGGGCACTATCTAGATAATTCACAGCCTAATACTTCATTCTCCACAACCTCTCTGTGCCTTATTTCCCAGTCTGCACAAGGAGAAGAGCTTAAGCCCTCACACCGCCACATTCACTCCAGCGCCTTTGCAGATGTGCCACCTTGGACCAAGCCAGCCTCATGTTGGGCAGGGCAGGGCAGGGCAACCGGGATGAGGTGATGGTGGGTCCCCAACCAAGACACATCTCGGCAGCAGACCTGAATCCAGCAGAGGACACAGACAGGCTGGTAAACCTCGTGTGGGACCTTGCTGGTTCAGAGGGATCATCCTGGGAGAAATTCTTCCCCTTGTAAGCTTAAGAAGCCCCCAGCACATGTTTCCCTTTGCACATTTTCCACTCTCCAGCCAAAGCAGGACTGTAGTACATATCCAGCAGATAAAGCTGAAATCCAGTTAGAGCATCTCAGACATTATTTTTCCCAGCACTGGAAAAGTAATCACAGCAGCCCCATTGACTCCAGCTGGCTCATCCCCAATGCTGGAGCTATGGTCTTCAGCAGCTAAAAGATTGATCTTTCCAGGTGGCTTAAAACAAATTAATGAAAGACAAATAATTTGGAGCAATTTTTCTCAACCTTTCATAGGTAAGGGGCAGAAAACCCCTCTTCTGCTTCTTAGCATTCTTGTAGCATTCGCTACATATCAAGGTGCCACGCTTAGATCACTGGTCGGCCCGGACCAGGGAAAGAGACAGATAACACACGCAGTGTGAGCGCCAACTTCCCCCTTTTATTGCGCAGTTAATTCCTTTTATACTAACAAGGGGAGGTGGGGTTACAGGTACATCACAAGGCTGCGACTAACCCTCTAACTTTCCGTGACATCGCGAGATCTTCCGAACGCCGCCGACCCCTACACATTCTTTCTGCAAAATGCTAGAGCAAAATTGTTTCAACAGGTTTGGCAGAGACTGCCATGCTTTGAAGCTTTCTCAACACTGGAAAAACACAGTTTCACACCTGCTTTCATTGCATTATTGCAGCTCATGCACAGAAACAAACCACCCCCTCTCACACTATACAGACAAAGTCAGGAGGTGATGAATCCTCTTAGATTCACCAGTATTGAAGAGGGCTTGTTTCAGCCAGCCCACTTCTCAGTCTCTGCCACCCAAATCTTCCCAAGAGCTGGTGTGATGGCCAGTGCTGGTGTGATGGCTAGCTGCGCACCTCCGCTACCCCTGGTGCACCAAGACATGCAAGGAAAACAAGATGGCTCCAAGACTCTGTGTTATAAGAAATGTGACTGAGGCTCCAAGTCTCAGCTGTGGCAGAGGTTTTTGAACTGCAAAACCAGATATATTAATTCACTACCCACCCCACACCCCCCCCGCAACAGATTAATTCATGCTCTGAAAAAAAAGCTACTTCAACAAACAGCTGCTGATGGTGGGAGGCCAGCCGGGTAGCACCCAATGGGTGCTGGGCCTCTCCATCCCATCTGTACACAGGGACTAAAACCACAGTAATCTACCTGCCAGAGACTGCATGAGATAAGTAGGTAAGAAAAAATTTAAAAGCCCATACTTTGAGATGGAGGTAACCAGACCTATCTCAGCATGGCAGGCAAGTGCTTTCTCAGAAGTTCAGCATCTCTGCAGCACTTTTGGGCACCATGTGCCTGCCCTGCACTTGGCCCTTGCCCTGGCCCCCCGCAGCCAGGCTGCACGGATGCAGGGGAGATGGTCCCTGCTCCAACAGCGTCCAGGATACGTCCTGCAAGACATGAGTCCTTCCCAGGGGAGTGAAGGAGAGCGAGCTCAAATCCTGCTGTGTCAGGCAGGGTTTGTCTCTCTGCCTTGGGAGCAGTAGCCCAAGCTGAGTTTGCCTCAAGCATCCAGGACTGTTCTCCCCTCTCTCCACTACAAACCTTCCTCTTGCTATCTCCTGCTGTATCAAATCCACCACGGGCTTATTAAAAATCATATGACTTGTGGGAAGTTGAACTTCAGCTGGTTGACAAGCTGCCCAGCTCTCCTGCATGCCTCAGAAAGTCAGGTTACCCCTGCTAGGGAAATCAATCAATCATTTACCCCCATTAAATCCATTTCTCCGTGTAATGCTATATAAACAAGCAGTATTTGCACGACAACGCATGTCATAAGAAGCTTCTCAAGGCAAGCAAGCTCTTTCCAAGAGCTCCACACACAACATCACAGCCAGCTAGTGCCAGGGACACTGAATGCAGCAGGCTCTCTCCAGGAAACAAGGTATCACTCAGCACCTCCCAAAGGGCCAAAGAAAGAGAAATAGATCTGCACCTGAGATGAGCATTTTCTTATCAATGTAGCAAGGAGACTGCGCCCCTAAAGCAATCCCAGATCTGTATAGATGTTATCTCATACCAGTCCACTATGCAAAGCAGGAAGACTTGGCTATTGCTAACAGTTGGAAAAACTTAAGCTAAAACATAAGAAAAGCAAGTTAAGTGACTTGCCCAAGGCCACATGATGAACCAGTGTCAAGGTGGGCTGTCAAGTCTGAGCTGTGAGGGGTGAGAAGGGCCCCCCTCACCCCTGGGCTCACAGACCCAGTTCTGTTCATTTGCCTTTTGGGCTCCCACTTGCAGCTCGGCACAGAAGGGATACAGTGATTTGCACTGAATAGCTCTCAATGCATGTTTTTTCTTCTATGAATCTGCCCCAATAAAGCTTTTGAAACTACATAAATTTTTAGCCCCAGAACATACTTTGGCCAGAAGTTGCACAGCTTGGTAGCATGGCCCGCTGCATGGGGAGCAGGAATCAGATCTGCTGAGACTGAATGCCAGCCCACGCTGGCCTCTGACAGCACTGCCCGCTGCAGCAGGCTCTTCATATCCCCTAACGTCGCTGCAGAGCCCTTAACTCAGCTGTGGCAGAGCAGCAGTGTGGCGAGCAGACTCCACAGCTGGCAGGCTCATGCCCACATTGGGTTTGTACACCACAATTTGCTTGCTGCCCACTTCCACACCGAGGAGGGAGGGCAGCAGAGAAGAACCCCCGCAGAAACCAAGCAGTTGAGGAGCGGGAGGCTGGTAAAGATACAGTTTGTGCAGCTTACCTCACTCAGGACATCAAGGCCCATCCCACCCCACCGTAACTCCAGCAGCTTCAACAAACTTGCAGCAGTATGGAGCTGAAACACAGTACATGCACTTTATCTAATTACAGCTATCACTGAGGACACAGGAGGAGCATAGCACTGGCCAACCACTTGCTAAATAGCAGCAACATGACACTTCATGTTCAGTGGCAAGAGATGTACACCTCTAGCCTTAAGCACTCATGTTGAAGATCAGATGGGGCAGGAGCCAAAGCATTTGCCATCAATGCTCAAAGTTGAAATTTGCCTCAGAAACTGTGCTCCAAGTCAAAACCCCATGGCCTCACTTTATATAAAGCCAGGCTGCTGCTTTACATAAAGTTTTCATTGCAAAATCTGCCTTTAGGTGAGATTATGCAAGACTTAATTTGAACAGTAGGAATGACCCTGAAGTGTTTTCTTTAAAGGCCCTGATGTTTTAAACTCTGACTGCAGGAAGCCGTGAAGCTTCCAGTCCCCAGCAGAAGAAAACCAGCTTCTCTGCTCACAAAGCAGACAAGCAGCAGCTTCTCCATACAGCAAGGAGCAGGGAAGTGGCAGAAAAATCACAACTTCTGCCATAAGTGTGCTTCTCCACTTATGCCCCATGCTCTCCAGAGCACTCCTGTGCCATTCCCCAGGTGCAGCCTGAAGACACCAAACATACTCCCAAAAGCTTTGCCAACTGGTGTAGAAAGGTGCTTTGGTTATGAGAGGACCTCCAGTTTCAGTCCATGAGCTTACACATTGCTTTGGGATCCTCTGAAACATCCCTAGAAAGCACCAAACCTGATGATCACGGGGCTAATAATTTAAAGGGAAAGTAACAACAGTGTATCAACAGCAAGCATCAGC
The DNA here is from genome assembly GCF_964188355.1 of Buteo buteo. Lineage (NCBI taxonomy): Eukaryota > Metazoa > Chordata > Aves > Accipitriformes > Accipitridae > Buteo > Buteo buteo. The sequence continues at coordinate 10,891,386 of NC_134193.1, forward strand.
AGCGGGGACTGCCGAGGGATTTACTGTGCGAGGAGGACCTTGCCTGGTGGACCAGCACAACAGAGATACTGGAAACACAGCTCCATCTCACCCCACACAGCTTCCACGCCAGGTGCAAGTAGCGACATTCCTGCAAGAGTGCCTGTTCCCAGCAGATTAAGGTTCAATGGGAAAAGGACAAGCAAATACATGACAGGTACCCTGAGTGACTCAGCACAGACTCCTGCCTGTGGAAGGACTGTGGGCCAGGCAAGGACCCTCCAGCAAGGTCCCTGCAGGACCCTGCAGGGCTCTCAGTGCTGCCCAGTCTTCCCCACGCTGACAGGCCCATCCCATGATGAGCTGACAGCCCACCTTTGCAGCCTGGTGCATCCCTCAGCCTCGCTGCTCGGGTCCAGCTTGGTTTTATATTCTTTTTCTGTTCAGGGACAGGAGCATTGTAACTCTCACCTTGTGATTTATAACCATCCGCATACAGGTAGCTCTGCTTTGAACACTTCAGCTCCAGCTGGTGTCTGTTTGGCCCCTTGCAGGTTCATGCCATGCTGTGACTGACCTTGCATGATAACAGCAATCCTCTCACTAGTCAGCGCTGGCTTTTTAGCATTTGTTTACCCCACAGGTTTACCTGCACTTTGCACGCAGGTTTTACATAACTTCCAACTCAGTCTTCCCTGTTGTCTGAGTGTTGTTTTTTTAAAAAAGAACAACAAGATACATTTGCAATTGAAGCTGAAGGCAGGACCCTGCAGCTCAAGTATGCTCTCTCCTGGGTACTGTTTTTGCACTGGGATTGCTGAACTTGGCAGGGAAATGGAAGAAAGAGACCCTGGAGCTACTGGGCCACAGATGTGGGAGAATCCTGCCTGAGCTGCCCTGAGCCATTCCTTGTCGCGGCAGGGCCCTGCTTCTAGGGCTGCTCTGGGGCAGATCCATGTCTCCAAGCCAGGCACACCAAGAAAGGGCAGGGGAAGAGGAACCTTTTCTGCAAAGGAGAGACTGGGCTGAAAACACATCTCTCCTTCAGCAAATCAGAGCCAACATATGCACTGCATGTGCGAGCAGCATCAGAGGCAAACTACTTGCTTGGACATAGGGAAAGGTGACACAGAGCAACTGCCTAGCAACTCCATGTTCCCCCTCGGGATCTACTTTTTTCTTGCAGTCTTCCAAAAAGCCCAGAGCCTCTCTCTGAATTAAGACTAGGGACAGTGCTAGAGACGTTGGTCTCCATGGGCCACCAAGCAGGTCCTGGGGGCAGCAGCTGGGAAACCACCTCTGGCTCCACTCAGGACCAGCCCAGGCCAGGAGAACTGCCAAACTGCTCCGTCCCAAAGCTGCTCCTCCTCGCCATCACTCTCAGGAACGGCTCTCACCCGCACTCTGCCCGCTCAGCCACTCCCGTAAGGAGGCTTTAGGACAAAGCGCAAAGCGGACTCTTGGGACTGCAATCGGCTCGCTCTCCGTCCCTCCAAAGAGGACGCGGGGCAGCCAGCAGGGCTTAATCAACAAAACACTGTCGCCTTGCAGCTCGCTCGAGTACTCTACGAGCGGCAGGGCCTCAGTGCCGGGGTATCCGGCACGCCGGGGCTCCCCCGCAGCCTGCCCGGGGACGGCGGCTCGGGGCGGGCGGCGGCTCGGGGCGGGCGGCGCCGCTGCCCCAGGCCGGCTTCCCATGCCCGGGGCTCCGCTCCCGGCGAGAGAAAGGGGAGTCCGAGGGCGCTTGGGGAGCGGGGCGGGGTGCAGCCCGCCCGCTCCAGAGCTTCCTAGCGGCGGGCGCCGGCCCAGGCGCCGGGGACGCGGCGGGACACGGCGCGGGCAGCCCGGGCCCCGGCTCGGCGGCCCCCCGCCCGGCCCGAGCGCCGACTCACCTGCTCCGGCTCGGCCCCGCCGGGCCCGGGTCCCGCAGGACGCCTTGCCGTCGGCTCGGCTCGGCACGGCACGAGCGCCGCTACCCCGGCGTGAGCCCGCACGGCTCGGCTCGGCTCGGCCCCGCCCGCCCCGGCAGCGATGCGCCACCCCCTGTGCCGTGCACCGGCCTCCCTCCAAAGGCAGGCATCATCGCCCCAGGACGCCCCCTTCCCAACCCCCCCGCAGGGCTTCCCCGGGACAAAGGGCCGCGGCTCCCGGGGCGGCTGTCCCCCGCCCCAGCACACGGCATTGGCATCGCTCGTGTCCAGCCTGCGGCTCTGCATCAGCTGCCCCACGGTGCTCCCCAGGCCCAACCTCCTCCGTGAAGCACAGCAAAGGCGACCCCCAACTGTCGCCCCTCCCGTGCCCCGCTCTAGGTCAGGAATTTCCCCCACCCCACAGTGGGTCCGTGGCTGGCCCAGTCCCACGCAGCACCTGGGAGCACATTGGCTCTGGACGATGACTGAGGGCTGCTCAGAGCAAAGGCAGTTCAAATTCCATATATGCCACACGTGCACATGGAAGAACACCACTGTTAGATCCCGGACTATTAAATGGCGACAGATCCTGGCGCCAAGACTTCCCAGTACTTGCGCAAAGCCAGAGGAGCTTGTGCAACTCCAACCTGAGGAAAGAAAGCACTTTCTATTCCTGCCCTTGGCGGCGGGCTGAGTCTTCTCACCTCTCCTCCAGCTCTGCCTCCTCTCCCAGCTGCTATCCCGTCCCTTCACTGCCAGGATAAGGGTGCTCAGAGAGGGCAGCCACGCCAGTACCCACCACCACGCACTCCAGCTCTCCATGGACCCACAGGGCAGGAGCAAGGCGACCCCCTCGCTTGTGTGATGGGCACCACGTTTCTCCATCAATACAAACACTGCTGCAACACGGGATGAGGGTGCCCTGCAGGTTACAGCAGCCCCACTACAAGAACACCCAGGACTTGTTTAGGTTATTTGATGAGGACATGACAAACAAATATCTGGGTCATGCAGGAGCTGGAGGCAGCTGGGACTTGAGGAACACAGCTGGTGACAACGGAGGCTGGGCAGCCACAGCCAGAAACACCTGTGCTGCACTAGTGACTCTGGTGTGCTCCAGAGCAGGACAGATCTCCCAGGACAGCAATGTGTGACTGAGACACATGCTTGGCCCTCTGTCCCCTTCACAGCACTCCTGTCCCCACCGAACAGCAGGGGCCAGGGAGAGGTGCAGGCAAGAAGGGGCAGTTATCCCCCTGCCCTCCTCTCTGGCCCTGCCGGCTCCCCAGGGACACCCCACACTGCTGCAGCTGGAGGCACACAGAGCCAGGAGCAGCTTTTATCCCAGGCAGCAACGCAGGCTGCAGGGGATACGCTTGGAGCAGCCACACAGGCTCTCCTGGGTGAGGGTCCTTGAATCCCTCTGCAGAGGGATTAACCAGGCAGGGTAGTTTCCCTCAATAGGAACAAAATCAGGCGGAGCAAAGATGGCTGGTTGGATACAGCAGGAAACTTCATTTTCAGGGTGTCACAGACCCTCTTCCCCTGAAGGACCATAGACGTCCCCCATCAGAGCTGGCACAGGGCACTGACCTGTGGAGAGCAACATCCATCTGCTACAGACTACAGGTTTTGCCCACATCTCCCCAAGGCTCCAGACACCATGTCTCGAAGCCTCTTACACTTCTACATGACAACTACCAACATGGGAAGCAATAGAAGTGACTTCTCTCTGGGATGTCCAGGGGTTACGTTCACCGCGTGAAAGGTAGGTTCCACAGATCACAACACAAGATGCAGTTTCAAAGCCGCTTTCTTGTACAGAAAGACAGCACCTAGACATAACTAGCTGTTAAGGCTATTAATGGCTTCTAGATACTCAACTTTAAGAATATTTACTGCCCATTTACTGCTATCTTGTAAACACGGTTGCTAAGATGCAGCTGTACAATGAGAAACCATCTTCAGAAGTGTCCTTCCACTGCAGCACAGGATCTGAGAGCAGCTGGCTGGGCAGTTACTGCACCGAGATTCAGGGCAGCAGCGACCTGCAAAGCTGCCCAGCCCAGGTGTACTCACAAGTCAGGCTACAACTTTGGGCTACAAACTCAAACTGGTGACCATTTCAGGCACATCTTCCTTACAACCAACACCACAAATGCAGTGGGAACAAGCAGATTTCACATGTGGCATCAGCAGTCTAGCACCCCAGGGCTGTCAGTCAGGTACCCACAGCTCTGTGGCTCTGTTTCCTCTAGGGGAAACTCAGAAAGGGATTAACAGGGACTAAAATCAACTCCATTCCCAGAGCAGATGTGTCAGCAATCTCAGCAAATCCAACGGGTTGGCCAGGCAAGTCTGTTTGCGGGGTGAAGCTCCCTTGACCAAAAGCTCACGTTAGGAAGCGGATGCATTCCCAGTTACTTTGGTGGTCAGCACAACTCTCCTTGCTGCAGTACAGTCTCCACTTCAGGTATGGCTGGCCCAGCTTGCTGCCCAGCCAGCTATCCTGCTTTCCCTGCCCTCCCTCCTTGCCTGCTCCTTCTACAATGTCCATCAAGAGCAACATATTCAGTGCTAAGGTAAGAGGAGAACCCCAGCTCCTTTCTCCCCTTTTGCTTTTCTCAAGTACACAGGCACCCCTTCATAGGCTGCGTACCCGTGTGATGCACCCGGCCAAGGTTGTGACAAGCTGTGCTCCAACAGAGCACCCTGCTACGTCATCCTGCCTCACCTGTGAGCACAGATCATTTTCCCTGCAACAAGCAGCACACAGAGCAGCCCTAGCAGCAGTTGTCTGCTCTTACAGCTAGCAGGGAATCTGTGAGTGATCATCAGCAGGTGTCAAAGCGGAGAGGTGCTATCCCTGTGCTCAGGCCCAATCCAGCTGAACGACACACAAGCAGCCCTATCAACAGCAGCTGGATGGGTCAGTGGCCCCAGTGTTCACATCATTAAGGTGAATGAACACCAGACAGACAACCCACCAGGAAGACTGCTTTCAAGGAGACACAGTGCCAGCAACAAACTTCACAGTGCTGGTGGCTGAGAAGCACCTGCATTACTCTGCAGAAAACCATAAGAAGACCCAGGTTAAGTGCCACTTACATTTCCTCTTGCAGGAATTTCCTTCTCTTGTCCAGGTGCTTTTCTGCCCTGGGAAGACCTTAAATGATGCCACCATCTCTCCCAGCCTCCTTGGTGCCCCCAGTCCTGGCCTCCAGGCACAGATGGCAGGAGCAGGGGCTCGAGCATGTCTGCGGCAGCACAACCAGGCAGCAACTCTGCTCTGATGGACACTTGCAACACCTTCCTCCACCCCAGCTTTCAATCACTTTAGGATTATCAAGGACCCTGGGAGGTTGTCAAGGATGTTCTTTTCTATGTGCTTGCTGTCACTAAAGTAATTAAACAAAGGTCAAAGGGTGTCCCTGGAGCAGCTGAGCAGCTACTTAAGCCTCTCATCTGAAGACCAGCCCAGGATGCCAAGTGGTTCTGGGCATTTCCAAGCCAGCCAGCAGCCATACCGCCCCATCAGGAACTTGTGGGGTGATGGCTGCCTTTCCCAAATGCTGGAGGTCTCTGCAGGTGGATGTTGAAAGATCATTGGCAGAACCACAGGTGTGACAGCCACAGCCAGGATTTGGTTCCAAAGCATCAGCCTGAAGAGAAGCCTCTATAAGGTGCAAAAGAGCCTAGCAGAAAAGGTCCAGCATATGGAAAATCCCTCTGCTGAGGAGGGATGGTGGCCCAGGTACATTTCAGTGAATGCCCTGATCTTGGGAGAGCCGCTTTGTCCCTGGGTAAGGGACCTCTGGGAGCCCTGGCTGGGCCTGTAGACCAGAGCAACAAAGACAGGAACAAAGAGAGACTTGAGATGGGTCTAAGCACCTGCCTTTTTCACACCCAAACTCATGGAAACACCATGTCCTCCAAAGCACAGCCTGACGTCACTCTGTAGGTCATTCAATGCAGTGCAAGACATTTGTTCCCTTTGTGCTCCTTGGGAGGTATCTTCTAGAAAAGACTTGTACAATCACACTGCCTCCACCTGTTTGTCCTGCCTTGGACAATTTTGGGGCTCACTTGTCATTTCATCCACATTTGAGAGAAGGGTCAAGACCTCAGAGGTGCTTGGTTTTGTGAAAACAGGCAGCACATGGGGAAGTGAGACCCTGTTTGTCCTCCCAGTGCAGGAGGTGCTGCAGCCTTTGGCAGACATTTGAGAACCCACACCCCAGAGCAACTGCCTCAAGGTCCAGCAGCAGGAGAGGCTCTGGTGGGAGCTTGCACCTTCTTAGACACCAAGAAAGCATAGTAGCATATCCAAGTGGAAGAAACTCTTGAAGAGAGCCCCTAGTCAGCACAGGGACTGCCCACATCTGCTGAAGTATCTGTTGCGACTCCTCTTGCCAACATGGGAAAACCAGGAGGTTGTCAACACTGGATAGTAGTACCACAGAATTGGGTCCTGCCAGAAGGGGGAAGTTTATAGCTTGAGAAATTGTGTGCACGAACTCTCCTCATGCCCCAGAGGAGGAAGAAACTGGTTGATGTGTCACCCCGCAGGCACTGTGGCTTACTTTGGTCCTTTAAACAAGCCTGAGGTTGCTGCTGAGCCCCATCCCACACTGATGCTTATCCCTCCCACCAGCTTGCTGCACAGCTTTGCTGGCCATGTGCACCTGTTAGCAGCTGCTCCCAGGACCTTGTACTTGAACATCCTTGAGGACTAATAACATCCCTGCCTGCTAGCCTGAGCAGGAGCAGATATGTTGTCCCTTGGCACGCTCCCAGGCCAAGAGATCTGCTACACCCTGTGCAGAAACAGAAGAGGCCTGGACTCCAGCAGGAACGGCATGTGCAGGTAGGCTCCCAGCCTCACCTCTCCTGCCTGCAAAACATGATGCTCACTGACTGCTCTGCATGATGAGCTGCTCACGGCAGGGACAGCCCCTCAGTCACTACCAGCCCACCCACTCCTGCCCACAGGCAAGTTCCCATTTTCTGGCTTACAAAAATCACTCTTAGCTTTTGGCATCCCTGAACCTTACTTAGGGATGGACTGTGCCCTCCTGCATAACACAACAGCCAAGTGGCACTGAATCTGTCACACAGGGCCCAACCATGCCCCACTTCCAACTGGATTTGGAGGCATCACTTGCAGAGTAAATTTGGAGCAATGAACACCTGCCAGAAGTGCATGGACTACTCAAGTTAAGAAAAGCCAATGGTGAAAGTGCAATTTCTTGGGGGCAGAGCCCCTCACCAACACCTTCCCCACGCTGCACAGCAGCTGGGTGGTCCCTCTAGTTCATGTCCTCTCCTGCCTGCAGTGTGGAGCTGCAGATCCCAGCAGCAGCCTGCCACCAAGTGCCACTGGCAGATTTGGTGCACCCCAGAGCACCGATCACAGCATCTCCTGAGGCTGTGGTGTCCAGAGCCACAGCTTGCCACCCCCGCACGGTGCTGGTCCAGACAGAAGAGGTGGCCGATGGAGCCAGCCTCATGCCTGGCCAGGCTCGGCAAGGCCCAGCCCCTAGCTCTCCCATGGCAACTTGCGCCACTGGAGCAGCGCAGACACATCACTCCTCAGCTAACTGCCTCATGAAGGTCATGGTGCCACTAAACCTGACCTCCCGAAGAATTTTATCTGGAGGCTGGTGCTGTAACACCACTTTCCACAGTGCACACATGTTCTGCTTTGGCAAACCTGCACATGGATTGACATTAGCACTTGGTCACCCAGCTGGTACAAACTGCATGATGCCTCCTGCATCCAAGGCTCAGCCCTGCACCGGACCACTTCCAGCTTGCTGTGCTCCTCAGGGACATGGTTTCTTTGTACTTCCACTGCTGCTGTGCGAGCTCTGGCTCAAAGCAGAAGCTAGGACGGCCCTGGGAACCTCTACCCAGTGCTTTACACGGATAGGAGCAGCAAAAGACAAGATCAAACCTTTCCTCTGACAACCACCAGGCCAAAAAAAGATTAGGGTAAGCACAGCCTCTGCAGGAAGGCCTTCTCCCAGCCAGGCACCGCAGCCTCCCACATCACATCCTCTACAAGCTAAGAGACCTGCTCCACAGCATTTTCCTGGGCTATGCCGTTTCTGCAATCCAGAAGAAATCCAGCTGCCACCCGAAGGCATGCCTGCACCTACTCCCTGCTTCAGCTGCCCCTGCCCTCTGCTGGCACCAGCCTCTGCACCAACTGTCTCATGAGCCAGACCTGAAGGCGGATCCCTCTAAAAATTAATTCAACAGGAGGAAAGAGAAACTATTTTTTCAGCTGGCTTAGCTCCCTGGTTCTGCTCTTTACCCAACAGCACAAACCCATGCCTGGGAGGGACCACAACAAACACCTCATCAGGGAGGGGGTGCCCCCTTCTCCTAGCTCCGACCTGGGCATACACAAGACCGAATGGCCAGGTAACCTTGACCTCGCTGCAATTACAGGGCCAGCTTCCCACCTCTGCTGCCTTTTTGGCCCCTGCAGTACACAGGCCAATGTCCAGTGCTCCCCTTTTTGAATCCCTGACCACTTCTTCCTGTAGTTTTCTCCACTTGCTCCACAGGCTGAAGCGCAGGGACGTCTTCCAAAGTAAAGCTGCATTTGTTTGTCCCAGGGCATGCTCCCAGGCTGCCAGCTGAAAGCAAGGGAGAGGACACACCATATCCTTACTCTCAGCAAGACTGCTCCAAGTCTTGATGCAGTTCCACGCCGTCACAGTAAGCAGCCAGAGGAGCACGGGGAAGGGAACCCAGGCCGCTCTGCCCAGAACCACCGCAGCAGGCAGAGGAGTCAGGGAGGCTGCACTCTCATTTGGCCACCGCTCAGGAGTTACATGGGTGACCACTGACAGCCCTCGGTCTCCATGGCTCACCAGGGAGCTGACTTTCCACCCACAGAGCCAAACCCCACTGCTGCCCCAACACCTCCATTGCTGCCCTGCAGAGCCCCCAAGTTGAGCAGCGGTGAAGCCTGCTGGGGACACCTTTGAGCATGTAATAGTGATATAGAGAACAAACTGCTAATTGCTTAATGATTGTCTCTCTGTAACTTTACACACCAAAGACTAGTGTTCGTCAAGGATTAAGCCTGTCAGAGACTGGTACTTGGGAGTGATGAGCAAGAAGGAACCATGAACAGTCACAAAACTTAATTAAATGTTTGATGTATTTACGATCTTGTTAAGAAGACACAAGTAGAGACCTTGCTTGAATAGATAGGGCCAGAAAAGATAAGAACTCCTGCCTTTGTTCTCATCCTTGTAGATAATTTAGCTTAAACTAACCATATGGTTTTACACCACTAATGAGCACTAACGAGCACTCATGTATCAAAATATGTAAAAGACCATACTGTGCAGAATCACCTGAGGAGGGTCAAATAGCGGACAAGTGAGGAAGACTCCTGAAGACCACCAGAGGACTCCTGAAGACCACCAGAGACCTTCAATGTGCCTGTGTAAAAGACATTTGCATATGCTAATAGTTTCCCGGAAAAACTAATGAATATGTATAACATTTCTCCAAAATCTAATGAATATGTATGTAGAACATGTACTTAACCTGCACAATTAGGCCCGACCGTGCGAACGACTTTGGTGGGACTACCCCCGTGCTGCCCAGCGCTGAATGAACATACCTACTTTACAATCTCACTGATTGTGGAGTCTGTTTTCCGCATGTCAATAGGTATTGCTTGATCTCAAAGGCACTCTGGGAATTTTTGTAAACAAAGATGCCTAGATCTTACTTCCTCCAAAGAGGGAAACTGAAGTTACACAATCACTACTTGCAAGGCTGATTATAATTGACTATATGCTTAACCCTGCTTCCTATTTTCAATACGTTTGAATGTTCTATTTCCATCCTGCCAGCTAGGACCAAGGGACCTTTACACCAGCAGTTCTTTAGATGACACAGGCAACAGAAACCAACCCATGGAAATGTAGCGCAGTTGCCACAGGTTATTAGAGCAAGACATGCTGCTCAGTTCAGACAGGACAAGTGTCCGATCTCTCCACTTTCACAGAACAGGAACTTAGAAACAGTTAACCTGGGGCAGATGGAAGGAGGATATATGTAATTTTAAATTAATAGACAAAATACAAATACAGCTGTCTTGAACTACAGGACTGAACTGTTTGGGTCCAGAGGTCACTCCAAGCACCCCCTGCTCTTTTATCCCACTGAGGCCAAGGATCTGACCAAGGGAGATTGGAAGGAGCTTGTCCTGGAGCTGCCCAGGGCTGACACCCTGAAAGTACCACCAGAGAGGGACTTGCCTTCTCAGTTTAGTATCTTTGGATGAGTTTAATATTATTGACAGGGGAGGGACAAACCCAGACTATTTCTTTGTCTTTTCAGATCTTGGAGAACCTTTGGCTCTTTGTCCCATCCACCAGCAAGTATTTTCATTTCTGAAGATATTAAGAGCCTTTTTAAAGGCATTATTTTATTAGGATTGGTTTACACAAAAGGCTTTGGTGAAAAACCTTTTCCTCAACCCAGGAGGAATGTCTTTGCCCATGTCACCTCATAGATTTCCCTAACCTCTTCATAAAACTTGGCAATGAGTACAAATCCTTTCTTCTTCTCTTGAAGCCCTGGATTACACACCTCACAGCCACTACTTGTACCCTAACTCTGCAAAGCTCTTTGGGACAGAATTTAAATAAGAAGTAGTCTAAAAATAAGATCTTAATCCTGCTGCATGCAGCACAGCCTTCACCCTGAGCCAACATAGGACCCGCTTCAAGGACCAGTTCCAGCCTTTCCTCTCCACTGCAAAAGCAAACAATTTCCTGCTAATGTCTTTATTTTTCTTCGTATCAGTTCATATTTTAAACTAACACATCTGAAGACCATCCAGTGGTTTATGAAGCTGAAAAGCCTCCTATGTCACAGCCTTCTCCTCTCTGGGGAGGTGGGAAGAAAGTTGCTTAAGCCTCATCCTTTGCAGAAATAAACCTTCTCAGGAGCATCAAGCCAAAACAGTCTTAAAAACAACAGCGCCCCAAAAATCAGGGATTTCAAAGTCTTAATTATAATGACACTTTACTGAAAGCACAAATGTGGGAGTGCAGGAAATTAATTTAAAAATAACATAATAGAAATACTGCTCAGAAGTCCCCTAATATTTTCATTCTATTAAATTCATAAAGAAAGCATAATACTGTTTAAGTCCTAATGCACTAAAAAACATTTTTCAATCAAGCGACCAGTCTATCAGGGATAAATCTCATGCAAGTTTCAGACAAGAAGGAGGCAGGATCTCTGTACCTCCTCTGGTAGGAACCTGAGTACAAAATCAGCCCTAGAGAAGCCCTGGCCAGAGCACCTCACACATCCTCCAAGCCTAGTGCTGTTCTTTCATCACCCCAAGACAGGCTAGATCTTACTTCCAGCTGGTTTTGTTATCTTGTGACCCCACTTTGGACTTGTGTGGCAGGGTTTTTGGTGGCGGGGAAGGGGCTGCAGGGCTGGCTCCTGTGAGAAGCTGCTAGAAGCTTCCCTGGCTCCAAGTCAGACCTGCCTCTGGCCCCGGCCAACCCAATCAGCGATGGTGGGAGGAGGAGAAGATGCCCCTGCAGCACATGGAGTACCCCACACCAGAGCAGGTGGGTGCCCTCCATGATGGCCCTGACTCCATGGGAAAGCCCCCACTGGAGCAGTCTGTGCCTGAAGGACTGTAGCCTGCGGAAAGGACTCACATTGGAGCAATTAATGGAGAACTGTCTGCTGTGGGAGGGACCCCAACACTGGAGCAGGGGAAGAGGAGGAGTCCTGCCCCTGAGGAGGAAGGTGGCAGAGACAAGGTGGGATGAACTGACCCCAACTCCCATTCCCCATCCCTCTGCACCACTGGAGGGAGGACATGGGGAAATAGGGAGTAGAGTTGAGCCAGGAAGGAGGGGTGGGGGGAAGGTGTTCTAAGGTTCAGTTTTACTTCTTATTATCCTTGTTTTCATTTGATTGGTAGTCAATTAAATTGATTTTGTTTCTTCCCCAAGTTGAGCCTGGTTTTTGCCTGTGACCGTAAGTGGTGAGTGATCCCTCCCTGTCCTTGTCTCCACAATGTTTTCTTTTGTATTTTCTCCTACCCATTCCACTGGGAGTGTGGGGGTGAGCGAGCTGCCTCGTGGTGCTTTGTTGCCCGTTGGCCTTAAACCAGGACACCGCCTGAAGCAGACCGATCTCCCATGCTGTGGTTGCCACTGTGTGGTTGCAGATGGTAACAGTAGACGTGAAAATGCTGCTTCTGCAGCTTCCCACCCATGACCACATCCTTGAAATCTTCCTGTAACAGCTCCTTTGGTCTTTAATAAGCTAAAACTCTTCCTTTATAAAATATAAACTTCTATGTCATTCACAGACATCTTGTAAAGTGTCTGCAACATTTTGAATAAGCTGACAACGTACAGACCCTTTGGGATAAAACCTGGCCTTTTTTTGCATGTTTATACAGCACTTGGCATAACAAGATCAAGCTAGATCATAGGTACTGCTGAGTTCACTTACAGCCATACCATCATGTTCAGCCCTGCCCAGTTTGCAATGCAACTTTCTCCATTTCCATTTCCCTTCAGGGCCATGTGCCATTTGGGGCATTGATACCAAAAAAGCCGAAGAAACTCTCTAAGACTCAATTTTGGAGTTTTAGAAAGCAGGCATTCTTTATTGCAGCGCTGGGTGCATGGGGGATCGCTCCACCTATTGTGCACACCGTCAGGCCTAATTGTGCAGGTTAAGTACGTGTTCTATATACATATTCACTAGATTTCTGAGAAATGTTATACATATTCATTAGTTTTCTGGGAAACTATTAGCATATGCAAATGTCCTTTACACAGGCACATTGAAGGTCTCTGGTGGTCTTCAGGAGTCCTCTGGTGGTCTTCAGGAGTCTTCCTCACTTGTCCGCTACTTGACCCTTCTCGGATGATTCTGCACAGTGTGATCTTCTGCATGTTTGATACATCTTATCCTAAAGAATGCTTGTTAGTGCTTCTGTTATCTATGCTTACATTTTGACGTAATGCACATGGATACTTCTAAACTAAGTTACCTGAAAGGGCTAAAGTCCTTATCTTCTTCAGTGGGGGCTCGTCCAGGATGGCCCAAAAACTGCAAGGCCGTCCAAAGGCAATTTCTCACACATTTTGCAACATACAGAACCCCCCCATCCACCACTGATCAGCAAACAATCGGGCAAAGAAACAGCAACGCCACTGTACTCAGAAAAACATCCTGCATCAGTATCTGCTGGGCCCTCCCTTTGGAACAAAAAACCTACAGAAATCTCTCATTAAACAATCTCATGCTGCTCCTGACTTGCTCTCAGAGCAGCATAAGCTCCCTCTCTTGCCAGTATGCTCAACCACAGGGCCAACAGTGTATCAACACCACGAGGACATGCTCCACTCTTGTCACACACTTACATCCTCCTGCCTAGAGTGATGGGCATCCTCCAGACCTCCTCTCACCTGCTGCTCCCTCACCCACCACTCCTCACCAGAGAGGTGGACATGAGCCAACAAACCCCACCACGGATCCTCACCCTAATTTCCTTCTGTGCTACATTCCCACTTCCCTCACCTCCACTGAGTACCGAGCTGAGCTGCCACGGCCCCTGCATGCTGGCTGGGCTGGGCTTTCACTCCACCCCAGCTCTTCCTTCTCATGCAAACACATCATGGAGGGGACCTGAGGTGCACCACTTGTCTTTGCAAAGGGTGGCAGCACCAATTCAGCACCAGGAGGTAAATGCTGCAGAGGTTTGAAAGGCAGAAGCCAGCAGCAAGGCCAGGGTGGAGACACCCCGTCCTCCACCCAGCAGCTTCCCCCAGACCTGTGGGGAGGGCACAGCGGCCTAGCGCCAGCACTGAGCCTCCCTGGCTTCCACCCTCCTCACCCCCATGCCATAAAGTGGGTTCCCAGCACCGAGACCACAGCCGTGAAGGCCAGTCAGCACAGACAGCACACCTGCTGCCTGCAACAGCCAGCAGCACCACGGGGAGCATAGGGGGCACGAAGAGCCCTGCCAGCCACACCATCCCACCACATCACCACAGGCCCCACACCACCCTGCCCTGCCTCAGCATCCCTGGACCCGCGCTGAGGCTCCTGCCCCGACCCCCTACACCCTCCACGGGGCCCAGGAGGTGACGCCTGGCCCGACCTGCCTCGGCCCCTCCAGCTGCACGCCCGGAGCGCGGGGGGAGAGTAGCGGCGAGGGAACGCCCCCTTAGGCAACATGGCGGAGCCTCGGTAGGCATGGCGCTCACGTGGTCACGTGAGGGGGGCGGCAGGCCGCCATGTGATGCCGAAAGCTCTGGGATCATGTGAGCAGCAGCCTGCGGTTCCCACGCGGGAGGATCGTGCGGTGTGCGCGGAGCGGAGGCGCGAGCTGGATGGTTGCCATGGAAACGCTGCTGCCGCTCCTGCTCCTCATCCCGCCGCCGCTGGCCGGCGCCGCTCCCGGTGGGTGCCCCGGGCCGGAGCCCTGTCTGCCTCCCTGCTCCCCGGGCCGGAGCTCCGAACTGCCCTGGCCCATCCCCGGGTGGGACCCCCCCCGCCGGCCTCCCTGGGCCCCGGACGGGACCTCGAACCAACCTCCCTGGGCGGCAGCGCCCAGCCGGCCCGGGGAGCGCTGGACGGGTGCCCCGGGCTCGCCTGGGCCCCGGTTACCAGCGTTGGGCTGGGCCGGACCGGCTGGCGGCGCCGGTTGCCGGTTTCCCCTGCGCTGACGGTCCCCTCCTCCAGCTGCCGGGGCAGCAGGGCCCGGCCTAGAGGAGCGGCTCTTCCAGCAGGTGCGGGATCACTTCAGCTTCGAGACCTGCGGCAATGAGACCTTCCCGCAGCGGTACCTGGTCTCAGGTGGGTCCCGGCGGGTGTGCTGCAGCCGAGCTGCTCCCAGCCCCGGCATGGCCCGGCCTTGCTATGGCTTAGGGCTGAATTTCTGTCTGCTTAAGCTTTAACCGCTCCTGCACCGGGACAGAGGGCCTCTTCCGTTCAGTGCTCAGAGCAGCCAGGAGTCAGTTTGAGCTGAGTGCCAGCCCTTCATGAGCTAGCCCCTGGCATGGTCTGTATTCTCCTCTCATTCCTTTCAATTTATCATTCTGGCCACCGGGTACAGGGAGCAGGTGTGGGGATTGGCCTCTCCTGAGCAAGAGCAGACTAGAAGCAGCAGCTGCGTTAGGCTTGCACCAGGGCTGGCTCTGTGCATGTGTGCTTTCAGTTGGCCACAGCATCTCTTACAAGTGCAACTCAGTGCTCTGGATGCAGCAGGAAAAACTGATAGTGACCTAAACATTGCACTCTGTACCCATCGTTCTTATGAGTGAAGATAACTCCTCTTGGGTCGGTGTTTTGCATTAAAACCCTGCAATTTTAGATAGCTTAAGCCGTGCTGAACAATGAGGGCATCCAGCAAGGAGCCAGCAGTGTCTTCCTTTCTAGCCAAATAACGTATTATCTTTTGTTAACAGACAGTAAGAGAGAGGAGGCTTTTCTGAACAGTGTCTGTGACTAAAAAGACAGCAGTTTCAATAACCAGTGTCACATGTTTTTCAATCCTGCCTGCTTGGAGGAATCAGGAAGAGATTTGCAGGGAGACAACAAAGGCGGAGCTGTGAATAGCACCAGCCCAGTGCTGCCCAGCCTGGCACCTACCTGCTTCTGTCTCACAGACTGCCTGCGTCTGGGGCCTTGTATGCAGCATCTCACCTTCTTCACATCACCTGTTAGTCTGCAGCTTGTTCAGCAGCTGCACCCAGTCATATATGTTTCACCAAGCATGAATTTGTGGATCAGTTCCGCCCAAAGAAATGGGAACACCAGTGAATTTTGATAGCACACTCAAGGCTGAAATTTCACTAATTAAGTGGCCCTTTTTGAACAGAGCTTTGGGATCATCTGGTTTAAAGCATTAACTTTTATTTGTTTTCTTTTTATAGTGTTCTGTTTTATCTGTGTGTCCTAGGCAGAGCTGAATAATATTTGTGAGAAACAAAACACTAACATTGCAGTTCTGCTGGTTTACAAATAGTTTCTTACTAAAAATTCCCGTGAGTACTTCCTTTCCCCTCTACTGCTACTTGTGCAATACGAGTCTTTTTAGATTATCAGTGAGAACTTGAAGGAGAGTATTATTTCACAACGAGGCATCTGACTGTCTTGAGGTTAGCTGGCAGTTCCCCAGGATTTCAATCTAAAAATAGATAAGTTTTTAAGCAACCTGTCTGGTTTGGTTTTGGCTCCTGTGCATGGTTGTTTACTCCAGGAGCCACGAAGCCTATCAGAAGAAAAGCTAGAGTGAAGATAGCACTTCATTTTCCTACCTGATACCAAAAGCAAATGCAACACAGAAAGAGAATCAGCCTCTTTGTTAACAAAGAGCAGCAGTTTCGCTAATGAAAGGTTTCAAACCCATTTCCAAGCCAAATCCTGCTTTGGCAAGTCTGTGTTGAGAATGCAAAGAATTCAATTCAGGCCTCTCTGTTAATGGAAATGACATCGTGTGACATGCTGCAGCAGTGTCAGTAGGACAACTGCTGTTGGAGGGTCCCTTTAGGTGATGTGGCAATGGGTTTGTTTGGGTTTGTGTGGTGGGGGTTTTGGTAGCAGAGAAGGGGCCGCAGGGGTGGCTCCTGTGAGAAGCTGCTAGAAGCTTCGCCGGCTCCAAGTCAGACCCACCTCTGGCCCAGGCTGAGCCCTTCAGTGATGGTGGGGTAGCGCCTCTGGGACAACATAGTCAACAGGGGAAACCTGCAGTGGAGGAGGAGATTGGAATGTGAGAGGAATACCTATGTGACACCAAGGTCAGAGGGGGAGGAGGTGCACTGGAGGAGGGGACGCCCTTGCAGCCTGTGGAGGAGCCCACACCGGAGGAGGGGGATGCCCCCGAAGATGGCCAGGACTCCATGGGAAAGCCCACACTGGAGCAGTCTGTGCCTGAAGGACTGCAGCCCATGGAAACCCCCATTCCCCGTGCCCCTGTGCTGCTGCGGGGGAGGAGGTGGAGGAAATCGAGAGTGGAGTTGAGCTGGGAAGGAGGGAGGGGTGGGGGGAAGGGGTTTTGAGATTTGGTTTTATTTCTCATTATCCTGTTTTGATTTGATTGGTAGTAAATTAAATTGATTTTGGTTTTTTGCCCAAGTTGAGTCTGTTTTTTGCCTGTGACCATAAGTGGTGAGTGATCCCTCCTTGTCCTTGTCTCAACCCATGATTTTTTTTCATGTTTTCTCCTCCCCATCCCATGGGGGGAAGGGATGGGTGGGGAGGGAGTAGTGAGCGAGCAGCTTCATGGTGCTTTGTTGCTGGCTGGCTTGAACCACAACACCCCTTTAAGTACTGAAGGGCTGCAACAAGGTCTCCCCAGAGCCTTCTCTTCTCCAGGCTGAACAATCCTAACTCTCTCAGCCTTTCCTTACAGGAGAGGTGTTCCACCCCTATGACCATTTTCATGGCCTCCTCTAGATGCGCTCCAACAGGTCCATATCTTTCTTGTGCAGGGGACCCCAGAGCTGGACACAGCACTGCAGGTGGGGTTTCACCAGAGTGGAGCAGAGGGGCAGAATCACCTCCCTCGACCTGCTGGTTACGCTTTTGATGCAGCCCAGGATATGCTGCTGCTGATATGCTGATATATGTTATATATATAACACACACACACACACACACATATATATCATATGATGTGTATATATATATATATATGATCATATATGAAGGTGATGTGCTTCATCCTCTAATCTGTTTATAACTGAAGGCAAATTGAGACTGGCAGGACAAGCTGACCCATGTTAATACTTGCTTATCTAACAAACAGTTGCTTTAATGCTTGCTGACTTTAACAAACATTTGATTTTAGCTTAGTCTTAAATTGCACAGGAATTAAGAGGGATAATAAATAGCTTTCTTCAACAACAGACCTCAGACATCAGTTAAGTGTTGATTTCAACACTGTTGTGGTTCAAGACCAGCTGGCAACAAAGCACCACAAGGCTGCTTGCTCGCTCCTCCCCCCATGGTGGCATGGGGAGCAGAAAATATAAAGAAAACTTTGTGGGTCGAGACAAGGACAGGAAGTGATCACTCACCACTTATGCTCGCAGGCAAAAAACAGGCTCAACTTGGGCAAAAAAACAAAATCAATTTAATTTACTACCAATCAAATCAAAACAGGATAATGAGAAATAAAACCAAATCTCAAAACCCCTTCCCTCCACCCCTCCCTCCTTCCCAGCTCAACTCCACTCTCGATTTCCTCTACCTCCTACCCCCCAGCGGCACAGGGGCATGGGGAATGGGGGTTGGGGGCAGTTCATCCCACCTTGTCTCTGTCACTTTTCCCTCCTCAGGGGCAGGACTCCTCACTCTTCCCCTGCTCCAGCATTGGGGTCCCTCCCACGGGAGACAGTTCTCCATGAACTGCTCCAGCGTGGGTCCTTTCCACGGGCTGCAGTCCTTCAGGCACAGACTGCTCCAGTGTGGGCTTTCCCATGGAGTCCCAGCCATCTTCGGGGGCATCCCCCTGCTCCGGTGTGGGCTCCTCCCCGGGCTGCAGGTGGGCATCTGTTCCCCCAGTCACCTCCCTGGGCTGGGGGGGGACAGCCTGCCGTCTCACCAGGGGCTGCAGGGGCATCAACCTCCTCTGGTGCACCTCCTTCCCCTCCTTCTTCACTGGCCTTGGTATCTGCAGAGGGGTTTCTCTCACATTCCAATCTCCTCCCCTGCTGTAGGTTCCCTCTCTTAAATATGTTCTCCCAGAGGCACTACCACCATCACTGATGGGGTCGGCCTTGGCAACTTGGAGCCGGAGAAACTTCTAGCAGCTTCTCACAGGAGCCACCCCTGCAGCCCCTCCCCTGCTACCAAAACCCCACCACAGAAACTCAATACAAGGGGCCTTGTAAGAAAGATGGAGAGAGACTTTTTACCAGGTCCTGTAGTGACAGGACAGGGGGCAACTTTTTTAAACTGAATGTGGGTGGATTTGGATTGGATATAAGGAAGAAATTTATTACTATGAGGATGGCGAGACACTGGAACAGGTTGCCCAGAGAAGTTGTGGATGCTCCAACCCTGGAAGTGTTCAAAGTTAGGCTGGATGGGGCTTTGAGCAACCTGATCTAGTGGAAGATGTCTCTGCCTATGGAAGGGGGGTTGAACTGGATGATCTTTGAAGGTCTCTTCCAACCCAAACCATTCTATGATATGTGATTTACAGCTTGGTTCTACGTTACATCTCACCACAGGAGCAGCAGAAAGATGCGGGCAATTCCTTAATGTCCATTTTGTGGGAAAAGTGACCTGTGCAAGTATTTGGGGATGAATTGGGCTGAAAAGGGTATATAAATGGGAAATTGCTCTTTTGGGGGGCAACTGTTTCCAAATGCCTTGCAGAACTGAGATTTTAGGAATTTTCAGGCAGAAGTGTAAGTTCCAGGCCACATGCTGATCTCTTGAAAGCTCTTATTTACCCCTGCTCAAATGAGAGATTTGTGTAGCCTGGCCTTTCTAACACCTTTATGCCCCAGCTCAGGTCTCAGGGATCAGCCTGTTTACAGTTTTTCCTTGTTAAGCTCCTGTCCAAACTCACCAAAAGTAGAATCATTTCATGCTCATGTGGGTTTTGGTGGGTTTTTTTATTATTATTATTTGCTTCTGTCAATTGCCTCACTTAGCAAAGTTCTGGAAGAAAGGATATGGACCCATCTTCTTCTATACTGGCAATGAAGGTGACATCTGGACTTTTGGTCAGAACTCTGACTTCATATTTGAATTAGCAGAGGAACAGCAAGCACTTGTGATTTTTGCTGAGCATGTGAGTATTTTAGTCATTATGCATAGTGAGTATTTTAAGTCATTATGTGTACTCTAGAGTCTTGTTCTCTTCAGTATTACTGAATTCAGCTTTCTGCAGGTCCAAAAAAATAATAACATCTCTTGCCATGAAGCTGAGGTATACCTGCTGTAAGCTTTATCCTTGTGGTAGAAGCTCTTCTTTATTTAACCATGGCTTCTGAATTTTTTTTACTATGCCTACCAGCAATCCAGGATACAGACTGTTTCAGTAAAATCTATGCCATGGTGTATTTGCTTTAGACCAGTGCTTTTGTAAGTAGTTTCCATGGGCCTTGAACTCCACACTGGATTAAAGAGTTATTTTCTTTGGATAGTATTTAATATCTAGCCTGAGAAGTCCCAAGCCAACCTTTCCCTAGGCACACCACTCTATTAAATCTACTATTCCACAACTGATTCATGAAGAGATTACCCTGTTCCCTTTTCTAGTTGGGGATTTTTCAGGAGGGAGGGCCCACTTGGCATCCACTGAATTAGCTTGTCATGGACTGTCCATCCTCTACAGGATACACCCTGAAGGTCTCTGTTTATCAGATGCAGGAGACAAGGCACTTCCACGGTTAAGAACAAGTTAGAGGACACCACATGCTCTTATTACTGCTTCCCATTTGTGCACACTTATACCAGTCCTATAGTGAGAACAGAGAAGACCCAGACCTTGACTCCATCATTTCCTCAGCATATCTCTTTCCTTTCAGAGGTACTATGGGAAGTCTCTTCCATTTGGGCTTGAGTCAACACAACTGAAGAAGACTGGTCTGCTTACCGTGGAACAGGCCCTTGCTGACTATGCAGTGCTAATTAGTGAGCTTAAGCAGCAGTACGGTGCTGCAGACTGCCCTGTCATTGCTTTTGGAGGCAGGTAAAGGTTGTGTATGCTCCTCCCCTTCTCTGCATCCTTTCCCAGCCACAGTCGTGCAGTTCTCATAGAGCTCTCTGGCTCTCAATCAAGTTCTAAAGGCAGAGCTTTAAGCTATCCAATAGAGAGCAGATGTGCCTGTGCCCAAGCTCCCAAGAGCTCATCACCAGGTCCCAGTCAGCTCTCCCATCAAGAATTAGTCTTGATTTGTGATTTCTTTGGAGAAGCACCACTGACTGGATGTTTCTAGGCATCTTCAATGTATGAGTCAGCCAGAATTGCAGAAACTGGGCAATTCCTCCTGAAAGATCAGAACATTTTACATTGGAAATACAGAAAACTAATAATTGGCAAAATAGTCTTTCCAGGGGCCACCCAGCTTTTTATTAAACACAGCCTCTTTAATAACATCCAGCCATTTTCATTGTAGGCTCCTTTATAATTCTGCTCTGCAACCTGCTGCTTGGTTGCTCCTTGCTTTCTAGAAGTCTTTCCCCAAAGTGCTTGCTCTGTTGCAGCTGTGTTGATGCAATGTCCTTGTCTCTGGAATGGGTCCCCACACTTGTAGTAGAGGGATGATTCCCTTTAAAAGGCTTCCACCAAGTACAGGGCTTCTAATTCAGTTGCAGTGAGCTAAAAAGCATTTGACCTGACAGTTATCATTAAGCTTCCAGCTCACTGTGGTGGTGACTGGACTGTTGATCTCGGGGGTGTTTGTACTGTGACTATCAGGACAGTAGCTAGTGTAAAAAGGGCCAGGAGCTGTCCTGGGCTGGGGAGGTGGGAGAGGGATTCAGCAAAACCCGCTAGGTGGGCTGCATGTTAGACTACAGCTCTGTGTGTGTAAATCAGACTTCAGTCTGCAGCAGCCCTGAACAGCAGTAAACCTGCATGAAGAATACTGAAATATGGCAGTGTTGGAGCAGCACAGCATTTCCCATGGGAGGAAAAAAATCCCTCTTCTGTTGCTTATAACTTTGCCAAACTTTAACTTGAAATTACCCATGGCAGGTTTCAGCTAATGCCTGTTTCCAAGACCAGGGTTAGAGAAATGCATATTGCTTTACATGTGGGTGATGCGGGAATGATATTTACTCCAACCACTTGAGGTGGTGGGGAGGGAGACTTGAATACCTGTAAGCTTGGAGTTAGACCAGGTTTTACCTGCATTTTGGGGATGTCATTTGCCACCCCCAGGAGTGACCTCAGAGTAACTCTACAAACACTGGCATATGAATAACTTTTGTCACCTTGGGTTTATCTAGCAACCCTTGATAGATCTGCAGATTGTGGCCCTGGCACTGAAGCTACCAAGGTGGCTTTGAGTTTTATTGTGGTATTTGTTAATGTCTCCCCTATATCTGTGCTGATCATCTATGCACCTGTTATTTGGGATGCCTGGGGAGAATACTCTCCACTTCCCAGCACTAGAGAGGGCTGCAAATTGTGTAGTATTCAGGGACACCCTTTGGTAAGAGCCTAGCTAGTCACTAAGAGCCTAGCTAGTCTTTATAATCCTGTATGCAAAATGTGTCTCCTTCCCCCATTGAACAGTAACAGCTTCACTTGAGCCTCATTGGTTCTGCACTGAAGCTGTCAGGACACACTCAGGATGGTGCAGAGTTAAACATTAAGGCAGGATTTACATTTGGTGGCAGAAGCAAACTGGGCTGCTGTGTTCCCACCAGAGTTGGTGTGAATGTTTGGGAAAAGGCCAATAAGAACACATTATGTGCTGCTCATTGACTGTAACTGGATCTTTTTACATGAGGATGGCATCTGCTACATATCCATAAGCTTCATCATGCCTTGGTTTAGGTGAGCCTGTGAATGCTGGCCTGAACTTTTGAGTTACGATGTTACAAGCTGTCTGTTAAAGGAAATAACTTTTGTCTCTCCTATGGCAGCTATGGAGGAATGCTGAGCGCTTACATGAGGATGAAATACCCAAACATTGTGGCTGGAGCATTAGCTGCCAGTGCTCCTCTGTTGTCTGTGGCTGGGCTTGGAGACCCCACCCAGTTCTTCAGAGATGTAACAGCAGTAAGTAGCATCTCTTTTAAGCAGCATTATTTTCTTCCTTTAAGAAGGCTGGATTTTTTTCCTTTTCCATGTCTGTCTTCACAGCATCAATGCTGGGCAGGGAATGCAATTAAATGGGAACCCACAAGGAAAAGCAGCAGCTGCAGATGTGATGGCTGAGCACTGCCTTAGCTCTGGCAGCTCAGGTCCCAAAGGTGCTGCTCTAATGAGCAGCACTACTTGGTTCCAGCACCTTTAGTACCACTAAGGATTCCCTTTCCCATTTCTAGTGACTTGACCATATTACAGCCTGAAAGTTTTCCTTTGTGCCTGGCTGAAGCTCCTTTGGATAACCTATTCTTCAAATGCTCTCCCAAAATGTATTTTGCATTGATATCAGTGACTCACAGCAGCTCCTTTGTCCCAAGATGGTTGTATTTCAGTGAAGAGCTTGGAAATCTTCATTTCACTAACTAAAAATATGCAGGTGTCCTGGGTTCACTTAAAACCTAAATTTAAATGTGGCTTTCTCATTTGGAGGACATAGGGCCCATAGGAAGGTGGTATTGCTTAGAACTGACTTACATTTAGTTTATAAGGAAAGAGATGTACTATGTGCTAGTACTGAAATCTTGTGACGGTGTCTGTTTTGCCTCTTTTTCAACATGAATTTCTATATCTGGGTGACACAGTTGGCTTTGCATTAACTACCGAGTATGAAACTTGTGGTCTTTTTCCTCTTATTTACATATATGAAAACCTTATTTCAATGCAGAGGCTTACAGGACGGATAGCATTACTAGTAAGTGTAAAGAAGAGACTGTCATATGAAAATAAACACAATAGCATTTGAAACTCTAAGTGTATAAAATAATAAAAGACATCTTGTCTTTTCATACATTATACATTTTAAAACAAAAAACATAATACTACTTAGGCACTGCAGTGGGAATTCTTGCCTGGTTGAAGCTAATTCCTTCTTAGAAGCCCTGTTCAGCTGATAGCTTTGACTTGCTTCCAGCTGTGCATATGCTGTGAGTCATTACACGCCCCTGAAATTAGGGCTTTGACCTTTTCATGTGAAAAAACTTTGCAATTCATTTTAAAATATATTCTCTCTGTAGCGGTAAGCTAACCTCTGGGCTGAGATCCTAAGCAAGCACTTTGTGTTGTTTTCAAAGTAATACCTTCCACCTTCAGTGTGTTTGCATAAAAGCACTCTGCGCATCTGAAATCTGAATTCAATTGCTCTTCTTGGTGAGAGAACACCCCCGAGAGCTGTTAATACTAATGAAGGCACAAACCTTTCATGAATCATTGTGGGAGCTCTCTCTTCCCGTGAGTCAGAGTGCGTTGTCTCAAAGCAGCTTTCTCTGTGACTTTTACTGAGCTTTTTCAGCTCACTTCATAAGCCTCCAGCTCACAGGGGATGTGAGCAAAGGGCAGAAAGTTGATTTTGCATAAGGCATTTACATAAGGCTAGGTTATATATGCCAACTGCCCTGCGGGCAGCCGTGCAGAAAGCCCATGTGTGAATACTACAAATACAGGCATATGCATGCTTCCCAAAAGATTACTGCTGCAGGGGCTGTTCAGGCCACCAGCTTAGGTCAGTTTAGGCATCTGAATTAGGTGTGATTCAAAAGAGTAAAGTTCGCAGCCTGGAGGGGGAACAGCTTTCCTTGAAATGGCTGTAACGCCTCCTGCCTCTGCTTCTGTGATGGCTCAGCTGAACTGTTCCCATGTCCATAACGGTCTGGAGAGGAGAACTGGAATGGGTGGTGGTTCCTTAGTGTGCCAGGCAGTGTGCTGCAGCAGTCCAGCATTGCCTAGTGGGGAGCTCAGCCATCACGGCAGCCAGAGCAGACCTGCTCCTCTGTCCCAGGCCGATCCATCCCCACCTTTCAGTTAGAGCCATTAGTAGATGAAGATCAATAAGCACATCCAGAAGGAGATTTAGAATCCCTAAAGTGCCCAGGTAAACTGTAGAAAACTCCATAGTGATTTCTGTAAGCCTAACTATCAGACAAAGGCAGAGTTAGGAATATAAGCAATGTCCCAAATCTATTTTTAGTTGAGGCTCGGTCTTTGTAAGAAAAATGCTTAGCTAGTGATTTGTGTTACTTAACCATGGCTCTAGCAGGGTAAAGGGACCTTAAAAGAGCCCTAATAATTCCTGTTATTACAAAGCACTGGTTGCCAGCAGATTTCTATCTGCCTTACAAGCTGACAGAAGAGAAACAGTTTGGGTTGACAGAAACCCCTTTAGTGACAGAAACAACTTCTTCCACCACCATAACTAGCTACAGCTCTTCAAACATACCTTAAAGTGCTTTTTCAGGACCAGTAATGTTTTTCCCGAGAAAAAGGACATGACCTTCTTGGTCACCTGGCAGGCAACTGGCAGGCTTAAGAAGAAAAGCAGGTCTTGGTTCCCAAACCAGTGCTTTACCCTCCATGCATAACTGACTTCATGGCTCTTTCTCATAGACAAATTGCAGTTAGAAGGACTTGTACTGTGTGGTTAAAAAAAAAAAAAAAAACAACACTTTTGGGCCTAGCAGCCTGGCACCCTCTTCCCATGTCCTGGCCAAGGCATGTGTCTCCTTTCACTGCTTCACATTCAGTCTAATGGCTTCACTAAGTTCAAAGCGTTTTGTCTAACAGCTCATTCCAGCAAGACCTGGTGAAACAGTTGCTGCTTGGTCTGATGTGCAGACTGTTGGCTTCTGCTGGGACATGCTGATTGTCTGGAAGACAAGGCAGAAGCACTGGTGTCACTGCTCCTGGAGCCACAGATGTGGTTCTGACCAGTGGGCCAGTAACCCCTGTCATCTCCTGGTACTTATGGCAGTTCTTCCCAGTGCAGCCTCCACACATATCTCCTCTGTGCAACTGTAATCCCATGTCTTTTCTGTCCCTTCAGGATTTTCAGAAGTCCAGCCCAGGCTGCGTCATAGCTGTCCGCAAAGCCTTCCAGCAGATTAAGGATCTGTGCCTGAGTGGAGGTAAGAAGAGGTAGCCCTGCAAACGGCTTCCCAAGGGCAGCCAGCAGGCAGTCCCAGCCATGTGGAAAAAAAGTTGATTCAGTTTTACTTCAACTAGGTCTTCAATTGGTTCAGCTAAATCAACACAAATGCCCACCTGGGCCCCTCTTTCTGCTTGCACAATTTAATGAACTGTTTCAGTTAGCATTAAAATTAGTAACCAACACCACAATGAAAACATCTATGTGGGGGCTTACACAGTGTTAATGAAACTGTCTTTTCTGCGCCTGTGCAAAAAACCCTGCAGGTGCAAAACACCTGCATTTTATGCTGGTAAAGACTCATGTTTCACCAGATACTTGTCCTGAACATCCACACCATTGACAACTGTTCAGGTGGGTATGACAACTGTGTGGCTCAGCTCACTGGACATATCTGAGAAATATTTGGAAGGCAATCTAGGTCTTGAAGCAGCCATCACTGTCTCTAGCCTTGGACAGTTAGGTGAAGCCAAGGACAGAGACTGGTGAAGATCTCTGCAATGTCTCCCAAGTAAGCCAGACCAGATATCGTGGGCCAATGCAGCATTTCCTGGGAGCCCTGCTGGTGTTGGAACAGCTGTGGTGGGTTGTTGGTCTGTCTCAAGGTTTGGCTTGGTCTGTGGTGCTGCACATTGGGGGCTGTGTGCCTCTGACAGCTGCTGTCACTGCCTCAGTGCAGGGGCCAGTCCTGGAATTGCCCAGCGGAGTTGGGGGTCCAAAATCCCATTTAGCTTTGGGTCACAGCAAGAAAAAAATTACCATTAAATAGCCAAGGTCCTCGAGGTCTGCATGGGGCCACACTTTCTGCAGTGGGGTGGATAAGGTGGTCATATTTAAGACTTAGGCTCTCAAGTGAGGATCAAGAGGCAGGTTCCAGGCCTTGGGTTTCCAAGTAAAGACAGCTGGGCTCCGGTGGGCAGCTTGTAGAGTATGATGAGGACAGACAGGAACTGTGACTCCAAAATGTGGAGGATGAAAATGGAGGGAGTACCTTTCCCCAGCAGAAATGCAAAGGTATAAGAGTGCATCTTGAAGGAATGTCTTCAAAGACAGATTTCCTGACTTCAGCTGACCCCTCTGCTTCACACTGAAGTTTGAAGGCACATCTCAGGAGTCCTTTGTGATTTTGTGAGCACTATTCTCACTTAGCAATTTTTACTGCAAATGTACCCAGCTCCCAAGGAGCTCTTTTTTTTTTTTCCCCCTGCCAGTTTTTCCAGCTGTTGAATCCCACTGGGACTTGTATGCTGTACCCTGCTCTCCTGCGTGAGAGCTTGCCTGGGGAGACGACCCTGCAGGACACAGCAGACCACAGGGAGGGAGCCTGTGAGGGCGAGGAAGAGGCAGCCAGGCAGGGCACCAGTGAGGACAGGCTCATACCAAGATGCTCTTCTCACTGTGCCAGCTGGGCTTGCTTCCATCTCAGTGTGTGCTGATTCCTCTGAGCTCCCCAGGGAGGTGTCAGTGGCTCTGCAAGGGGCAGAGTGTGGGCTGTGGGCCACACAGAGTCATGAAGCTGTACAGGAAGGCTGTGCCTGAACATCCACGTGTGTGTAAATTTAGATGTAATGTGTCCTTCCCACTAGAAACCTCATCTGTGTGTTACGGCATGTCCTTACTCCTGAGTGAAACAAGATGCTGAAGCCTGGTATTATTTTCCTCTGTTGAAGCCTATGTGTAGGGTTTAGGGTTATTCCATGGGGGGTCTGGATGATAGAACACCAATATGATGATTACAGTTGCCAGTTTATTGAGCCTAGCTGATCATTCTTATACAATTCTCTAAGTTGCTTAGAAGCTTTGATTGGCTGCTGCATGCAAGCATTTGGTGTCCATGCGCACAAGCATAAAATGTGATTGGTTATATCGACACTGTACACGCGTATAAACATAAGATACAGTTAGTTATACTCACTCTGTACACGCGCATAAACATAGGACATAATTGGCTATATTAACTAGAGCATGCGAAACTTGTCTCAGTCTAATTGGTCAAGATAAACTGCCGAATTGAGGTTGTTTGTGCCAAGTTCCCTTTATCGTGGAACGCGCACCTGTGTTTTTCTAATTGGGATCTTTCTTTTTCTGTCTTCTTGTTTATTCTGTTCAAGGCCTTCTAAAGGCGTCTGGAACGCTCTTGCAACCATGAGCTACTTTCAGGCCAGTAACTAAGTTCCATATAATTGAACCCTACATCTCCCCCTTTTTTTTTTTTTTGTTTCAATTAACACAGTCTTACTTGATCTATCAATTAATTTTTAAACACATTGCAACATACAAGGATGGACCATCTGTACATTCTTGTGCTGTCTTGCTCCGCAAACTCTGCCCAGCAATCAGTAGGTGTCAGCTTTATGTGGGCATCCCCATGGAGGCAGCAATGGCCTTGCCGTACACCAGCCCGATGCTCTTCAGAAAATCCTGGTATTTATACATTTGCAGAGGAATGGGTTTCAGCACACGTGGCCAGCGGGTGCCAAAATCCGCCTCAGTTGCTACCTATGACGCATGCGCTCGCTGGCCAGGTGTGCCGCACGAGTCACAGCCATCCTGTCTATTGGTTCATGGGCTTTGTGATGCGGTTGCAATGCACAGAGAATCTTGACCTGTTATGTTAGCCAAGATGACCTACGCATTAGTTTTTGGCTGAGGTGGTATTCATATTGCCACACCATCTATGATGCTCCAGATGATGATGGTCGTACAAATCGAACGGAAGTCCATTGTGGGCCTGCATCTGTGGAAACACAAGCATAATCTCGCCCCCAGGTTATTAATGAAAATGGACCTTCCCATTGCTGTGTTTCTAGATTCTTAACTAATACCATGACCTTACCTCTAATTTTGGCTTTAGCTAACTTTTCTTGTGTAGAGAGATTCCCCCTTTTTTTTTTTTTTTTAGTTTTTGTTTTGTTTTGTTTGGGGGGGGGTTGGGGTTTGGTTTGGTTGGTTTTTTTTTTTTTGGTCTTTATCATAAATGACTGCATATCGGGGTATCTTCCACACTCGGCTCTTATGAGTAATGTTTTGCCGGATGCTGATCAACATTAAATCATATATATTTGCTACAATAGCTCTAATCTGCTTATTCTCTATACAATTAGTTATAGGTTAGTTGGTTAGTTAAATTTCTATTACAATGATTACACACACAAAAAAAAAATATTTTTTTTTTCTATCCCTTCCACCCACTCGCACTAAGATACATATCCAGGGCCAGCATCATACTCCATGTTTTTCACATGCGTTCTTAATTTCCACATTGACTGCCAGTCTCCGTCATGATTTGTCTAGGCAGTCTATCTAAGGCTTCGGGACCTGCTGAAGTCTCCACTGCCTCTTGTTCTCGATCTTCTGAGTGGTTTGTGACATCTGGTCGCTCAATCCATGGCTTGACCCATTTCGCCGGTATCCAATGGGGCTGTTCATTACCTGTGGAAATACAAGCATACCCTCTTCCCCACGTGAATAACTTGCAAGGTCCCTGCCATTGCTGTAAAACTGGAACGACTTCGGATTTCCAGGATCCACCCTGAAGATATACAAATCCCGCTTTACCTGTTCTGCTGCTAGCATCAGTAAAAACGGTAATCACCTCCAGCGGCTTTTCACTGCAAATAGAGCGTGGTTCCATTGTTAACATTGTTTTAAATAATGGGTGAGGGGGGTAGTGATTATCCACTTCCCCCTTGAAACCCATCATAGCTACTGCAAGACAGTCATTTTTCATCATGGCATTATTCACAATATCAACCGACATAGGCAAAATAATTTTGTCCATTTGCTTCCCTGAAATTTGTGTTGCCTTTGCCCCTGCTTTTTGAATGCACGTTCCCAGAGCTTCAATTCTAGTGACTACCGTTTTTGACATGCTAGCAGGCAAGAATATCCATTCTAGTATTACCAATGGGTTTTGTTCCCGCCGCTCATCCCACTGACCCAAAATTCCCGCAACTTCCTTATCTGAGTTATATACATATAAATTTATAGGCAAATCAGGGACGTATCTGCCAGACATGGATGATGTGATTTTTTGCTCAATTGCTGTCAAGGCTTGCCGCCCTGATGCACTTAGTTGTATTACAGAAGTCAAGCTATTGCTACCCCGCAATAAATCCAGCAGCGGTTGTAAGTCCGTATTTGTTATACCACAATAAGGCTGAATCCACTGTAGGTCTCCGACAAGTTTTTGTACATCATGTATATTTCATATGTCTTTGTGTAGCGACAGCTTTTGTGGACATACAGAGGCTTCCGCAACTTGCAAACCCAGATATTTCCAGGGTGCCGTTAGCTGAACTTTTTCTGGGGCTATGACTAAACCAAACACCCCAAGGTATAACTTAAGGTCAGCTAATACCTGTTCAGATGAAAGTTGTTGTGCGCAGACTAGCAGGTCGTCCATGTAATGATAAATCAGAGCTTCTTTCCATTTTTTGCGAAATGGTTCGAGAGCGATGTCAACAAACCATTGACATATAGTCGGTGAATTTTTCATGCCTTGCGGCAAAACGACCCAGTGATATCTTTTAGCTGGCGCATGTTGATTTATTGTTGGAACAGTAAAAGCAAATTTCTCACAGTCATCTGGATGCAAAGGAATTGTAAAGAAACAGTCTTTAAGGTCAACAACAATTAAAGGCCAGTCTCTGGGGAGCATAGTAGGGATTGGAATACCAGGTTGCAAGGATCCCATATCTTGTATTACTTTGTTCACTGCACGCAAATCCTGCAGTAAATGCCACTTGCCAGACTTTTTCAAGATGGTAAATACAGGAGTGTTCCACGGGCTTGTAGAAGGAACCAAATGCCCTGCTTCCACCTGTTCAGCCACGAGTTGCTCCAAAAGCAACCCTTTCTGTTAACAGCGGCCATTGATCAACACAAACGGGCTGTCCATTAGCCATTTTAATTTCAGGGTTGGTCGCTTGTCAATGGCCGCTTTTAAAAATGCGTGGTCAATCTAACTCCCCATTGCGCTAAAGCGTCCCGACCTAAAAGCCATACAGTAGTATTTAAAACATAAGGCCTTACATGTGCTGTCCTTTTGTCTTCGCAGTCTTCAGTTGCTATGAAATTCACACTGATTTGTGTGGAACTCTGGCCTCCAATACCGGTTACCACAGGGTCGATATTTTGTAATTCCCAATCCTCGAACCATTCTTCCTTTGAAATTATGGTCACATCAGACCCTGTGTCGAGGAGCATACGTTTATGGAGCAGAGATTTTCCCAAAGGTCCATATAAATTAAAATGATGAACGGGTTTGGAGGATCCAGTTATTTCGGTGAAGGCCACGAATGGTGTGTCAGTGGATCCGAATCCCCTGTCCCTTCGTTCGATGTCTCCGACACAGGGGACGCTAGCCTTGAAGGGTACCAGTTGAGCAATCCGGGTTCCAGCCATAATTGTTACAGGAGGAACAAATACTTTCACCATAATTGAAATGGTTCCTGTGAAATCAGCATCGATAACTCCAGGCAAGACAAATATTCCTTGTTTAGAAACAGAAGAGCGTCCTAAAAGCAATGCACTTAGTCCAAGACCCAAAGGCCTGGTAGCATTCTATGGAACCACATGAACTTTATCATCAGTTATTGTTGTGTCAGCGGCCACGGCCAGGTCAATTCCTGCACTTCCTTTTGTGGCTGCCCTGAGTCTTGAAAGACAGCCGGGCACGCCGTCACCCCTGTTTGAGAGGCACTTGATGTCTTGGCGCCCCTCATCCTGGCGCTCATTATTCCATTTCCCTCGTTGCTGAATGTTAACGGCGTTCCGTCTTTTTTAAACCTTGATCGACAGTCATTGGCTTTGTGTCTGAACTTGTCGCACCTCTCACAGACCCCAGGAAAGTTTGACCGGCTGCCATTAGTCTGTGCTGGCACAGATCGAGGCTGCATTGCTATGCGTTGAGGGCACGCATGTCTCAAATGCCCCAGTTGACCACACCAATGACACACTGAGGGGTCTTTGTATGGGCCATAGTCTCCTTTTCCCTGTTGTACCATCGGTCGTAATACTACCGCGAGCGCTGCAACGTGAGCTTCAGCATGTATTTTAGCTTTCTCTTGTTCTTGTACTATAGTAGCCAAATCCTCGTTTGCATTATTTGAATCAGGACATAGCTGATTTTGAGCTTCCTCAGTATTTTCTAAGTCCCGTTGGGCCCCCCAGTCACCAGAGTCCATGGGCAGGGGAATGTCTTCTGCTCGTAATAGCGGCTGACTTGTCTTTTTCGGAAAAGGATTTACCATCGCCTGTTCCTCGGGTGTTAATGGGGCCATGGGAACATCGGCGTTATTTACCTTCCCCCAAAAATTCAGCTCCCCTACAGGAAAAGCCGCAACCGGTGTTTTCTGTTCTTCTAACGGCGGCGCCGTTGACGGTAGGGGGGGCTCCTGTGCTCCGCGTACTGTCTCTGCTGCCGAACAATACGCTAGGGGACCAGGAGCATTAATGTTCGAATTTCTGCCGCTATAGCATGTTTTAGTGCATCCTGAGCAGCAGTTTCTGATGTTATTTGCTGCATCATTTTGAGACACTTTTTCCAATGTGCTGCCAGACGTGCAGCTATTTTATTTCCTTCTTGTAGAGTCCCATATTTCCCTTCCTAAGTTCTCCCAAATAGACAACGAAAAGAGTGCCTCAGAGTCCTTAAAAAATCCTCTTCTTTGGCTCCACTGTAATAAATCCTCTAACTGATCCTTTTTAATATCTATTTTTGTTTCTTCAAACAACCTCATAAATGTCTTTACGGCTGCTTTTTCTTTCGCAGATGCTGCGATACCCATGCCGCCCTTTTTAACCAACGTAAGCTTATGATTTACCTGCCTCTCTTGAGCAGTCCTGCCTCTCTCGAGCAGCCCAGCGCTTTCTTTTCAAGCCCGCCGGAATCCGCGGCAATTCCCCCGCCTTTTCGGTAGCGTTGCCTCTTATTCCTCATTGGATCACGTCAGAGGTCGCCAAATGTAGGGTTTAGGGTTGTTCCATGCGGGGTCCGGATGATAGAACACCAATATGATGATTACAGTTGCCAGTTTATTGAGCCTAGCTGATCATTCTTATACAATTCTCTAAGTTGCTTAGAAGCTTTGATTGGCTGCTGCATGCAAGCATTTGGTGTCCATGCGCGCAAGCATAAAATGTGATTGGTTATATTGACACTGTACACGCGTATAAACATAAGATACAGTTAGTTATACTCACCCTGTACACGCGCATAAACATAGGACATAATTGGCTATATTAACTAGAGCATGTGAAACTTGTCTCAGTCTAATTGGTCAAGATAAACTGCCGAATTGAGGTTGTTTGTGCCAAGTTCCCTTTATCGTGGAACGCGCACCTGTGTTTTTCTAATTGGGATCTTTCTTTTTCTGTCTTCTTGTTTATTCTGTTCAAGGCCTTCTAAAGGCGTCTGGAACGCTCTTGTGACCATGAGCTACTTTCAGGCCCAGTAACTAAGTTCCATATAATTGAACCCTACATCTATGTCTTTCATTTTCCTTCCTTCTGCAGCCTACGATGAAATCAGCAGCAAAATGGCCACATGCAATAAGATCTCTAACAAGGGGGATGTTTACCAGCTTTTTGGGTTTGCTAGAAATGCCTTCACCATAATGGCCATGATGGACTACCCTTACAAAACCGATTTCATGGGTCGCCTCCCTGCCAATCCAGTGGAGGTGAGTACCAGGACACAGGTGAGAGTCACGGTTTCTGATGTGCACCTTGGTGACCAGAGTGCAGGGGGCTGCACAGTCTGGGATGCTGTCAGGCACACACCATCAGTGATGGTGACAGGCAGAGGTAGTGGTAGATGTTGCAGCCCTTCATGCTGACAGTAAATCTACACATTTTAAACTTCTCTGTGACGATGACTGCTGTGTTTGAAATTCACGGCCATAAGGCTTGTTGGGAAGGGTTTGCTGGAACCATTACCTACTTTGCTCTGCCTTTACCTTAGACACAAAGGCCTGTGCAAGCTTGGTGACTTCAGCTTTTAAACACTAAAAACCTGTAGCTTTTTAAAGGGTAGCTTTGTTGTAGCCCACCTCAACATGCTTTCATAAATGTATTTTTCTTGGTGGGTAGGGATGGAGATCTAAAAATCAGGCTCCTTTCTAAGTATCACCTAGGAAGATGGCATACCTCAGAGTATAATGCAGAGAAAAGTCTGCTGCCATGGGGACTGGAAAACCTGAAAACTTTTAAGAGAATCAGAGATGGCAAAGTGTGGGAAAGGGGCCTGGTTCTCAGGGGGTTACAAAGACTTCTCAGACACCAGCTGGCATTTATGCTTCTAGTCCTACCTGGAGCAAAATGCATACTGTGCGAGAGGTCATACAGGCTATGCTGTTCTGGGACTCAGGAGATGCCGTCTGTGGCTCCACTGGGCATCTAGTTCCCTTCTAGGATCTATTTAACAACCTGTAAAATGGAAATAATTATTCCACCCCTTCTTGAGAAGGGCATTAAATATTCTGACTGTAGGAGTAAGGAACTGTTGTGTATCACCATGGCCTCTGCACAGCTGCTTAACTTGGTAAAGAAACTGTTTGTCCTAGCCCTGTCTCCTTGTTTCTATGTATTTTGTTGCTAGAAGAGAGGGAAAAACAAACCCCAAACCTGTTGCATTAGGCCCTTGGAAAGCTGCTGAACCATAAACTGTGTAAGTGGTAATTTTAATGACTCTTCCAGCTTAGCCCTTCCATGGAGCAGAGACTGTTAACTATTCTGTCTGCAATTTGCCTGTAATGTGTCTCATCCAGGTCAGCTGTGAACAAATCCTTGCCCACACAGACCCAATTGAAGGCCTCGCTGCTCTTGTTGGTGAGTTAATATTACCAGTTTGGTCTTTTATTTAACACCCTGTTTTCTAGAAGCACCTGTAAGTAGAGCTGTTGTGTTGTTGTGCAGGTTGTGTATCGTGGGAGCTGGTGTGACTCTGATCTCCCACTGGGATGTTTTGCCCCATATTGGCTTTGTCTGTTGGGATGTCCCATAGTGGTCCATGGGTTCATTCCCACACCTTTCCAAACTTATTCTTGTCAGGTTTTTCAGCCACTGCAGCCCCTTAGCCTGTTGACTCTCCATGAGATGTGGACTTCTAAGGCACTTGTTTCTTTTCTAAAAGTTTACCCATACTCTCGCTCAAGCAGTCACAGTTTCAATGCGCATTCACTGAAGGAAGTTTTCTGGTCTGCTTGTTGAGGACAAGGTTGTCATCACAATGCCCTATGGTCTTAATCCAGTGCAAGACAATCTTAAATACATAGTGTGCATTTATCTCTGTGAGTACTTAATTTGTCAGCCAGCAGTGTTTGTAAGGAATTTATTAGAGAGAGAATTCCTCATAAAATCTCTCAAGTTGCTTGTTAAAAATAAGTTCTACCTTGGTCATTATTCAGAAAAACAGGTTCTGAATGGCAAAAAATTGATTTAAGGAATTCTTATGGGTTTAACGTGGCTTAGTAGGATTGGGAACCAATTCCTTTTTTTGCAAATTATGCAAGTCACCATGGTAGCACTAAGTCAGAAACATGCCAATTCCAAATCACTGCTAAAGATGTTTGGCTGGCAACTAGAAGAGTTTTAAAATACTAATGTCTTGGCAAACACTGTCAGCTCTGCTTGACGTATTCACATCCTACTTCTTTTCTGAGGCAGAGTGGGACTCTTGTTTCTTTGTGATGAATAAGCTGAGGGTAGACTTCTTCCTCCTGCCTGCGGGGAAGCACTTCGTGCCTCTCCCCATCTCACCAGCTGCATTTACTTGGGACAGTTTAAGCATGCAAGAGGCATGATCCACCAGAGCTTTAGGCAGGGGACTGGCTTTCTTCCATACCTGCCCCTCTGTGTCATACAGGAAAACACTGTCTTCTTTCTGCATGTGCTGCAGCAACCCACCTCCTGTGAGGTAGAGCATCGTGTCATGGGCTGTGATGCTGAACTGGCAGCAGTTGAACAGGGATAGCGCTAGCGTTGTCCACTGATTGCTTACAGGACAATAATACTCTGTCTCGTTGACATGAATCCATTCCTCCACCTACAAGGAACCAGACCAACATTCACCCATTGTATCATGCCTTGAGTGGGCATCACTGTCACATCGGGCTTGCTTGGTTCATGATAAAGGAAACCAGTGTCTCAACATCTATTTGAATACCATGGACTTTAAGGTGCCAGATTTTTGATCCACATTTACAAATCAGAGCCTCAAAAGAAACTGAATAAAATACCAAAATGGT
The DNA here is from genome assembly GCF_964188355.1 of Buteo buteo. Taxonomy (NCBI): domain Eukaryota; kingdom Metazoa; phylum Chordata; class Aves; order Accipitriformes; family Accipitridae; genus Buteo; species Buteo buteo. Next base: position 10,927,311 of record NC_134193.1, read on the forward strand.
GTGGCTTTAAAGGAGCTTTCTTCTTCTTGGAAAATCAGAGGAGTGAGCTGAGCAAGGTGCCACAGGTACCTGCTGGAACTGGCATAGCCCAAGTCCTGCCTGCTCTCCAGACTTTTTAACACATTACAAAGGGAATCATCTAAAGAGGGGTATATTGCATTGAATTGTGGACAATAACTGAGTTTGTATCTTCTGGAGGATTTTGATGTCAGCCTTGATGTGCAGTTTCTCTTTACAGATTTCTATCCCTTCCTCAGTGAGCAATTAAGATGCCCTCATTCCTTCAAAAGAAACCATACCGGTCATGGTGAAATCAGGCCAGGCCCTGAGTCTTTACACTTTCAAATGGGAATTGCTGAATGATCTTTGAAAACTCAGTTCTCTTGGCTTCAGGGAATGGGATTCTCCTAGAGTGAGCCTTTCAGTCCCTGTCAGGTTTCTTCCCAGAAGGCTGGGCAGTGCTTTCCCTCTTTTTTCAGAGATGGGAAATCCAGGTTTGAAGAGACTTCATTTGCATTCCAGGACTTGAGCCCATCTTTCCTAAAATCTAGGCTAGTGTCCTCACTGCAGTCCATTCCTCTTCCCGTCTCCCAGTGTTTTGCCCCCTCTTAGCTCGAACAAGGAATATTAGGTGGTCAGTGTGTTTGGGGCAGGTACGTGACCAGCTTTACACTTAGGTTTTCCTGTGCTAGCAGGCTGTGCTCCACTGTATGTTTTCTCTATTTAAAAAAATGCTTGCAACAGCCTTTGTACTCTAGCAAATAGAGTGTGACAACAGGGCAGCTTCTAATGTGCACGATTGTAATGGCAGGCACGTTTTCATAAGCTTATTGCCCTGACTTGCAACTGTGCCAGTTCACCAAGAGACCAAAAATAACGAAGTTACTGGTCAACCTGTTGGTTGCCTGGGACTACAAAGACCCCATACTTGGGATTATAAGAGCAAATGAACTTACTCCTTTTAGTGTCCTTCCTCCAACACAAAAGATCTTGTCCCTGACTGTAGCCATCCCATGATCACAACGGGTAAAAGCCATAGCACTGTTGCCAATCCAGCATTGGAGGCGAGGGAGGTAGCTGTAAGTGTCTCGTAAGGTTTTACCTCCAGAGAAGCCCCCTAGAAGGAAAGCAGAAGTCTTGAAAATCTATCCATCATCCTTTCTGAGATCCAGCAAACCTTCTGCAAACATTAGCAGAGCTGATTTTTTTTTCTTTAAAATACCTAAGAAGCTCAGGTTTAAATTTTCACACTGTTCTGCAGAGCTGATGCAGTGTGAAATTTAAAACCTAAGCTTTTCAGGTATTTAAAAAAAAAAAACAAAAAAAACAAAACACCAAAATCAAACCAGTTCCAGCTCTTTCTGTAAATAGTTTTCCACAAAAGATTTTTGAATAAAGCTCTTGGGGTATTTCACGTGTAACCAGGAACGGCTTTAATTAGGGAATCTGCTTCCAGCATGCAGTCACAGAATGGTGGTTTGAAAGAAAAGTGTTCAAAGCTCTTTGAACTTCGAATCTTCAACAGAAGGTCAGAGCCAATCTGCCAGTGCTGCTGTCAACTTTTTCTCCTTATTAGGCACTCACTTGTGTATTTCAGGGGTGCATTATAAAAAGCTCCTTGCAGGAGGAGGGTACTGCTATGGGAAGGGTAAATGCCTCCACCTGCCTGCCTGTTGAATTCCAGCCTTCAGAGAGTCTTTGCAAACAAGGAAGATGGTATTTCAGGTTTGTCATAAGCCCCAGCTCACCTGGGTGTGGACACTTTGTCTGCATGGAGCTTGTGTTTAAATCCTGTACTGAAGTAATGCCCTTAATTTTTCAGTTTGCTTGGGCAGGGCTGTAGGCTGGCCAAACCAAATTTGCAGTTATGCTGCTAGTTTAGACATGAATCAATGCTATAGGTGGGTAAGATCTTATACCCAAGTGGTATATTGTTATCCAGCCTAGATCACTATGGTATGTTTGAAGATCTGTGAGGCAACTTTGTCCTTGCTCTCTTGTAGGAATTGAGACCAACAAAGGTTAAATGAGCTGCCTGTGGCACCGTGGGCCAGCTGAGTCAAAGCAGGGACTTGAGCCCGAGTCTCAGCCATTCCCCCAGCTGAACTATTATCCATCTGTGCTGCCAGTGCAGCAGCAGTGCCCTGCTGTCACTGGGGTACATGTCTGGGTAGGACAGCCCGTGTGCTACCTTCCCTGCCCTTGGGGCCTCGGGTGTACAGTCTATCACAGAGAAGTACCCTTCATTGGAACTGTGCAATTGAAGTTAATCTGGACTAAATCAGTACAGTGATCTCAGATGGCCATAATGGGTTTACAAAGCAGGGAGTCTAGAGTGATAGCAGACTGGCCCAGGACTTTTAACTGCAGAGGCAATAACACAAACAACACAGTGCTTTTCCTAGGACATACCAAAGATTATCTTTCAAGTCCAAATTAGTAGCTGCAAAAGCTAAAGATCCTACAACAATTTCCTGGAGTGTTTAATCTCATGCTGCTTTATTGTTACATATCCTGAACCATCTACCAAAGATCTCTATAAAGACTGAGGATCCCTTCTAGGGCAAGAGCTGTACAGGCTCCATGGGTAAGAGAGTAAGAGCCTGCATTATACTTCTTTTTGTACAGGTTAACAAAGCAGCGCAGTAGGGTTAGTCCCACATCTTCCATTCAGGTTAATAGTAGGATTTAATCCCATCCCCAACACTATGGCAGCCTGCTCCTGGTATACCTTTTCAGACAGCAAAGCTTTGGGATTTAGCCAGGATTGCAAGGTCAAAGATGAGGAGGGGTGTGGATTGCAAGACGATGGTGTCACCTTTAACGACTTGGAAAGAAAATAATTCCTGCCATTCAGGAGGGCAGTAAGGCTGTGCTAACACAGCAGGAAAGGGACACTGGATCTGTGAGTGTTATTGGTGTGGGTGCAGGCTTAGACTGTGACATTAAGATGCTGGCAAAAATCAGTGGAACTATGAAAATATGCTGCTTTCTACTAGCTCTATCACCTGAAATATAGAGGATTCCCTTGTGGGTTGTGCCTGCATGATCAGCAATAGGCCTAGGGAAAGGAGCTGCAAACTCCCACTTGTTGTCAGTGGGCTGGTACAATTCCACGGTGTGGGTGAGGGTCCCCAGCAGTGTCCCACCACCCACGGCGAAGATGCAATCAGACAGCACATCCGCGTGGAAGCGTGTCCGCCTCTCCAGCATGCTGGCAACTTGGAGCCAAGAAGTGTTGCGGGGATCAAATCGGAAAACCTAGGATCACAGCAGATGGGTGATGGTTAGCAGAAGGCAGGTGGCTAGCTTGCATCTCGTGTGGCTTCAAGAACTGCTAAATGTTTTTCCTGGACAGAGGAAGGTTTTATATTCAGACCTGGCCAGGCTCAACTTCCAGTGCCAGCCAGCTGATAACAGCAGTACCTCCCCAGTGAAGCTGGAGGCTCAGTTATGGCCTCTCTGCAGGTCTGTGGGGGTTTGTGAACAGGTTGCGCTCTCAGCTTGCAGCAAGCGGGAGATGGAAACACATTAGCTTAATGAAATACCTTTGTTTCAAACACCAGCTAGCATGTGTCAGCTGAAAACTGCTTCAGTGAGATTTAAACAAGTACATTTTGCACCTCTGCTACTGGTTGGCTGTGTAGTAAAGAGAGCAGCTGAGCTTTGCCCGCTGCTCTCACCCAGGAGAAAGCAGGAGTGGCTTCCCCTCCCCTTGCCCATGGTGGCATCACCACAGGGGCACAGTACCTCCACTTCACATCTTGTTCAGCAGTAAATACCTCCTCAGGCTTATTTTGTCAGTCCTGATGAGAAGGCCCAGGTCACTGAGCAAGGGCAGTATCTGCAGAACCACATGCAGTGAGTGCTGGGCTTGGGCTGTAGCCCAGCAGCCAGTGCTGCAGCCCTGCTGCTTCAGCATCCTCTGCTCTGCTGCTGCTGAGCTGCCTCCTGCCTTCAAGGCAGTGGAAGAGAGTTGCTGTTCACAGTGGCACTGCTGAACTAAGTACAGTGCTGAAATGAGCCCCCTGGGAGCATGGGAAAGAAAAACATGCTGGTTTTTTTAGCAAGCTCACTGAAGCCATCTAGGAAAAGATAAAGTCCTGCACAAGTCTCTTTACTCTCCAGGCAGAAGGGAAAGGGCCTGGGAGCTAAAGCAGATTTGCCTTTCAAGAGCAAAACCAGGGAAGGAGCAATTCTCAAATGAAGTGGTAGGCTTTAACCATGCCTTCCGAGCATGAGTCCCATGGCAGCAACAATGAGGATAGGGGTAGCTAGCATTCATGGGGTTGCTTGATTGACTGATGTGGACCTGGCTGAACCTGCGCTGTGGAAGTTGTGTACAGATTAGGATGACAATTTACAGTAGGAGCAAGGTGAGACCAGGGCAGGACGTGATTGCTTCCCAGAGAGTTTGGAAGCTGTATTCCCAAGGGCTTTCAGTACTGCACAGAGTGCTAAAAAAAATGTAGAGGTGGGAGATATGTGGTGGGCAAGTGGAATTGCTCCCTCCCTTCCTGTCGTGGTTTAACCCCAGCCAGCAACTAAGCACCACGCAGCCGCTCGCTCACTCCCCCCCATCCAGTGGGATGGGGGAGAAAATCGGGAAAAGAAGTAAAACTCGTGGGCTGAGATAAGAACAGTTTAATAGAACAGAAAATAAGACACTAATAATGATAATGATAACACTAATAAAATGACAACAGTAGTAATAAAAGGATTGAAATGTACAAATGATGCGCAGGGCAATTGCTCACCACCCGCCGACCGACACCCAGCCAGTCCCCGAGCAGTGATTCCCTGCCCCCCCCTTCCCAGTTCCTAAACTAGATGGGACGCCACATGGTATGGAATACACCGTTGGCCAGTTTGGGTCAGGTGCCCTGGCTGGGCATGAGAAGCTGAAAAATCCTTGACTATAGTCTAAACACTACTAAGCAACAACTGAAAACATCAGTGTTATCAACATTCTTCACATACTGAACTCAAAACATAGCACTGCACCAGCTACTAGGAAGACAGTTAACTCTATCTCAGCTGAAACCAGGACACTTCCACACACACACAGACATTTTTCCAAGGCTGAAGGTTTCTTGTGTCTTACCTCATTTGATGGCTGCTTTCCTGTGGGATCAAATTTGCACTGTCCCCCGATGACAAAGAGGAAGTCATTGATGATGACAACACAGTGGTTGTACACTGGCACACAGAGGTCCCCCACCTTGTACCAGGTGCTGCAGCTCTGGTCTGCAGCCCACATCTCTCTACACACACAGTTCTCAGCAGTTCTGCCACCAGCAACAAGCAGCACAGTGGAACCAGAGCGAAGGCTCGTGCTCTGGGTCTGCAGGACTGGCTGAGCATACAGCTGGGAGTGGTAATTCAGAGCCTCCTGCAGGTACCTGTGGCAGCCTGAATCCAGCCTCATAAGAGGCATTTCCTGAACATATCTCTGCAGGTCCCGTAAAGGAATGAGAGGGAATCTTATGCGCCTTAAAATATCTGCTGCATCTTTCAGCCGCGTGCGGTCGTGCTGCAGCCAGCTCACAGCGACTCTGAACAGCTCCAGCTCGCTACATCCCTCAGTGTCAGTCCTGTCTAAAATTTCACAAAGGGTTACTCGGTCCAGGTCTTTCAAGCACTGAGGATCAGCCAGGATCTGTTTGTAATGCTGGCCTATGTAGCACATGGCTTTCTGTCTCAACTCTGCTGGGCCAAGTTTTTTAGCAATGTTAAGAACATCCATGCAGTTCTCACAGTTCAAGCAACCTTCCAGAAAGTGAAAGCACAGCTTGATCACCTCCCGAACTAGGAGGGTTTCTGCAGCTTTGAAGGTCTCTTCAATATTCTGTAATGAGAGGTCTAGTTTGTTGGAGTAAATGAAGTTGAGAACGTTCCTCAGCCCGGCAGCACTGACAGCTTTCAGCCTGATGGTACCATCCAGGCTCCCTGCTCTTGTCAAGTTTCCAACAAACAGGGTCTTGCAGTAGTTACTTGCTGATGCTAAAATGATCTTGTGGGCTGGAAAGCAAATCCCTTCTGCCTCCAGTGTCACATCACACAGTGCTCTCTGTGCGCGAAGGCTGCTGAGCCCTTCCAGGAGTTTTGCCAGGTACGTGTCTGACGCAAGCCTTGCTGTGTTGGCCTGTGAGCTGAGCAGCATTGCTTCGAAAGGTGCGTAGACCTGGAGCAACCCCAGGACTCTTCGCTGCACGCACTCAGTGCATCTCTTGGGCAGTTTTCTGTGGCTGAAATAGTGGTTTCATGTGTCAAGGGAGCTGAGGCTGTGCTGCCTGTGCCACAGAGCTATCCAAGAGGCAGTAGCTGCAGCAGCCTTCCTCTTCAATGGCCTCTGCCCAGTGCTTTGCAGGCACAGTGCCGTGTGCCTTGCAGAGCTGTGTGGGGCTGTTTGCAAATGGAGCTGTTGTTGCCAGTTATTGCATAAAACCCACAGTGTTTGTGGGGTTTTGCCTGTGGGCTGCGACACTGGCAGCAGCAGGCAGCCACCAGTGTAGCCACATTCCTCCTCCTCGTTATCTGGTAACTACCCATCCACACAGGAAAAAAAAGCAGCTTATTCTTCGGCAGCTCCCCAGCTATGCTTTGCTGGGCCACCTGGTCAAGCGCTCTTTCATCGGGGCAAGCCTGCACATGCCCTCTTTCCCTTCTTGACCAACAGTCAAACAAAATCCTGTCTGTGACGTGCTACCCTTGGCCCTCTGACTAAATTTGATGGATTCAGATGACAGCAACTTTGAGGGAGGGGGGTGAGAAGGTCTCAGCAGTTGTGTCCCATCCAGTTTGAAGCATTTAGCTAATATGTGCTGCACACAGCCTGCTCCTGCGTGCATTAGGGATTGGAGGCTAGGGCTCTCCCAAGGCTGCTTTTGGCCAGTTGCCTGGCGAGCAGAGACAGCAAAGAGCACCTGGGAGCGGCTTCCTCCCTGTGAATACAGAAGAAGCAAAGGGTATCATGCAGTCATGCTTGAGAGCACATGAAGGTTTTGGCATAAAGAAGTTGGGATTGTAACCTAGCACTGGTGCAGACCCTGCTAGCTCTGCCCCAGCCTTACACACTTGCCCAGCTGGGATAGCTATCCTTCTGCTTGGTCTTGGCCGTGTGAGGTTTGTGTGGGAGGCGGTGGGTGAGACAGCAGAGAGGTACTGACAGGTTGGCTTTGTGCTGTGTTCCTACCTGGCAGGGGTGTTGTACAACTCCTCCGGCTCGGCACAGTGTTACGACATATACCAGCTGTATCAGTCCTGTGCTGACCCCACAGGCTGTGGCATCGGCTCAGATGCTGAGGCCTGGGACTACCAGGTAAGGTGTTGGAGACATCAACAAGTTTCAGCTGCTGCCCTGGTTATCCCCCTGCCCTATGACAGCTCTTGTACCTCTCTTAGGTTTGCACGGAGATCAATTTAACTTTCAACAGCAACAATGTGACCGACATGTTCCCCGAGATGCCCTTCACAGAGACCATGCGAGAGCAGTACTGTTGGAGCAAATGGCATGTGAGGCCACGAGCACACTGGCTGCAGACAAACTTTTGGGGGGGAGGTGAGTTGTGCTGGCTGCTTGTCCCTTTGCATTGCCCTGTAGTTGTCTGCCTGTCCCACCTCTGCCCAGCTGAGCTCCATGGAGACAGGCACAGTGCACTAACAAGTCCTGGCAGTCACAGCCTTGTGCTGACTTGAGACAGACCTTTCCGTACCTCCTTGAGACAGAAGTGGAAAACCTAAAAACTGCCAAGAATTTGTTTTATTCTCCTGTGTTTTCTGTTCTTGACCATGTTTGCAGCATAGCCAAACACATTTGGGTAAATGGGCAGGAAGGAGGCCTCTCAAATGTCATCTCTCTGAATTTCAGACCTGAAAAGTGCAAGCAACATCATTTTTTCAAATGGAGACTTGGACCCGTGGGCTGGAGGTGGGGTAAGCATGTGCACTCCTGCACACTGAACACGGAGAGCAGCCTTTTCAGGTGATACACTGCCCCCTCTCCCTTTCAAAGAAGCACTGGCAATTCATCTTTAACCCATTTGGGTTTCTGCAAGCAGCTGTTTTATGCTGAACCATTCAGGAGCCTCAGGACATCAGTCCATTAGAGTCCATCAGCCAGGAACACTGATACAGCAAAGGTACAGACAGAGCAGGAGCCTTCTTACCCAACACCCAGGGTCTGAACACAACCCATTGTGTTTCTGTGTCGAGACTTGGTCTCAGCGCTGACAGCAAGTGCTCTTTGCTATCTCCAGTCTCAGCATACTTTGTGAGACGAAGCAGTGCTGTAAGCAGCAAGTCGAACCAGGGCATATTTTGGCTTAGGTTCAACAAAACTTCAGAGTGGTGGCAGAACTCTAGTTTAAAATTTAAACCCAAAAATGACCCAGAACTGGATTTGGAGTTAGTTGAGCTCCTGATTGTAATGCAGGAGTTCCTTGTTTTGGGCTGGCTTGGTAATCCCAGCTGCAAGAGGAACAGGCTGCTTAGGGTGCATGGGCCCAAAAGAACCTGTTACTTCAAACCACCTGTACTGGAATAGGCTGACAGTTTTCATCTTGGGGGAAGTCTTCACTTCGAGACAGATGATTTGGTTCATTAGGACTGTTAGCCGTGCACACTCTATCAGCCATACCAAGGATCCCTTCCCATGCTTTTCCTCTGTCCTGCCCAGCTTGGCTTCCAGTTTTCGGTACTGATGTCCAGTTCTGCCTGGTAACTTGGTCAGAGTTTGTCTCTGCTCCTTTTCCTTACAGATAAATAGCAGTCTCAGTCCTTCACTAATTGCATTGACCATTAAAGGAGGTGCTCATCACCTAGATCTCCGGTAAGTACTGAACTCTCCTTTGGCTGACAAAATCCTACTGCCCTGGGTGTTTGATCTTAGCTAGCCACAGTCCAAAGAACCAGGAGATACTTAAAGAGGACTGGATACCAGACTGTTGCAGCGTAACTGTGGAAGAGCAATCTTCCTCCCCAATACAGGGCTCTTACAGCCTTCAGGGAAGCCGGGCTGTGCAGAACTCAGCACTAAGCTCACGTACTTTCATTAGAACATGTTCTTGCTCAAGTGTGTGATGGCCTGTAGCAATCAGTCGTGTGAAGTAGTCCAGCATCTCTTGGCATTAACCATCAGCCTTCAGGCCCTGAGCAAAGAGGGCAGCAGCCACCAATGCAAGGGAGAGCTTGGGGCTCTCAAGCCTGCCTCCCAACCTCCTGCTGGGTGCGACAATGTAACTTGTTTTTCAGGGCATAAAGATGAAGTACAAAACAGGTAATCTCTGTCCTTCAGTTCCCTGGTTTGGCTTTCCCTGTGCAAAAGGCAAAGAGCTGCTGCCCACTGACTAGCTCACACTGCTCTGCTTTCTCTAGAGGACACAATCCAGCTGACCCCCCATCCGTCACAGAGGTGCGCAAGCTCGAAGCGAGCATCATCAACAGCTGGGTGAAATCTGCAAGGATGGAAAGAGCACAGGAGAAGCGCTCGGGAGCTTCAGCGGGCAGATGGCTGTAAATACATTTATGCCTGCAGCCTCCAGCAGGGGTGCGAGGAGAAAGTGTTACCTCCCCTGCCATGAGGGTTGAAATTCACCTTTCTGAAGTGTCTCACCTGCCCCTAATCAAGCATCAAAAGAAAAGCAAAAGGCCAAATCACTGACTGAAGCCAAAACCACATTGTGTGGGTTTCAGGCTTATCTGCTCAGGATAAGAATGCATTATAAATGGTGGAAATAATAAAAGCTTGCCTGGAAGGCCCAAGAATCATCACTGTCGTGAACAGTATGGTTGCAGGAGGCACCTTAAGGTTGTAGCTAAATTATTTTTAGACAAAAAGTAAATATTAGATGACTAGTGGAAAAGCAGAAGTATGTCATTACTCACACAGGTTCACAGGGGCTCTACTTGTGACCAGTTACATAAAAAGGGGCTCTGCCAGCTTCGTCCAGTGCTGTGGGTTTGGGGTTTTTTGCTTGTTTTTAACTTGCACAAGAGATCTCCAGTTGTTGAGCTAGAGATTTACACAAAGTAATCCCAGTGTGTACTGCTGTCACCCAAGAGCTGCGTATTAGTGACCAGTAAAGCACACTTCCACTTGAGACATCTTCAGCTCTTTTTAAAATAAATTACAAGTTTATTAAAGTGTGTAATATAATTTCATGGCTTGGTACTATAACCAAAGAAGATTAAAAAAGGATACTTCTCACCTTTCTAGGTGGAGTAAACTCATCTTTGCACATAAACAGGTGGATTCTTACCTACTGGAATTGTTATACACCAATAAATACTAGCATAATTGCAAAAATATTAAATCCTTGTAATCAACTGGATGCCTCAGTTGATCCATTTACAATGATTTTATGAGCGGAGAAGCCTCCTGGGTCATCAAAGGTTTACATTACTTATACAGGCAAAGTCACAGCATTGCTTCAGCTTCTGTTACATTGCTCAAACACAAGGCTCTGTGTTAAGTATTTGCACTGCTGGGTCCCAGCCACCATCACAGTGCGACTGGTTCCCAGAGCTACAATGTCAGTCACTGATGCTATTTCACAATATTCGGGTGCTGACAAAAAGGGGTTTTTTGCACACAACCCGCTTACCTCTTCCCCGTTCTTAAGTACAAAAGGCCAAAGGTTCTGGTCCTCACCCCCCACTGAGCAGTGCAGGGAGGGGGGAAATGCAGGAAGAGATGAAGTCTATTTATCAGATCTTTCAGATTTGTACAACTTAAGGACAAATCATGGAAGACCCAATTAGTCAAACTCCAGCCCCCAAAGAAAAACACTTTAAGACTGTTAGTGGAACTATATCCTCAATAAGACCCATATTTTCTCCGTTTGTGCTGATGAAAACCTCTGCTAAGAGCTGTCAAAATCCCTTTTGCTCATACTGAAGTCAGGCTTCAGGTTTGTTGCTGAAACTATGGCTTATACAGCGCTGCTGCTTCCAGCCTTTCTGAGACACTAGAATCTGGTATTCACCCTCCATGCTCACAGACCCCCCAAATTTTCTGAATTTACATTTGCTGTACCCCAGCAATTATTCAGGACTAGCACTACATTAAAAAAAAGCAGACAGCGGCAGATGTGTCTGCAGAGAGAGAGGATTACATCTTGCTTATATTACCTTTCTAACAGCATCCTTAGCTCCCAGCAAGCAGGCACCCTGACTAAACCAAGCTAGCAGTGCATTAAAGCAGCCAATTCAGTATGAGTCTTTTAGCAAGTAATCTGCAAGTTACCGCCTTTGTCCAGTGGCTTGTTTTCTGCCTTTGAGTGAAGAGATGCCCAGGTGTCTTTTGACCTTCCAGAAGGATAAGAGTTCTTTAATCCTCTTATAATGGACTATACCGATCTCTTCTTTTCCTCTTGCAGATAGTACTTGCCCTAAAGGAATCTACATAGTGTGAGAGTCAGAAATGGTTTGATTTATATGGAAGGATGAACTAAAGGCTTTCAAATGCTATGGCAAAGGGGTAAACAAGATACACATGGACTTCCATGCAGATGATTGCTGAGCAGCGCTAAGAATAATTACAAAAACAGCCTTCAGAAACTGTGGCAGAAGTCTGAAGCCAGCGCCACAAACACCCATAACATTTTGAAGCCTTGAGCAAGGACGAATGGATCTAAGCAGAAACCCCTGGTTGTGTGGTGCTCTCTGAGCTGAAGCAAAGAGCACAACAGCAGCAGTCACCACTCTTGCAGGAACACTGCTTGTGGCTGAACTTCAGGGAACAGAAAAGGAAAACGGAGTGCAAGAAGAGTAAGTGACCCAGAGGACCATCCATGGGTAGAGCCCCTGTGCTGGTTTAAGACCTGTACCAGTGGGGTTGTTGAGAAAAGGCTTATTTATTCTATCATCGCACACCAGCATGAGGAGTACCACCAAGATGGGAACAGCACACAAAACAGTAAGAAGCATGCCTCTGGTCACATGCCTTTAAGTCAGAGCTTGAAAACTGATCATGTGAATCAGCAGGTTTTCCTTCAGCAGTGGATAACCTGTGCTTGCCAGAACTCGGGGTTGGTTTTTAGTGGAAGCTGAGGCCTCCAGACTTTGACAGTAAGTTCTAGCAAAACTTCAGAGACAAAAAACCCTAAGCCATTCTTCCAGAATCCAAAGTCAGGAAACTCTTAACCCTTCTGTTGAAGCAACAAGCTTGCCAGACAGCATCTTGGAGCCACCCTGACATGTCAGCTTTATTGGTCTTGTTAAATATACTGAGTGTGGCACTGGAAATCAGGAGCTGAATCGCCTGCAGGGGTATTTCTAGGACTGCACAGCTGAAGGGATGTAGTCATAAAGGGCAGAAGAAATTCACAAAACCGTGTAAACATGTTAGCTGCAAAAACCTATCCCGTCTGCATCCCTCATCGCTGCGCTGTCACACTAGTATAGAATAGGAAACAAAGCAGATTCTTTGCCTAGTATTTGGAGGAGTAAATTACAGCTCTATTTGAGCTTGGCATGTAATGTTGAAAATCTTGTTAACGGAAAGCCATGTGAAACACAGAGGGGTCCCTGTCAGCCAATACCACAGATCTTGCAAAAATGCCAGTTTCTAAGACCTGTAGTAAGCCTTCAGTTCTCAAAAAGTTCAGAGAATAGATGCCAACTGTAGCCCCATCCATCTATTGAATTTTCTTTGAGCAAACAGGTACATATTCTTTTCTGAGCTGTGGCTTAAACCCCAGAGTATGAGACTTCCAAGTCCTACAGCTGTGCAGCACTCCATGGCTGTACCCAGATCCATTTCTGTTTCTCAGTGAAAGCATAAGTGAATAGTACAGCTGGGTGAGGCTGGGTTTGGGTTTTTTTTTTTTTGTTTTATTTTAATTAGGCAAGGCACTCAAGGTCTTGGAGAGAAACCCAGGCAGCTCTTTGTGCAAAAGGACAGAATCACTGGCTGAAGAGATGGCCTTTCCGCAACATTTGACTTAAGTGTCAGAAGCATACCAGTATGTTGAAACACCAAAATGGATTACAGACCCTGCAGCTAAGGCTTTGGTTCAAAGAACCACAAAGTACTCGAAAGAAAAATTTTCAAACACGTGCAAAGCTTCTGTTGCACTGGGGGAGCACGTAGTGGAATTGAGATGGGCTGAGAAGCTCAGAGACTAATCTGACACAACATATTATGTTAAGGAAGTAAAAATAAATAAGCAGTTAAAGTAACCTCTGCAAAAGAACAGAAAGAAGCGGATGAGCTTTTATCAGATTATTTAGGTTTGTGCCATTTCACATGTGATACAGGAGTCTGAAACAAGCATTTGTTCTCAAAGGTAGAGTGAGCTGAACAATCTTAACTTCAGATTTAAAGGACAAGGACAGTAAAGCCACACTTTGCAAAGAGATTCAGTTTCCCAGGAAGAATTAGGTAGAAAAGAAATTAGTTGTACCAACAGGCTCAGCTAAAAGACAAGAAGTGTGTTTGGGAAAGTGATGAGTTATTCTGTCCTTCCTTTAACTCATTATGAAATGGCTTATTACTCTCAAGCCAATCATAAAGCAAAAAATAACACAGTCTCCCACAGTCCCATTTGTAGAGTTGATTACATTAAATCTAGTATAAGACTTCAACAACAGAAGATTTTTGGTGAGCATTTATTCCACTTTCTAAGAAATCTCTTTGTTTCCTCAGTAAGCTTGCCATATACGTTGAAAAGCCAAACTCTGGCAGTTTTACAATCCGTAGCAAAGTCATTAATTAAGGGTTCAATACTAACTTCAATCAAAGGCACAAGGCCAAAGCAACACAAGTCAGTAGGGCCTGGGTAGTCTCACACAGGTTTGTTTGGGTTGGTTTTTTTTCTTCTTTTTTTTATCTCCAGTTTTAAGCCTTCAGCTTTTAGCCAAAGCTCAGCTCCTCAGAAACATGAACCTGCTCCACAAACAAAAACACTGAAGGTGCTTCCTCCCACATTTCAACAGCATTTTCCTTCTTTGCTGTTATGTCAAAGAAAACAAAAGTCTCAGGAGCAAATCAGTTGTGCAGACAAAGACTACAGCTACTGGATTCCACTGTACACATAAGTAAGAAACTAATTTCCAGGGTTACTGGTGGCATGTGAACTGGAGGAACATTAACATTCTGCAGAAACTTGTCATGTCTTGCAAATCCCAGGGTGCCTTTGGTGACAGAAAAAGGTGCATTTAAATAATTTGTAAAATTTCTCCATTTCCATAAGCCATCATTAGTACACGGAATGATAAATATTCTTTAAAAGACTTAAATAGTGGTCCCAAGAGTAACTTCTGACTCCAGCAAACAGAATTATCAGCATAAACCAAATAAAGATGCATCTTACTTTACAAATACCATAAAATACACATACCCCCCTCAGCCACTGGAAAATTAACCGTTACAGTCAGATTTAATTAGTTCTGTGTAGCGGCCCTGAATTCAGAGGCGACTGTACCTCACTGTCGCTACCACGCATCTACATACTTCCCACCACTCCCATTAATGTGAGGGGAAAGGACATTTTGGTGAGAACAACCTCTTTAAGAAATATGAACAAGCACATTTCCGAGAACTTATCTGTGAATACAGGACTGTCCAAGTAGCTACAAAACCAAAATGAAAAGCACTATAGAAAGTCAATTTCTAAATTCATGGTTTAAAATCTATTTGCACATAAGATCCCAGGGCTCCCATAAGATTCTTAAAAAAAACTAGGTCTGCTTTGTCTTCAAGCAACTGAACAGATTTCACTAGTTCTATTGGGACCAGAAACTGTTGCAGTACATTTAGACTGCCTGCTTTTAATACTACTAATGAAAACACTTCTACCCAAAGTACTGTTTAGGAAAAAAAAAAAAAAATTTAAAGTTTCTCCACAGTCCAAAAAATGATGAATAACATGAACTTTGCCGTACAGTTGTAAGCTTGTTTTGATTCCACAAACACAATGCAATATCTGGACAGGAAGGGATGGAAGGAGGCTGATTAGAATTATACCCAATGTGCTCACAAGCTTTCCCAGTGCCCAACCTCAGAAAGCAGCTTTCAGTCAGAATACCTGAGTCTAACTGATGCAAATAATATATAAAATGCATGTGTAGTTTCATTTGCGTTTCACATTATCTCCTGCATTCCTGCAGATAAGTTAAAAAACTGCAATACCTCTACAAAATTATATACCACTTTGAGCCCAACCAGCAGCGGATTCTCTTCCATCATTCACTTCAGCCACAGCTTGAACACATTGTTCAAAGCACTCTATAAAACTAAGACACTGTACAACAGATGCTTTGCTCCCACTTCCTTCTTCTAATGTGATGCAGCATAGCTCGGTAGTTTGGAATGAGATCAGAGTATCAGTAGCAATACTGACAGCATTGCTTCTAACTGGGACAACATTACAGTTCTTTGTTTATTCCGCTTACCACCTGAAACACCATACATTCTTATGAAGGAATGGCGCTGTAACTGAGTGTTTCAGTCAATCCAGAAAAAAACAGAAACCTGTAGGCTTATTCCTCTCTCCAGGGACAATCCTGTGCTGTAAGACAACTTGCTGCATTCCCGATATTTAATGAGCATTTAGTAAGACTGACATAAGTGAGTTCTGGTTTACCAGAGCACCATGAATGTCACAGTGCACACTGCAATTATTCGCTGAACCTCATCATCAATACCAGGAAAACCAGCTTAGCATGGCATAGCTTGTCCATCCCACGACCAGGGATTAGACTTAAGACTGACATGACTTCTCCAAACCAGAGATGCCTTCCCAAAGGTTTTGTTTGTTTTAAGCCAAAAAAAGGTGCAATATAGCATCTCTCCTCAAACCCTGAAAAGTAAAGTGACTTGAAGATAAGAATGCCACCATTGGAATATCTACTGACACCCAGTCTATGCTGGCACCCAGATAGGGAGTGGATGAGCTTCTGTGTTAAATATGTATTTGTCAAGGTTGATTAAGTCTATGTCATCTGAAAACAGCAGAAACATGTATTTGAGTGTTTCCCCAAGGAAGAAGCTCTCCATCTTATCTCGTGGCTCTGGATTACTGGGATTCTGGACGTTGTTAATGGAAGTATAACCACCTGTAGGAACCTGTGCCAAAAAAAAAAAAAGCAGAAATTTTGTATATGTTGATAATCTAAAATAAATTATTTTCACTTCTTAACATCCAGATGCACTTGGAGAAAATAAGTGCTAAGAAACAGTTCAGCATGTTTTTAATTTCACACTTGTTTTTCATTTACATATAAAACTCCAGTTATGAAAAAAAATCGCATTGCATTTTAAAAGAAAACATGAGGATAAAATGAAGCAAAATGTCCATTTATGCTTAATTTAAAGAGGTATCAGAAAGAACATCCCCTTGAAGTTTCTGGACAAACATACAGAAAGTAACTAGTGCAATTTCCACATTAGATTTGGTCAAAATTCTCTTAAGAACAGACCATGGATATTTAATGACCACTGGCATCTAGGCCACACTTTTACAGCATCTCAGAGTGGTATCTCCATGAGCACTGTAGTCAGAATGAATATAAAACCCCTTCTATTAAAGCATTAATGCCATTTTGTGGCAATTTTTTTTTTTTTGCAACTTCAACCAAAGGGTGCTTTCAATCCGGCCAGGCCCTACTCAGCTTCTGAATTCTAAAAAAGATCACCGTAGAGATTCTAATAGCTTCCAAGAAGACATAGAGATGCTTTGGTAGTCTGCATACAGCTTCTACATTTTATTTTTTAATCAATACAAGTTCTTTCCCTGAATATACTAAGTAGTGCATCTCAAACTGTAAGGCACTGCATGAACTGAATTTTTCTGTGTGTTCTTACAAAGTTCCCCACAGGTATTTAATGACTCTTGAAAGATAGTAGGTTTTCAAAATTCTTGTTAAGAGAGCAAGTGAGCGAATACAGTCCTGACAGAACAAGGTTATTATAAGCTGACCTTACCCGTGTGTATTTATTGAAGTTCTGCAAGATTTCCCAGCCCCAGTCTTGGTATTTCTTATCACCGGTGAATCTGTACATATAAAAAAGGCTTTCCACAGTTTCTGGTCGCAGTAAGTTGTGCCTGTCTGCAGGCTGCAAGAGAAAAAGAAGGCAAGAATAATTCACACAGGGAACTTCCTCAAGGATACAGGAAGAAAAACAGTGATTTCCATCTCCATTTACTCCAGAGAGTTTATTATGCATAACTCAGATTCTAAATACACTACAGGGGTAATTAAAAAAAAAGGCTAAGGTACACCTAGAGAGCAAGGCAGCAAAAGAACAAGTTTCTCCACATCAGAGCACATCACCAATATCCATCCAGCTGGGAGTTTCAACAGCAGAAGAGATACAGAAGAATAATCAAATTACAGTTCAGGCCATCACCTTGATTTCCACATCTTTGTGGCCCTTTTGTGCATGAAGATTGAAGTGTACGATCTCTGGACTCAGGCCTGTCTCTACTTGAGCATACATCTGGTAACAGGTTTCTATAAGGGCTTCAGCCAATTTCATGTGGTCAGCAGTCAATCCATTGTGAGCTCCCAGTGCCAAAGTACCAGGCAAAAAGCAAACCAAGTGATCCTGCAAGACAAGACAACTCTTATTGGGGAAAAAATTACACAACAAACAGGTATTTGTGTGTGTGCTTCTCTGTGTCCATGTGTGTGTGTCCTGCCCCCCCCTCCTTTTTTCTTCTTTCTCTTCTTCAAAACACGTCTGGGGTACCAAGAACTTGAGAGTAACTTTTTAACAATCTGATGTAATGTAGCATGAGGCAGGCAGCTTTATTACAGAGGTATCACTGATTTGGAAAATGTACAAGACTGTGTATTTTTATGTCAAGTTTCTGGAAAAAAGGTCTCAGGTCAGGGCAAGGGCGAAGAAAGCATCTTTGGTTTACCAGAAGTATACATTTCATACCAATTTATGAAAGGGGGGGGGGGGGGGGGGGCAGACTCACCTCAAGGTTTCTCAATAGACACCTAAAGGGACTACATAAGGGACAAAGATCATCTGAATTTTAAACTTAAAATGGAACAGAGATGGGAGTCAGCCACAGAAAACAAAGCTTTGGTGAAAGGGGAGAGGTCAGCTGAAAGATTTTCCTCATTCTGAAATAATCACCTTAGAATTACTGTAAGAGAGATAACATCTACAGAGATCATTAGAACCACTGATACATCTGGAAAACACCAATAAGCTTTCAAGCATACTTCTGCCTGAAAGCTTGCCCCTTTCTTGCAGCTTTGTTATTTGGGGTAATAAAAAGCTATCACACCTCACTTCCATAGAGCACCAAATATGCAAGAGCACCATTTTTCTAGACAGTCTGGAATACAGCTGGCTCCCATTCCCACCACTAGCTCTCCCAGACTTAATCTCTTGTTTACAGTCAGCTGAATGCCACAGATACCATGCCCCTTGAACAAATCATCTTTGGCTCTTTGGCTCTTCATGTATATATGGAAGAGGGGCACCTGAGGATGATCATGTGAAGAGCATTCCTGCTTGCTTTACCAAGACAAAGCAGCAGCAATGAAAGTAGTGCAGGGACATTTCTTTCTTAGCTTTTACTTGCTACAGCAAAAATTTGTTCAAAGGACAAGAGGAGAGGTATTACTTCAAGAACTGTGCAACATTTGTAAACAATCAAGATTAATTTAGTTAACTTTCCAAGAAAGCTCAGTCGTCAAAGTCAGTTGAAGAACACATCAGAAAACAGACTGTAAAATATGCCCAAAACTCACCTCCAGAAAAATTCTATTTGCAATATAAGACGGATTGTCCTCCTTCAGGGGCTAATCCACCACTGCTATTGTGAATCTAAGAATTGCAGGTTAATGTCACATATGGAATTTCAAATGATTCTTGCCATTCAGAATAAAAGCTCAGGTCTCATGATCCAAAAACATAGTAAAAACACTCTGGTGCACAAGCAGCAGGTGTACGGACCTTTAAAAGCTTTGTCCAGTCCTAGAGGAAATGGTTGAGGGTGGTGAAGGTCATCATAGACCCAGGAGACAAACATCCCCCACTTTTCCAGTTGGCCAGGGTAAGACACCTGTCAAGCCTTTCACCCAATAATAATTCATTAAATACCAAAACACTGACTCCCTGAAACAGAAGCAAGTGTACCAACACATGCAGAAATCTAAGCCAAACCTATCTGTCTGAATCCAATTCTGTCATATGGGGGAGCCCCCTCTACCCAAAACCCAGACTCCAGTCTCGCTCACAGCAGGTTTGGAGAGCCTTTGGGAAATTCAGATGCAAGAAACACATGCTGAAGAACAGAACTGTAAATCTCAAAAACACTACATCAAGAAATTAAACAAGTCAAAGAATTCACTAAAGCTCACTTCAGGTACTGAAAAAGCGTCAGTCATCTTAAAAAAATGCCACACATACAACATCTGCACTTGCTTGAGATCTTTAACTGAAAGATCTTAAAATGCATTTTAAGGAGTATGGATGCACAGATTAATAGCAGGGAGTTAAGATCAATCAGTTTTCCCTACAGCAAACAGCATACTGTTTTACTCAGTAACCCTACATATAGTAAAAGAAACAAATGTCATGAATGGACAGAACCCTCCACAACTATCAGATTCTTTTTTTGACCCAGTAACACAATATTAGATCACCTCCTTCTTCTGAAGGTAAATCAGAAAAGCCAGGTGTGCAAGTATCCACCTATATATTTTTGAATTATGGAAAATAAATAATACATAAAATACACACTGCCTGAACAGTTTCAGACACTTGAATTTTATGACCAAAACAGAAAAAAAGAGAAAGAAAATTTTACTCCAGGACCAAAATGTTCAGTCTTACAGAAACATAAATGGATTTACTAGAGTAACTCAAAGAGAAGGGCCCTGGTTTGTACAGGTGACTACTGTCTACAAACTAGTTACTCAGTACTGCCATCACACTGAGTATATGTATAGTTTTGGCTTTTTGGGGGCAGGGGGGAGACTGGTTTCTTTGGAGGCAGGAAAGAGGAAGACAGCACAGAAGCTTTGCGTTTGCCTGTCCATATGCTGATTTTTTTTTGGTAGTGTTTTTTCTGTTTTATTGTTATTTTTTTAAATGCTGTTGTACTTCTTACCATCTTGGCACTGAAATGGCCGTGAGCAAGCTCTCCTACAAAAGTAAGCTCCTTGGGTTGTGATTTCTGAAGAAGATGCTTTTTCACTCCTTCTATGGCTCTCATATAGTCTTCCAACAGCCTGTGAATTAAAATAATTCCCAGTTGGCTCACACACACACAGTCAGAACACATTTAATCATAGCTGATGTTCAGCACAATCCTTTTGGCAACTGTTATTTCAGTCTAAAGAATTATATTTAACCAAATGTGAAAACTGACATAAAAACTTCTAAGTCACCATCAACTGGACATTAATTAGTTATTGCTACCATGTAGCAATATTTGCTTTACTTGAATTTAAGTATTAAAAAAAACATACCCCCAAGTCTGTTTCTAGACAGTAACCAGATTTTATTTCAGGAATCCTAAGAAGTACAATAATTGAAATCACAGAAAATCTAGGCTGGTAAGGACCTCTTGGAGGTCTCTACTTCAACCCTCTGCTTTGAAGCAGAATCAATTAGATCGGGCTGCCTGAGGGCTCATCCGAGCAATGTTTTATTAATCTCCATCCAAAGATGGAGATTCAATGACTTGAGCAATCTTTTTCAATCTTTGACCACACTCATTGTGAAATATTGTTTCACAGTATTTAACTGGAATTTCCCTTGTTTCAAAGTACTTCTATGTGGAAAAAGCCCTGTTGAATAATTCCATTTTGAAGCTCACAAAATGCCATCGTTCATGGTCCCAAAGTCAACAGTTCTCCATTTACAGTGAGGTATAGCTTGGAAAAAGCAGTGACACAAACTTTCTTGTAGACATGCACCTGCTCTGACATAAAGAAATGCCTGAGAGAGGCACATTGTTGCTCTGTATGCATTAAACCCCTCCACATGAAGTGCAACATAATTAGCTTAAAAGCAGACAAAAACTGCTTGGATTTCTTGTCTTGTTTTGGAGGAAACCTCTTCCAACATCTCTAATTCCTCTGCTCCTTGCAAACATTCTCTTCCACTTATCCAGTGCTGATAAAGAAACATGAGAGACTGGTTTGGGTTTGTGTGGCGGGGCTTTTGGTAGTGGGGGAGGGGCTGCAGGGGTGGCTCCTGTGAGAAGCTGCTAGAAGCTCCCCCCCGCTCCAAGTCAGACTAGCCTCTGGCCCAGGCCAAGCCCGTCAGTGACGGTGGTAGTGCCTCTGGGAGAACATATTTAAGAAAGGGAACCTACAGCAGGGGAGGAGATTGGAATGTGAGAGAAACCCCTCTGCAGATACCAAGGCCAGTGAAGAAGGAGGGGAAGGAGGTGCACCAGAGGAGGTTGATGCCCCTGCAGCCCCTGGTAAGATGGCAGGCTGTCCCCCCCCAGCCCAGGGAGGTGACTGGGGGAACAGATGCCCACCTGCAGCCCGGGGAGGAGCCCACACCGGAGCAGGTGGGTGCCCCCAAAGATGGTCGGGACTCCACGGGAAAGCCCACACTGGAGCAGTCTGTGCCTGAAGGACTGCAGCCCATGGAAAGGACCCACGCTGGAGCAGTTCATGGATAACTGTCTCCCGTGGGAGGGACCCCAATGCTGGAGCAAGGGAAGAGTGAGGAGTCCTGCCCCTGAGAAAGAAGAAGTGACAGAGACAAGGTGGGATGAACTGCCCCCAACCCCCATTCCCCGTGCCCCTGTGCCGCTGGCAGGGAGCAGGTGGAGGAAATCAGAGTGGAGTTGAGCTGGGAAGGAGGGAGGGGTGGGGGGAAGGGGTTTTGAGATTTGGTTTTATTTCTCATTATCCTGTTTTGATTTGATTGGTAGTAAATTAAATTGATTTTGGTTTTTTGCCCAAGTTGAGCCTGTTTTTTGTCCGTGACCATAAGTGGTCAGTGATCCCTCCCAGTCCTTATCTCGACCCATGAGTCTTTCTTTATATCTTCTCATCCCACCATGGAGGGAGGAGTGAGCGAGCAGCTTCATGGTGCTTTGTTACCAGCTGTTCTCAAACCATGACAGGGATGTAAAGCAAAGTTTACACAAACAAACTTCACTCTCCCTTCTTAGAAATATTATTCCTCATGGATTAACTGTCCTACCTCAACAATCTTGTAGGATTCACCTTTCCCTAACAAACCCAGAGAAAACAGACATCACTGGTGAAATGAAGTATCATCAGTATTTCAGAAGTGTCTAATTATGTTCCATATCTACTGCAAAAACTCCTGTCTGTAACATTCCTCACATCTGATGTGCTGAGGAAGAAGTTTTCTGAGGAGAAGTTTTGAGACTAAGCCTAACTCTCATGCTGGTTTTATATCAAGTTACCACAGGTCCCTCTTGCTTGCTTAGCTTGCTTTTAAAAACAGTGGTATTTTCAGTCAACTGTTGGGCACATACATTATTTTTTCTTTAAGCAGTAAACTACAGCCTAAAGTTTTACAGCTCGCATAATTCTCACGCTGATATGAGAAGTGCAAGGAACTTACTCGTTTTCTTTTTTCCCACCCTGAATCCATTGCTTGAGCAAATACTCATAGTAGCTGTCAGCTCTGGCTCCCAGAGTATAGACACCCAAGTGAGTGAACTGCCCGCTATTGGTGTTTATGAACATAGGCACTAGTCCATCATTTTTCCCTGAGAGGGTGTGAACATGCTTCATCACCTCATCTACAGCTTTCTAAAAGAAAGAAAATAGCAAAAATAAATTACAGATATAAATGATGCACAAAACTGTGGCTAGTAACTTCAGGCCGACAACAAATCTTTAACTATTCTACCTCAAATTAGCATCAGGGACATCAAGCTCGTGCATTATATTAAATACAGGATTTCAAACTTTCTGACTCTCAAAACATGATGTCCTGGGTACATTTAAGTACCCTGAAATAATTATAACTGTTTCCTTTCCTTCAAGTAAGCCCACTCGAAAGCCAGTACTATGGCACTGGACTATGATCTGACTTGTATTTGCAAAGTAGAAGTCTAGCTAAAACAACAACTACATGAATTGTGCAATAGCTAAAACTTACTTAAATAACTGCACTCTTCGAAACTTGAGCTGTGGATACAGTTTAAAACAATAAAACATCACCAAACAAAAAGAAGAGTGGAAAACATTATTTTCTCTGGAGTTATTTTTATTTCAACTAACTTTTCCTCATACTGTGGGTTTTTTGGTTTGGTTTGTTTTTGGTTTTTTTTTTTACATCAAAAGCTGTTTCTGAGGGAGAAAAATAATTATTCACCGCCACTACTACTTTATTATATTTAAGAAAATAATCAGAATTACTTTGTTTCTTTTCCTTCCCTCATCTAGAGTTTCACAACTCATTTAACGTCCCTTAGAGACTACAGACACCACATGTATTGATGGAGGTCAGTGGTGGAGCTGTAGAGAGGTGGAAAAAGAGAAAAGCATCAACTGATTCTTCCATACCTGGAATTTCTCATCTCCAGTAAGACGAGAGAGCTCCCTAAACTCCAGCTGAATACTGGTCACCTCTGCCACAGTGCTGTCGGATGTCCAACGAGGTGGATGTGCAGTGCCCCGGCCAATGTTGACATCAGAATATGGTATCTTGGAGGGGGTCTTGAACGCTGGCATAAGCCTGTTCCCAATGTCTTTCTAAAGAAAACCCAAGTGCACAGGACAAAACAACAAACAAAATAAAAATTAAATATATACACACACGCACAGCCCTTTAGATTTTCTTTCAGCAAGCAAACAGAAAAAGAAAGAATAGCAGCTTAGTTTTAGATGGTACAAGAAAGCCAAGAATTAAAAAGGGTCATGGATTTATGTATAGTAATGACTACAGAGTTTATACCTTGCTCCTAGTATTGCATGCCTCATTTGAGTCTGCAATCCCTGTGCAATGCAATGTAATTCTGAAGTCATTAACTGCATCTAGCGAATCTAAAGAGGTGGCTGATGCTGTTAAGACACACAGAAAGGGCAACAAAGCACAACTATTAGTCTTTGCCAACCATTTATTTCCTTTTTTGTTTCATGAGATTTATTATGGTCAGCTCTTCATCAACAGAAGAACAGGCATATAAGAATACCTGATAAAACACAGCAAGGCTCTGAGGTTATTCAGAGAGCAAAAAAGCAGCGCAGGCTTAAAAAATTAATGGTAAATCCCTCTCCCACCACTTTAAATATGAAACTGTTAAAAACCAGCAACATTTAACTTTCTGATGAAACTTTCCTCAACTTTGTCCAATATGGAATACATAATCCAGTTTCATTTGTAAGACTAGTCACTCACGGCTTTTTCCAGGAAGAGGCTATCTCCGGAGAGATGGTAGGTGCTCAGCAAGCCACCCAGGATACGAATAGTGCTCTCAAAGAGGTTCACATCCACATTTTTATCAAATACTAAATCGTTTGCTACCCATTTTCTTGCTTCTTCAAACTCTGCAAAGTATAAAAGGTAGTTCAGTTATGAACTGCTGGCATGTTTCAACAACTAGACTACAGACATTAGTACTCCATGTATCCATGACAGTTACTTATATCTATCTACACAGATCACAACTTTAGGTGGAAAACTAAAATGAAGAGCACATGCTGGGAGAAGTTTGACTACCATTGGCTTAATTCTTATTCAGCACATACTACAGATGCATACAGACAGAAATACCCAGCAAAATAAAAAGTTCCAATAGTCTAAAAAAAGAAGAAATTGAGGAATTCATTGTTGAAATAGTCCAGAAATTGAGGTCTTTTAAGTCCATCCATTTGACTTGTCAGACAATTAGTTACACTTCCAGAAGAGCCTTCTGAACTTTTTAATTAAATCTTTTAAACCAAAGCTGTTATCTACCAAGATAAGGGATAACATTTTCAGTTAACAGCCATTAAGGCCTTTAAGTCTAGCAATGTCCTGGGGACCCTGCCTCCTGCTTCAGCACTTAACCCCGACAGTCTGCAATTTTTCCTCCAGAAACAAAAATGGTTGTTTATCACACTACTAATTAAAAAAGGAATGTAAAAATAAAAGCCATTTTAAATTCAACAGTCAGTTTATCAGCAGCATCATTCAGTGATTGCTTTTGCACAGGGTCTAATTCCATGGTGTGTGTGAGCCAGCTCATGCCTCTAACTGTGAAGGCTAAGTTCTCACACCTTCCCAAAACTACTGATTATCAGCAGGTGCAGAAGAACAACCAGTTTCCCAGAAATGGAAGGTATTCCACAGGAGATTAACTCAAAAGCAAAAGGATGCCCCTGTGTCCTCACGAGAAAAAAAGTCTTGGATGTTGGGTAAATAAGAACCACAGAAAAATCTCTGCTGTCAGATGTTAGCACTGTCTAGCAGTACCATAGAAAAGGTAAAGTCCTCTTTCACAAAAGAGTTAGCATTCATCAGCTTATAGGAAAGACTGGCAACCTCAAATAGAACTTTCATTTATATAGCATTTGTTATTCAGAAGAAACCCCAGGAGCTTTCTAAGACAATCAGCAAAAGAACTGCTATAAAACATGAAGAAGGCTTCACCAAGAACCCATTTTCGAAACATCTAAATTACTAATAATTTATTTTAAAAGCTCTATGCAGTTCACTTAATTTTTTTATGAAAAATAGGCAGCACGCTGTCAACTTGGTGAAACTTCAAGATAGCCTGCTCAGGCCTAGAGCTGCAGACACAATACAGAGGTTTTGTTTGATTTAATATTTTACACAAACTTCAAAGTTAGAAGAGACTGAACCATGAAAGACTTTGACTTTTTATTGTCCCCTTACTAGCAGCTCTGTTCTTCCTATCTTGACACAAAAAATTGTATGATTGATAGAAGTTTACAAAGGTGGCTACTTACCAAGGTTAAATAGATACAGTTCCAAAATTTTTTAAATACCACTAAAAAAACCCTGCACCACACAAAAAAAAACACCAAACAAAAACGCCCCAACCAACCAACAAAAAAACCCCACATACCACAAAATACTTTTAAATACTGATTAAGCAAGTTTTTTTGCAACAGAATTGCAGAATTTTTGGCTTAGTTTTTAAAATCTGTTTGGAAGTTTTCTAACAGTCACTTCCAGAATAACTATGAAAAAATACAGACAGCAGAGCAGTTCAGGAAGGAGATATTGAACACTCCCCTTCTCCATCCACTGATTCCTTAGAGAAACAACCTTCTTAAATCCAGATATGAAATATTGATATTAGGAGTGATAAAACACAAGCTAGGAGCTTACAGGCTAACTGCCTAACACTGATGGGTAGAAAGCCTCCAGTGGCTGTATAATGGCACAAAGATAGCACTAGGGTTTTAGTATAGAAACAAAAATCAGGAGGCTTATTAATACATTCTTCAGATTCTAGCAGATATAGCCATTGTTATATCTAACAGCAGAATATTTTTTTTCTGGCTCAAAATTCTATTCCAAGAAAAATAGTGGCCTTTAATATAGCTGGTGGGGTTTTTAATATTTATTTTTATATATAGTTTATATATATATATATACACACACACATATATATATATGTGTGTGTGTGTGTGTGTATTTACCCTCACAGTAAAACTAAACTTATTGGCCACATGCAATAAATGTTCCCCTCAAACAACTCTGAACATGTACTGCCCAAATAGAAAATAAGGAATTATTTTAGAGGGAAAAAGTGGAGGAGGAAAAAAAATTACCTTCTTTTAAGCCTAAAATCCACATGGTATCCAAGGCATCAATTAAGGTAAGCCCAAGTCCAAACCACTCGCTGTAGGACTTGGACAAAGGCTTCAGCTCATCATGGCCCCAGGCAAAATCCTTGTATCCTTTCCATGCATGGCGGAAGGCTTCTATCACAGCCATCTGACGTTCGTTTATGGGCACTGCCAAAGGAAAACAGCACTTTGCTCAAGACTTCTGCAGTGGAGTTATGCAGCTATACCAAACACCATTTTGCTGTATTCTACCCAAAATAAACTTTCTGCCAAATTAAATGATCAGTGTAATGGAAAAACCATCCTCAGGTTATTCTTTTTAGTACAGCTTTTCCTCTGCAGAACAACCAGTCAGAGTTTCTGGTCAGCAATTCAGCCAGGTGGAAACAGAGATCTCTCCCTGGCAAAAAAAAGTCACTTCTGCAAATAAAACATTAAAATATGCACATGCACAGTTGTTAGATGAGTATCACTAAAGCTCAAAGACCTGAAAATCAGGAAATACCAGAATTAAGATTGCTTAAATTAACTGTAATTCAGCTGCTGAATACATACGCTTAACAATAAAATCCTCAGCTAATTTACCACATACCATTTTTTCTTCATCTTCCCCGTCTAAATTTAGCAGAAAGCAATGAATAAAAGTCAGTTATACAAAATTATTTCCCTTGAACTTTTCATTTAATACAAAAAAGGAAGAAAATTTACATTTTCCATCTTGGGCAAGGCCATGTCTTTTTGCATGGTTCTACTGAAATTTTTGCTTGCAATTTGCCATAAAGTTGAGTTTATGTTACACATTCGAAATGAAAAATTTCAAGCCCATTAGCTGAAATTTTGCAAAATTATAAACAAAGACTTCTAGAGTGGGAAACACCAACCAGCGTAACTAACCCCATATATATTAAGCTAGCAAATGCCACATTACATACATTGTAGTACGCCACATTTATCATATCAGAACTTCCTTGTAAGAACCCAGAAAGCACAGCAACAGGTTCTTTACTCCACAAGGACAGCAACTGCAAAAACAACTGCTACAGCTTTCTGGTGAGCCTTGAAAATAGTTCAGTTTAATTCAGGGACAAAGTCATTTTCCCTGTATTTGCAGAAAAAAAGGAAAGCCACTGCTGAAAAAGGAAGCTGTCTCTTTCAAGCCCTCTCTCTTTAGACTGTCCTTTCCTGGAGAAAAGATGGAAGTGTCTGCCTCCTCCCAGAAGCTATATTTCAAAGATTTGTCACTAAAATTTATTTTCAAATTCTGAAGGCTAATAAGCATGAAGGCTGTCATGGTGGAATAAAGACACCAAAAGGCTTAGATGTTCTAGATAAATAATCTTTCCTTCATTTTTTGTTTCCTTTAATTAAAATACAATAGAAGTGTGTGTGTGTGTGTGTGTGTGTAGGAATTGCACAACTTCAACCACATAAGTGAGCAGAAATAAAGGTATCATTAACTGTGCTATTTACCTGGTTCCTTCTGATCTTCAGCTTCCACAGATGAAGGTTTTTCTGGTTCCTTTATTTTACTAGACGGAGGTTCAGTGCTTTGGTCAGGTTCTATCACTGCTCCTCTCCAGCTGCAAATCCAAGGGATTGTAATTAATTTGATCACAGAAAGTAATGCAAATGAATGACACTTATCTCTGCATTTCCTTTTTCTTACAATACTTTGATAAAACAGCGATTTGGATTTTGTATCAAGGATCAAAAGAACCATGTTGTCCA
Organism: Buteo buteo; assembly: GCF_964188355.1. Taxonomy (NCBI): domain Eukaryota; kingdom Metazoa; phylum Chordata; class Aves; order Accipitriformes; family Accipitridae; genus Buteo; species Buteo buteo. The sequence continues at coordinate 10,955,757 of NC_134193.1, forward strand.
CTAGATAATTTTTTCTGTTCAAAAGAAGTAATTTGCACCAGAGAAATTTTACTGGATTAAGAAATGTATCTTACAGGGTCATGGAATTTCATTAAATATCTTGGCAATAGAATTTAATAAAGAACTTCTAAAAAGAATTAAAACACCTAAGAATGCTGCCATTAGAAGTATTTTGTTATCTACCAGTTCTGAAATGATCACAGGAGCCACCAACACTACATAGTACCACACAAATGATGATCATCAAAAAATCGTGAATAAGCACAAAGGACTAGCCACTTAAGGTAGTACTTGCTTCAATACCAAGGGGTTCACAAGCCTTCCCTACCACCACAGATGCATAAAACAGTTTTTACAGGTTTTTATTAAGAATATCCTTAAGTAGAAGTCTTTCAGAATGGACTTCAAGTCAAGCTAAGTTCCTGTCAAGATCAAACAATCTCAGCCATGCTGTTTAATAAATAGATATGTTGCCTTTGAGTTCATGATATGCCTCCTAAGGGAACCAAGCTTACAGGACCTTTAAAGTTTATATTGTTTACAGTCAGCATACCTTATGACCTACATAAATCCCATAATTTCATTTCTTACTTTCATTCTTTAAATTTGTAACTAGTCTTCACTGCTCTCCTAAGTTTTCCTGTTACCACCCATTTAACTCTACGAGTTATAGCATAAGCACAAGAGTAAGACACTTCAAGTCATTTTGAGAGATTTCAGATAATACCAACAGCCAACATGCTGATGCAGGCACAGTTCTGACGTTATGATCAGTTCAGCTGTGCTGGTGCTGAAAAGGACACAAACATACAAAAAAACCCAGCCTAGTATTCCAAATCTTAAGAACCTCTGCTGAACTTGTAGTCTTTTCTATATCCAAGTAGCATGCCTCCAGTTATTCCCAAATCAGAAGATTTCAATCAATAATATCTTAGGGAATAACTTAGTATAAATATAATCATAGCAGCATAAGGACTCTGTAAAAGATATTACTATATCTGCATAAAGGGTCTTTGAACTGTATGATTAATCTTTTGTAAGAAAGGAGTAAGCATATCTTGTACAGTTACATGCACACAACTACGTACACGTCTACAACTTCTGCCAGTTCAACTTGGGCTTACTGTGCTTAGTGGCATCATACCCCTAACCAGCACTGACACTGGTATAATCTTCCAAGTCTGGCCCAGGACAAAGACACTTGTGACAGTGTTATTGTATTGATACTGGTACATTAATATTTACTACAAACCAAATGGCAGAAACCTACAGACACTGAGAATTCTTCTGAGCATTAAGAGCATCTAAGTGCATTAGAAATCCAGACAGCCTTGTAGGGCTCCAAATCCTCTGCAGTCCTATGATGCAAACAGTAAAACCCAAAAAGCTGCACATTCACTGAAATTAAATAAATCAGCCTAGCAATATCAACAGCTGTCAGGCCAGACCTGAGAACAAATATATGCAAGGAAAGAAACCAACCTCAGACACAGACAACAAAAAGCCATTACAATTTTCACTCCAACATCCAATGGATCTTGGGGTGGGGGCAAGGCGGGGAGCACTGTAACTTGCTGGAAACATTTCTACCTGATAATGGATTTCTCTGTTTTCTCTTCTTTATCAGCCTGGACCTGCTCTTCTACAACCCTGCTGGTATCATGTCGGGTCTTCAGCCTCACATCCCTCCGTGGTGGCTTGATCTGAAGATTGGAAGGACCACGCCAAACATGAGGCGGTTTTGGCGGCTTCTGAGAAAATAAAGAAAAAAAAAGATGTGCTTGGTATGTTGCAGAGATGGTAAAATTTCAAACCATAAATCAACAACATTCCAGCGTTAAACATAACTTCAGATAAATCTTATTTTGATATCGTATCAGCATGCAAGTTCTGCCCTGAATGGAAAGTATGCTAAAGACCTTGGTTTTTTGTTTGTTTTAAACTTTTGGTAAAACTAGCCAGTTCTTAAGTTTAAACTGATAACTTACTTTTAAACTACCTCCACTGCTACCACATACTAATTTAAGAGAAGGCACTGCCAAAGGATTGTAAAGATATTTGATTCCATTTTACTAGGCACAGTAAACTTTTATTAGAATTAGCAAAAAGCATGCAAAAAAAAACCCAAAAAAGCTTACACAATGTCAGTGTTAGATAATACCAAGATTTACAATACAGTAATACATGTACATTTGTGCATGATGAGGGAAATATTTAATACAAAATTTTGTATTCATTAACTGGAAATCCCCAAATTCATGAGGTAAATACATGAAGAGCAACACAGTAACCTGTATTCCTCTACTCCACTAATCCACACAGTCAGCTCATGTTTCTTTCCCCTGGCATCCCCCACAAATATAACCCTTCAAAACCTACTAACATCTGTTCTGTTTGCTGATATTTTTCAATCTACCAGAAAAGCTATTGCAGTTCAGTGTGACACTGACTGTATCCTACGTCTCATATTCAACCACCACTGTATTTAGGCTCCTCACAACAGCAAGACTAATGTCCAGAGCACTCCAAGTCCAAACAAATTAATCACATCAGGAAAGTGAAGCCTCAAGTAAGAGGTCACTGTGACCTAAAGTCCTGGCAGTCCTAGGTATATCAGTGATTAAGAAATAGTATACTGACCACTTAAATAAAAAAGGTAAAGCCAAGAAATACTATACCAAAGCCCTTCCTGAGAGGAGAGGAGTCCACCCAAAGCAGACTTTTATTGCAAGTTATAATGCCTTTCTCCTCAACAACTGTTGAGCCAAGCACTATCTGCAGCTTTCACAAGCTCTTTGGTAGCTTTATAAAACTCATTTCTTCTCATAGTACCTGTGGTGAAAGCTCTGCGTCGGCATCTGCTTTCTGGGGTGCTGGTAGAACAGCTGGATTTGCCAGCTTTAATCCAGGAATTTCTGGTTGTGTTCTCTGATCATCCAAGGATTTGTTTGTTAGACCTGGACATACAAAACTGCTCAGCACAAGGAATCAACAGTTTAGGCTCCAGCTAGAAATTTTTAACAGTTTGCTGCATTCACATACTAGCTGCACCTCCAAAAAGTGTTTCCATTCTCAAAACACTGATAAACACACACTAATTGTTAGATACAAAGTGTCTTTTGGTATTAACACTGTCCCTAACATAGAAGGAGGCTGCTAAAAGGCATGTGATTTTTTTTTAATTGCTATTATTTTAGCTTGTCAATACAGACAGTAAGATAATATCAAAGGTAAATGTGCCTTCGTATTGTAAAAAAGCTTGGAATTTCTAATCTGATGGACAATCAAAACCAAGAGAGGATTATTTTATTCTACTGTTTAGGTTTGGGTTACTAATATCTACATACAAACATCATAAAAACCACTCACAGCCTCCAAATCTTAATCAACTAAAATAAAATGTTGCTCTAGTCAAGACAAACAAGGAAACGTCATATGAAAAATATTTCTGATGAAGCAGAAACAAGTCATTGAAACTTGTCACATAAAATCATCTCACAACTGTGCTTTAATGGATACACTCAGTACTGTCAATAAAAATTAAAACTAGTTATAAGAACTACAACAATCTCCTAAATATAACACCACATTCCGATAATTCTGAGCTATACAGAACACATACTTTTCCACGGTTCCCCCATGCTTGTGTATGAAATGACTCCACAGACTGCCAAGAAGGCAAACAGGAAGAGAATTACACTCCGCTGTAGTCGAGACAGCTGCTTCCATTTCTTTAGGAGAGAAAATAAGTAAGAGGAATAATATTTAGCATGACATTAAGAGCCTAGTCAGTCAAAAATAAACTCTTATTGGTTCATTCAGAGCAAGAAACGCAAACTGAGTAGGTTTAATTTTACCCTCTGTTTCCAATTGCAGACATCCATTGCTTATTTTCTTTGATGATAGAGAAAATAGAAATATAACATGCTAGCATATGACACAGCAGGCTCTGAGAAATATCAGAGGCACTTGCTGCAAGAACCTCAGAGACTGTCAAGTGCCAAGATTCCCAGAGAGCATCGCATACAGTGTGCTTTCATCACAACCTTTGCTGGCTGACCTGTGCATCTGCCCAGATGTCAACTGGGAAATAAGCCAAAAGCCTCTTTCCTCCCTTCTGGCTGGGGAGGTACTGCAGAACAAACATGCAAAGTAAGAAACAGAAGAAAGTGGTAGAAAAACTAAAAATGTTACTGCAGCAAAGAAGAAAGGCTCAAAATAAGCTAAGCACCAGCCACTGAACAAGAAAAGCCAGGCATCTCACCTCTGACAAACATATGTGGAACTGTCACATAGAACAGGTCCTGCCACCACAAATAAAGTCACCAACTTGCAGCAACATGACAATGAAGCAAACCAACAGAACAAGGAACAAGACAAAACCACAATGTTTTCAGGTTTAGTCCTGGGCAAAAATGTCTTTTTAAAACTGAAGTATATACAACAAAATCACTAAAAGCTAGACAGCAAATGCTACATTAGCCTGAGAGAGAAGTTTTCTCCATTTAGAGAGAGAGCAGTTGGAGTTAAACATTAACTGCTAAACCACCATTTTGTTAGTTTTCTAACAGTCCTATCAAAATTCACCAGAGCAACATTTTGCTTCTCATTACTGGTTTGTGCATACAGAGAGGGCACTTCATTGCTAATGCTACACTTGGGAACAACCTACAGTTACCTACAAACCACTCTACACCACACAGCACTTCCCATAGTCCTCATCCTCTTAATAACAACCAGAGGCTGCAAATGTTTCAGTAAAGAACTATCAACGTGCTCACATTGCCAAGCCTCAAAGCAGACATTTCCTGTTTGCCTCCCACACTGCTGACAGTACAGTAATCCTCTACACCCTTCCCTACACACACACACCACAAGTTGCTGATCCCACTCCTTCACCTTCGGCTCTACCTGCACAGCCAACTGTATCATCATCTCCCAGTCGCAGAAGGATGCTTGAAACCCAGCAGCCCTGTGTTTCCTCAGGGTAGGATGGGAAAAGGGGCATTGACTGTGGTGTCTTGGGATGGGTAGGAAGGAGGCACAAGAATACATGTCGACATTCACCACCATCTTACTTTTTCTTGCTGACAAAGAATAAGAATAAAAGGAAGGGTGAAACATCTTGTGCCCTATCCCCACATTTCCCTAGCTGTTAGTAACAGAGAAGCTGCCATACTGTGTCCCTAAACAAGTTCTTCCTACGCTTCACCTGACCACCTGTAAAGCCTCTCTAGGTGACTATACCTCATCTCCTATCTGCAGGAAGGGTTATCGTTCCTTTGGCTCACACTTTCCCACGCTGCCTCTCCAGCCCGACTCCCACCCTCAGTATAGCTGCCTGCCCACTCCCTACCCACAAGCAGACAAGAAGGTCACTTCCACAGAGCTCTGCTGGAGACCCCTCTTCTCACATTCAGCCTTCCCACAGAAAGCAAAACTGTTCCCTTTACTCTCCTAGGGCAGAGGATAGGAGTCCCCCTTCAAACCCTAAAATAGGGGGCAAAGGCACCAAGATCAAATCCTACCCCCTCCCCTCCACTCCTGCCTAGAGAGCACAGTGTTGCCCCCCAGATGGCCACTAGCAGAGGGCAGGATTCCCCTCAAATGCACACCATATACCCCCGCCCCAGCTTTGTTCACAAAAGATAAGATATGACTTAGAGCACTCTCGACCAGCCTGCACTCCACAAATCCCTACCAGATGGAGCTGCCACCCGAACACTTCTGAGAGCAGACCCCCAGCCCGGGGCCACCCCTCCCCAAAGCCCAGGGCATCCCCATCGTCAAGTGCCCGCAGCTTCGGCCCCCTCCCCAGCTCGGAATGGGGGGGTCCCAAGCCAGATCCCCAGGACAGGACACCCAACACACAATCCAACTGCACCCAAGCCCAGGGACACCCCTCATCGTCCACTCCCTACAGCCCAGTCCTCCCCAGCCCAACAGCCCTCCCTCATTCCCAGGTGCCCCCTGCATCCAGCTCGGGGGTACCCGCCACCACCTTACAGCTCCCCACCCGCTCCAGGCCGGGTCCTCCCCTCACGGCCCGGAGCACCCCGCGGCCCCGGGTCCCCTCACGGCCTGCAGCCCGCCCTCACCCGCCAGCAGGAGCGTCGCCTCCAGGCCTTGCTGTTATTGTAGCCGCCGGCCCCCACCACCTCCTCCGGGCTGAGGGTGACGGAGATGAAGTCCCGTCGCGGCGGCGGCGGCGAGGCAGCAGCAGCTGAGTACATGGCGGCGCCTCAGGGGCCGCAGCCCGCCCGCCCTCCACCCCGCGCGCCGGCCGCCATGATCCCGCTCCTCCCACCACAGAGCGGGACGCAGCAGCCGCTTCCGGGTGCCGCTCTAGCCCGAGAGCACTTCCGGGACTCTATGGTGCCCGTAGCAACAGCCACGCCACGCCCTAGCAACGGGGACGCTAGGGCCGGCGAGGCTGTGGGGGCTCGCCCCCCTCACCGCGGGCAGGGAGGCGGCAGCCGCGGCTCTCCCCGCCTCACGCTGCGCTGGTGCCGCGGGGGCCCTGCGCTGCCCACCCGCAACACCCGCTGAGGCTGCCACGGGGGGACGCACTCCCGGCGTGGGCTTGTTCCGAGTCCGAGCAAGGCTGCCAGTCACCCTGGCCCGAAGGGGGTGGTGTTGGCTGGGGCTGAATTTCTTTCCCTTTTCCACTTGCTGGCCCTCGCTTTAGCTACTTTCACCTTGCCAGTTCCCCTGCCTGGCAAGGACTTCAGCTGCCCGGGCAGGAAATGAGATGTAAGGAGAGGCTGGGTGGGGGTCCTCGCTTTTCCTGTGTTGTGAGAGTATAATATAGAGACCAGTCACAGAAATATTGGGGTGAAAGAAACATAGAGGGAGGTGTGAATGTGGGATGTCATCAGGTAAAACAACTCAACGACAATTAAGAGAAGGGCCTGTGCGCTCCCCTCAGTCAAGCTCAGGAAGGTGCAGCTCCCATCTAGCTTGGAGAACCATGCTCTGGTAAGGCCACAGCACCAGCCACACAGCAGAAGACACTGCACCGCGACAAGAGGAGGATGCACCACAGACACCATTGCTCCTCCTGCCAGCCTGCCAGGAAGGCAAGCACAGCAAAGGAAAACCTCAAAAAACTGTTGACTCCCAGAGGACAGAGAAGAGCTGTCTGATGTCATTATCACCTGCCAGTGAGAACCTGAGACACGTGTGACAGCCGGCATCCCTTGTCCTCTGCATCACACACACACGGTCCTGGGCAGACAACACGGGAACACAGGCCTGAGAGTAAGACAACTGAAATCTGAGAGAGGATGTGTGTGAGTGGGTGAAAAGCAACTTCAGCGGTTGTGTAAATAAACCCTTCCATAAGATCTGGCACCAAATTTTGGTACTCAGCAGGATCCACTTGTCCCACACAATTCCTTCCCTCACTTGCTTCTCCACAGACCCCCAGCCCTTCGTCGCTCTCTGTGCAAATGGTTCTCTGCATCTTCATTTGGGAAGAGGAGGGACATTATCAGTGAGTGTAGAGGAACAGGGAAGAGCGCTGTTTAGTGATGTACACACTTAGAGCCACAACTTGGTGGTTTTGTAATAACCATTACTTCTAGATCAGGTATGTAGTCCAACAGGAAAAAGAAAGCATTGAAGCAGCTGCTTTAAGACTACTGCTTTAAGTACTGGCACTGAATTCACCTCCAGCTGTGCCTAACTATGCAGTTAATGTGCATCATTTCAGCCTTTACATTTGGAATCCACCTCACACTAGATTTCCAGATAAAACTGAAAATTTGGTGTCTTTTTGAGCATTTCATGATTAAAAAAAACTAAGCAAGCAAACAATTCTGGTAGATATGAACATTCCGCATAAAAAAGCAGAGGAACAATTTAACAGAAGCCTGAAGCATGCATTCATTTTTAGTACTTATTACCGATTCATGTAGCTTAAAAACACATTAAAAAAAACCAGCAGCCTTCACACAGGTGCCAAGAGAAAAACATGGGGTGAAATAGGTAAGGAAGGAAGAATATCTACTTCTGACCTTTGCTGGGTTCAGCACTAAACCCCCAAAAGAGGACAATCTGTCGTTTGTGAAAAATTACTAACCTCCCCTACTGATTGTTCTATAAATAGAGCCCTGTTTAAAAAGGGCCTGTCAACGGGAAACCAAGCAAAAGTTGCATTACAGTGAGTGCTCATTACACAACAGCTGCAAAAACCTGACTCACATCCAGATCATTCAAATCTACTTTAAATAAAGGAAAAACACACACCATCCACAATTAAACTCCCTCCCCTCAGTAAACTGAGTTGAAAAGCTTGAAGGAAAAAAAAATTAACAGGATAGCAGGGAAGAACAGAGTCTTCTGTTTTCTGATGAAAAAATACATCCCACAGTGTCAACCGCTTCAGGAATTACCCTCTGCAGAGTCCCACATGCCCCTGTACCTCTGAAGCATGGGCACTGCAGCCTCCAGCCATGCCATCTGTGACACTGTTGGCTCAGTGTCCTGCAGCTGTGGTGACAACACCCATGACGTGTAGGGACAAAGGCAAGTGTATTTTCCTCATGGACAAGAAACACAAACGGACACATAGAAATCACAGTAACATCTTTATTATAAAAATGCTTAGGTGTCCAAAAGTTTCTGGAGTACTATGGGACCTCCCTTTGTTTCAGGTACACTTTTTTCATTTCATAATGCATACTAGAATTACTTTGTTACATACAGGACAGATTTAATTTTTTTTTTTTAAAGTTCTCTCAAAATTCTTCCTGTGTTCCAGTTTAAAATGTGATAAGTCATAAAAAAAGACCCAACAGACAAGGCATTCAACATTCTAATTCAGCTTCTTGAAAACAACCTTTAAAAACCCTGTCAGCAGCTCAGTGTACACAATTAAAGCACATGGGAACTGAAGTTTCAAAAGAGAACGAACTAAAGAAAGAGCAAAAGAAATATCCTTTCTTTATATAGCAGGTTGCAATTTAAAACGAGTATGTGCCTGAATCAACAAGCAATACTCACAAAGATACAACACAATTTGTTCCCAGATATAAAACCTGACTGACAGGAATACACTGCAAAAAAAAAACAACCACACACATGAATAGTGTAAAGGACAAATGCTTCATTTATACTAAAAATGGGAATTACTGGCTGCATATGCAAACTGAGGTAATCAGACCTGTCATTAGCTGGTTTGCACATGCAAAAGGCTCATTACTTACATGCATGCAGATACACTTCATACCTGAAAACTCCGCCATTGACATTTAGATGCTTTCTTTGGAAAACACGAGCCTACTTACAAACTGTATTTACTCTCAAAGCCATTTTTATACTTCCCCAACATTCTGAATACAGCTTCAAATCAGGAATTACAGAAAGCCACTTAAGTTATTTAAAAGATTTATGCTTAATAAAATAGCATCAGCAGTAGAAGCAAATGCATGAAATAACATTCCAGATGAGGCATCTCCCTCACCACCTTCCTTAACACCTGATTTGGGGAAAATGTATAGAGTGCTCTTCAAGCAAAGGCCACCCAGCAGTGCACCTGAAGCATCCTCACAAAGGGTGAAACAACTTTGGTGTGTTCAGCACAGGTTCTGCAGCAGGTAGGTGCCTGCCTGGTACGAGCTTGCCGGGGCGGTGTCCAAAGGCTGAACAGAAACAATCATTAATGGATCACAGCCACCCTGGGTTCCCTCAGCCAGGGCTGAGTTCACATGCTGCATATGTTTTGGCAATTAGCATCCTTAATTAGCTGACACTTTACATTATGTTTAGTAATATATTTAAAAGGAAGGCATCTAAACAATTATTTCATAAGTGAAAGAGTGCTGAAAAGCTACCTGGCCGGAAACTGTAGAAGCAGAGGCTGGGGTTGTACTGTGTACACTGGTTATGCTGGGATTAAGTCTTTTTTTTAGTTTTGGTTAAGCATTAAATTCTACCATCAGGATTTGTTCCTCTTATTACTTTCAGGTACTTTAAAGGAGTCCCCTTTGAGGGATATGGTATACATTAAACAGAAAAATGAAAAGTAAAATAAATGTCTGTTATAGACAAGAAGAGCAGAGTGTTGTTGTGAAAAAATTTCTCAACTTCTTTTTAATTAAAAAAACCCAGGTCACTACAGCTGTAAAAAGCAATCAGTCTAAGCTGCATATTTACTTATGTTTTCTTGGAACGGCACCAGCGAGCCTAGATATGCAAACTAGTCTGTTCTGCTTTGGAGTCCAAACCTCAAGCAATGCTTATGCACAGCGGCATCCCTACCTACAGCAGACTCCTCTGTATGATCTGGTTAGAGGATGCAATTGCTGAATTGGATCTTCTAACCAGCACAAGATTAGGGAAAAGATGATCAAACTGATTCTTAAGCTGTTCACACAATTTAAAAACAAAACCAAAAAAACCCCAACCAACCCCACCAGCATAAACAAGATACCTAACAAGGCACTGAAGAGATTTAATCTTCTTGAATGCAAATCTGATTTTTTAGGCCCTGACTGGCTCTTCTACATATTAGTATGCACAGCAAATAAGAAATAGAAGATCTGTTTGGTACCTAGAAGGTATTAATCTTCATTCACATCCAAGTCTACAAAACAGACTGAGGTAAAAGGCATAGCCTTCATAGTTACCAAACAGAACTGGTGAGCATACACATGTGTGTAAACACAACTGCTACAAGGATTTGGCATTGATCTGATACTGCAAAGCAATTTTTTTATAACACACTTCATAGCTGACATTTTAGTAATGTCAGTTCTTATAATGGATCTGACAGACAGATATGATTTGAGGTGGAAAGGCCTCCCTTCTCTTCAAGAATTTCCTAACATTTCTGCTTTGTTTTCATCGAGCACAAAGGGAGAAGGGAAGTCTTTGTTCTTCATGTACGCCTCCAGGCCCTGAGAACATGTGAAAATAGCACTGTTAGGTTGTAAATGCATCAGACTGGTTATCCGCACTATTTTTAAGTCTACGTAATGTCCTCAATGAACCACTGACTACCCAAAGTTAAAAGGTCATGGGAAGGACAGACAACAGCAATAGTTTCTCCAGTGACAGAGATGAAAAGCATTTCAGCCCCAAGCCTGGGGTTCATGAAGGAGAGGCACTGATGAACTGTAAAACAATGGATCTCAGAAACAAGCTTCCTGGGGAGGGGCAGGCATGGGAAGATGTATCCTTAACTCACATTAGAATAACCCTAGCAAAGAAAAGTCAACTTAAATTGCCTTGTTTTCATTTTGTTCTTATAACGCATCGATTGCAATAAGTTCACTATCTGCACATGGAAACCTAGCAAAGATGTCAAGTCTTATGAATGCCCTTCCCTACAGGGCCCACATATCCTCCTGCAATCCACTATTTCTCACCCTGTATGTCCAACACAGGGAAGCTCTTCTTCTCACTACTAAATGGAAGCAGCTTTCCCAGGACCAATTATTTTCAGATGGACAAACTGAAGAAAACTAAGATGTGGTTTCTCTAAAGCCAATGCACATATCACACTTCTCATTCAGTATTCACTCACTGTGGGAGATGGGCACAAATTAGCACACAGCTGAATAGAGTGACCCCATGGATTCTGTAATTTGAATATTCTGCGCTTTTCATTCAGAAGTTCTCAAAGTACTTATGAGTCATAATGAAACTGTGCAGCCTCACTGCAAATGTCATTTTACAGATGGCTAAAACTGAGAGTGAACAAACTGCTGAAGAATAAACCATAGCAGAACCACGAATGTAACACAGAGCCCAAGTCCTAGTTCTGTTGATCTTACCATTTCTCAGCAAGCCTAGGCTAAAGACATCCCCTGTGTTTGGAAGAAAATCAGATGCATACCTGCACTCTTAAAAATACCTGCATTGATAGTTACTCTCACCTCTCCAAAGTAAGACACTAATGGAGAAATCTCACACAGAGCTGGAGGATCTTCAGTTCCTGAGAGACTAGAGAAGAGAACACAGGATTAACTTCCTGCTATGCTTAAAAAACAGTGCATCTTCTTCAAAAGATCAAGAACAGGATATCCAGAAGGATAAGACATTTGTTACATTCACATGCACCAGATGTTATTAGAACACAAAGTGGGAAAATAAAAGGGAATTAGCAGGTCCTAAATATTTCTCATCAAAACAAGAACATCACTTTTACAGAGATGCTTTTCAAGTAAAATGAACAGCTTGTGGGTTTATTAAACTACGAGTTGATGAAGTAATAGCCCCATGGAGGAAAAGCAGCTTCCCATTCAGCATGATGCAAGAGTATCTGAATTGGTAATTGCTATAACAGCTGATCCTTAATCCCACCTGAGAATCTTGCTGGGCTTTAAGCACTGGGGCTGTATTCAGAAAAGCTGCCGAGTACTACAAATTACAATTCCTTGGGCTGGCTAAATCCAGAATGATGGAAAAGGTTGCCCCTGCCTAATGAGTTGCTATAGGAGGAGTCAACTCATGACCCCCAGGGCAGGAATCTCAGAGCACTGTGCACTCACAATCACCAATGGAGCAGGAGCTATAATAGACATTACTCTGCATGTTCAGAAAACAACAGCTGAACAAAAATCATGCCAAGTCACTCTGTGATCAAACTAATGCCCAGTTTTGTAGAGCACAGTACATGTGGAGCACAGTACATGCCACTAGCCAGCTGGCATGGCTGGGCAGCCACAGGCAGAGAAGCTGTGGAAAAGGTCACAGAGGTTCATACCTGAGTTTCTCTGGTATCCTGCAACCATTTTCATCCAGAAATCTGGCCCCAGCCTTGAGAGCCCAGCGGTAATGCTGGGCCAGGAGGGCTTGCCGAGCAGTGGTAGGAGTGTCTTTGTCAGCTGTGTCTGCATTTTTTAGTGGAGAGAACTCCTCTTCTCTCAAAACTTCAAACGCCACAAAATTCCTACCAGCAAAGAGGAGAAAACAATGATAATGAAAAACAAAGCTAGCCATCAGCCCTGTTGATGCAACAACAGCTTTTATGGGTAAAGGCTCATATATATTTTAGGGAACAGCGATGTATGCAGCCTGAGGCAGTCAAGCTAAGGAAAGCCCACCTCCCATCTGAAGAGCAAAGAAGTACCGGGGCTATATAATGGAAAAATACAAGAAGCCCAATCTCTTTGGGAACATAACAGCAGCCTCACAACCCTCCACAGCTGTGCACAGGTGAGGAAAAGCAACCGTTCTGCAGAGATCCCACAGAAACCTCTCCAGGCAGTGGGAGGCTTGTGGACAAAAAAATCTCAGCTAAGAGCATGGCAGGATGGAGAGCTCAAACACAGCGCCAACCTGTGTGCCTCAATTCAGAGCACTGCACCCCTGGCTCCAAGAAATGGCCACTCCACCTGGGAGTCCGTAGGCAAAGATCAGCTGAGGACACCAGTTCCCAGGGATAAACAAGCAATATGGGAGGATTCACAGCTGAATGTTAAGTACAGCTGTTTACCAGAAATGGGAATGCAAATTAAAAAATCCCACAGCAGCATCTGTGTGGTTCTGCATTTCACAGGTGAAGAGCAGCTGCCAAGCTGTTTTTGCAGTACTACTAAAAAAGCACAAGGAATCACTGCTTGCAAATGAGTCCTTTCAAAGCTCAGAAGTCAGCACTGTTTCCATCACACTGGTTTTGCCTTTAGTATGATATTTCTTTACTGAATGCATGTCAGGAAATGGAGAACGGTTCAAACCTTGAGCTCTCTATCCCAAAGTAAATCCACTAAAAAGAAAAGTACTATCTCCAAAGTCAATTCAGTTTGCCTGAGGTCTCTTTTTGCCATTTATTTAAGGCTAAACCAGAATCTTTACTGCTGAATTCAAGACCTCAGAAAATAGATTTTATAAGAACACTTATGCTAAATTCCTAAATTATTAAAATCCCACATTCCCTAAACACAAAGTACTCTTGACTGGACTAACACTATGGCACAGCGCTCTCCGCTATGTTTTAGAGCTTGGCAAGTCAACACTGACAGCTCCCACAGCAACAGTAACCTGGCCCCATGGTGCTTAAGCAACCCATTGCAACCTGCACAAAGGATGTGAGCGAAGCCCTGGCTAACACGCACCAAAAATGTAACCAGAGCTGCAGTTGCCATGGAAGCCACAATTCTGAAAGACCCTGTTTTTGCAAGTCTGAATACTCCAACATGGGCTTGTATTAAATGTTGGCTTTGTGCTCGACTTCCTTTTTTTCTTTCTTTCACAGGGCTGGCAGTGGCCAGGCCAGCCAACATATCTTCAGCAGGATGAACAGCTCTGGGAGCACAGTCAGAGCAAGTGTGGCTGCTGCCGAGCACCCTGTGACCACACCTCTTGGAGCCTGCAGCGTTACTGTTGTGTTAGAGCTTGGTGAAGATCCAACAGCCTTTCTAACAAGCCACCCATAAACCACGTGCTCCCTGGCAATGCCTGTTACAACCTACAGTCATTCAAACAAACATTGAGAAGGGGAGGAAAAAAATTAAATCATGTCTGCCACTAACTTAGAGAACTGGAACACATCAAACACAAACTTCTCCAGCTTTATCCCGTTCGGTTTTAGAGGTTTTACCAGATTTCCCTCCTCGTCAATGTAGGGCACCTTCTTTATGGCTACATGATGCCTCAGCTGCGGCTCATATTTCCTGCAAAAGGAGAAGAAACAAGTTCACTTATTTCATATGCACTTACTAAAAAGTAGTACACTTCTGGGAAGCAGATAGCTTATTACTGCTCTGGGTCATGGTCTGGTCTCTCTCAACTGTTGTGGGTGTTGCTCTCTCCAAATTGATCCAAGTCACATCCAGGAAACACTTCACTAAGCAGAGCAGCCCAGCCAACAGCACTCCCTGTACCAGTAGGACATGACAATGTAAACCAAGAGGAAGAGGGAGGACCTAGTGTTGAACTGAAATTGCAGGCAGAGATAAAAAAAGGTAACAGAAATTGTTATATGACCAGGATGACAATGGAGCAGAGCAGATCCCTCACACAAGGAAGGATCAAGCTCTTCAGGAAGGTCGTACAGCTGCTCACTGAATGTCCAGCATCACATCCCATCTCCCAACACCAAGGAGCAGGGTCTTCCCCCACCTTCACCCTCTCCCCCAACCTCTGTTGTCCGAAGGGATGGCATGGGTGACATTCCCACTGAAAGTCCTCAGTGTGGGGCTGCATCACCAACCACATCACTGACCACACTGCAGCCCACGTGGCTGCTCCCCCTTGCAGGCCCAGGAAGATCATGCACTGCTATATCTTCATCGATTTAGCTACAGCAAAGCATACAGCCTCTTCACCGGGTAAGGCCCAAAGAGCACACTGGGGCTGTCAGAAAGGGGACACAGCTGTTTTGAACTGTTTGGAGGAGAGAGGAAGTGAAGAGCAGAGCAGGAGGTACCCATAACTGAAATTACAGAGTGGGAAACAGGAACACCCACTCTTGGAGGCATTTCTGGGCTGCACAGCTGCCCAGCAGGTCTGCTGGAACTTACTGGGCCACCATCTCCAGGAACTCAACTGTGAAGAAATGGTTGCAGATATTGCCAGTGCTGTACATCAGTCCCCCATCAGGGCTCTGCTGCTGCGCAGTCTCCAGGCTGATCTCACTGTACTCCACCACCTGGTAGACCCCATCCACACAGCACACCACCCCAACAGGCTCTGTGGGGTAGGCCTTCTCCACCACCTGCAGCCACAGGACAGAGTGCTATGATAAAAAGGAAGAAAATCCCAGCACTATCCCAACTCCCACATACAAACGATCCTACAGGACTGTTGCGTGCTGATCTTCCAGCACCTCAGGAGCACGGGCCGGGCGCTGCTGGGTAGAGGCACATTTTGCCCAAAAAACAGGCAAAAAACCCAGTACTTGACCGCTTAATTGTGCAGTTGCTCATAAGACAAACCAGTTAAAAGAAATCGGCATACTGCGGGGCACTTTTCCTATCAAGGACTGGGACCTGGCATTAAATGAATAACATTTGCAGCTTTAGCCTTCAGCTCCCTGTTCACATGAACAGTGTTAATGATTAAAGTAATATAAATCTCTCCTCAGGCACCTGCTGGTTTAGGGTGACAAAACCAGGCTGGTTTGGCTTTCCCCATCTTCCCCAGTGAGGAAAAAAAAATGCCTCCATTAGACTTAAAGGTGCATTTATAAAACACAACCCAGTCCAACATGGCTTCTAGATAGCCCAAGTGCCTTTGTAGAAAAGGCAGGGCATAAAGGGGAAGCAATTCCAGCTTGTGGTTTCCTGTGTAGTTACAGCCCCTGCTCTAATTGAAGTTTATTTTCCACAGTACTCTGGGATGAGTGGAGGAGGACACCCACAGGTAGGGATTCTGAATGCAATGCAGGCACCAAGCAGCTCCTCTAAATCTGCTTGCAGCGAGCCGCTGTTGGAGAGAGGTCTGAACACCCTGGTTCATCTAAGCTCACCCTAGCCAGTAGCTTCCGAGCATAATCAGACCTTAACTCCCTGTGGAGAAATGGCCCAGTGTTACTGCCACCTCACCTTTGCACCGCAATCTGCCCCTTTGGAAACACAGAAGCCTATGAAGACTGGATCTGCCATTTTCACGAGGATATTGTCCACACAGTATACATGGACATACTGGATTCCACGCTGCTTCATGTCATCCAAGACCTTGTTATCCACCAAAGCTCGATATAAGCCACCATTGCCATCTATAACGCAAGAGAAAAGACAAAGCCATGGTTAATTAGTGGGGTTTTTGCAGCTAACAGAGCAAAAGCTGAAAGTCCTGAACAAACTTTCTTTAACAGCAGAGCAGGGAATGCTTTCTAGCCAAGAGTCAGTGCTACCAGATTTTATTTCCAGACCTGCCACACAGTTCAGGCAAGCCTGTTCGCCTCCACAGCCCACCTCCCTCACCTGCAGAGTGGGACCACAGGGACCAGCCTCACAGAGAAGCGTTACAAGACTTTATGAAGCCTTGTAAGATCCTCAAAAGGAAAACACTAAAGGACAAAACATTATGCAGAGGGTGGGAAAAGCCTGTTACATTTCTTCTCTTCCAGTGCAGAGCAAAAACATTCAAAACTCAGCTTAGAGAAAAAGACTAAAATAAATCTTATTCTCAGTTTATCCTCTCCCCACAACTTCCCAAAGCCTTTTTAAAGGCTTGAACTGCAGCTGCACAAAAGACACCTGCACGTTTGTTCATCACAGATCACCCTTTCATGGTTCCTGCTTTGACACCCCTGTCAGCTCAGGAAAACCACTCTGCAGCCGCAAAACCGCATCACTGCAATATGGCCCTGACCAGGCTGCCTTCACAGAGTCTCTTACCATGTCCAGGTTAAGAGGAGAACTTTACTAGGTAAGACATTGCAATCATTTTGGAAAGAGTTAATCTTCTTGCTGCTTTTTCACCCATTTCCAGCTATCAGCCTCGAATGGGAGCCCAGCTCCTGACAGCTTCACCCCTGGGAGGCAGGACCCCAAGGACCTCACACGCAGCCTTGCCAACACATGTTGTTCCTGACCTGAAGCTGTACCACTCCTAATCCTGCCAATCCTTCCAGGCTTAGACAAAACCCATGTGCTGTGGGCAAATCTCCAGCAAGAACTAAACAGAGATTGCTCCACTCTTGATTACCACACTGAAACATTTAACTGAACCCTCCCATACTAATCAGAAGCATTAACACTCACCTCCAAAGACTGCTCCGTGTGCCAAGGCTGGCTGATGGCTAGTAGCAATCAATTATCAACACATATTATGTTACTGTGCCATGTAAGAGTGAACAGTGGGGTACCTGGAGCCATAGCAATTTTCCCCTTCTCCTCCAAGATGGCCTTCCCATCAAAGGTGACAGCAGGCAGCATTCTCTGTTCAAACATGACCACATTGGATCTGTCCAGGTTGAAGTAGTCGTGTTCTACAAAGAACTCCTCTGTCGGCCCCAGCGTGAACTCACTTGTCATGATGTACCTGTGTAGGAATGGGTGCTGAGCAATGAGCAAGAAAAGCACAAGCGAAAGACAAAACTACAAATGGAACACAGAAGTGAGGAAACCCAAGAGTGTTAAGTGAGAGACACTACAGTATCCTGCAGTATGCAACTGAGCAGGAGAGCTCTCCTCCAGAACTCATCCCACAGGAAGGCTGCACAGGGTCTTGTGCATGATACTCCCCACAGGCTTAGCTCCAGCCAGGACAGAAAAGCCTTTCCCTAAATGTGAACAACATCTGGATATTCAGATGAGCTGGAAAACAAGGCAAAGGACAGTACAACAGCCTCATTCACCCTAGATTCAAACTGACATTAAGTGTTTAAAGAAGCACTGACCAGCACAAGGTGCTGAGAATGAGCTGCGAATACCCCGCAGCTCAGTCTGCCAGCACCTCTTCTGTGCCAAGGCGAACAGCAGCATTTTCAAATGTTGGCTGCATGATTTGTTCTTCTTTTAAGTTTGTCTGTTTCCCTCCTCTCCTTCCAGATCCACAATGCTGCTGTCCCTCCCTTCACTATATTTCTTCCTTCAACAATAGCTAAAAGCCATCTTCATCAGCTACCTGTCAAGCACTTCTCCAACAGCTATTGCCATACAGGGCATGTATATACAGGGTCCTCTGCCAGCATGCCAGGGGAATCAATCCCTTGCACAAGAGAGACTGGACCTCACACACACCCCAACTTACATCTTTGCAGCACAGCATAGCCTGGCCCCTGGTGTACTGCAGCAGCCAACTGCATCCTCAACCCAGGGAGAGGAACTGTAAACATTATCAGCAGATGCTGCATCCTGCAAATAATCCATCCTGGCTTCCAGCAACACCAGGGATGGGGCATTTGCAATTCAGGTCAGGCATGCATGGCTTCAGAAAGAAACACGATACAGACTCGAATCACCTTTGATCTCCAATCTGTAAAATGATGTGCTTGTTTTCTGAAGACCTCGAACACCTGCCCCTTCACTCTTCCCAAACCCTGGCTTAGACCAGACAGTAGTTTCGTAAAGGTATCTCTTCCTAGTCTAATGAAGAACACTCAGCAGAAAACATTCCCAGAAGCATGCTGCAGCACCTTCCCCTCTCTCACCCACCACATCCCATAGGGAATCCGTATTTTTCTCCTTGCACAGAGCTAGCCTCTTTTGAAGCCTTTTGAAAGCTAGGAGCAGCCAGGAGAGAGAGCAGCCAGCTGTAAACAACTACAGCAGGAGGTGGCCTGAAAATGGAGCATGACAAGCATTTACTACTGCAAGGGGAAGCGTTTTTTTGCTGTGGCAGAAATTGCAGGCAAGGGGAAGCAGAGGGTCTTGGAAGGTGAGCTCTAGGCAATCTCTCCCTCCATGCAGGAACCTGAGAAAGCACAGCACAAACAGATAAAATCTCTTGTGAAGCATCTGAAACAGGCACTGAAAAGTGTTGTTTACAGTGTTGTCAGGGACTATGCTTGAAAAGACAGCATGGTACAGCAGTTAGGGTAGCAGCCAGTGATTCAAGTGCAGTGCTCAGTCCCTCAGATCTGCAGACACAGACCTGCCACTTCCTGTCCCTGTGCACCCTCCTCCTGCTGCTGGCATCACAAATCCTGCTGACAAAAGGCTCTCCCCTGACATGTCTCCATAGCACCCAGCAAAGTGCTTCTAGAATACAACGTAGACAAGACTGCAACGCAAAGACCCCTGCACAACAGGTCTGTGGCTCCAAATCACCTACCAGGGGATAGCACACTTGCAGTGGTGTCTCTGGCCAGCGAGCTGCTCCACTTTGCGGATTCTTTCTGCTTGGATCTGATACAAGGTCTTGCCACTAGGCAACCCCACGTTGTACATGCCCTTGGGATAGCTCACTCCCAGGCGAGTTCCTTGTCCTCCAGCCAGGAGCAACACTGCCACCTTGTTCTGCGAGATCTGATGCAAGCCTGAACAGGAGAAAGAACCCCAAGGGAACATAAGAATCACAAAAGCAATCAACACCGCATGCTCTTCTCCTGAGCCTTTCTGCAGAGCTTAGGCAACAGCCAGAAGCTGCCAGTTCAATGCCCACTGCTGGCAGCTCAGAGAGAAATATGATGCTGCACGCAATATGAAAAAATTAATTTCAGCTCTTTGATGCAGCAGTTTCCTCAACTAAAGCAGTGGATGGTGTAACAACAGGAACAGCCATGAGTTGCAGCTTAGAAGGTTCAAACTGGATATTAGGATAAAAACTCTACCAGGAAGGTGGTGCAGCACTGGAAAAGATATCCAGAGAGGTGGGGGATATTCCTTAAGGTTTTCAAGGCTTACTTTGATAAAGCCGTAGCTGACCTGACCTAGGGCTGGGTATGGTCCTGTTCCAAATAGGAGTTGGACTAGAGACCTCCTGAGATCCCTTATCACCAACATTTCTACATCCCAAAGACGTGAAGTCTTGTCATCTTCAGCAAAGCATTGGCACTTCTGGAATCTACCTTTATCAACTAGCTGTACTTGTGCTCCAGCTTCTGTTCGGCTGCAGTCAAGACTAAATAACACAGCCAAGCCTGCAGAAGCCACAACTCCCACAATCTAATTAAAAACAATATCATTTCTCCCAACAAACCACGGAAGTCCAGACCTTGGGGAAGAAACAGACCACATAATAAACACCCCGCTCATTCACAGTCTTTGTTCCCTGCCTTTTCTCAAGCCAGCATCACAGTAATAACTGACAACCATGAGAAAGATTTTTCCTTATGGAACACTTTGCATTCCTCCAGGAATGCAGTGAGCTCTGGGACTGCCCAGGTCAAAAGCCACAGCTCTGCTGCTGTATGGTAGCTATCAGAGCTTTTTGCAACCTACCTTGCCGAGCCTGCCACTGCTCCCCACAGTCCAGGACAGCCCATGCCTCACCGCAACCTCCAAGGAGAAGACAAACACCCAACTTTAACCACACCTGGGACTAAAAAATTCCTGACTTGACTGAAAGACACAGGGACCAAAGATACTGAATTAGAAGGAAAATGGGATTGGTTTTATGCTCACCTTTAAATAATTGGCTGTTTAAATAAGCAAGAGAGGGAAAATTGCTGCTAATTGCTGCTCTAACAACCTGGCTTGGTTTTAATTCCGTTCAAAACTCTAGCTTTCAGCAATAAAAACAGACATAAATCATCCATGACACTGTGGTAATCCTATTGACTTCCCCATGCTTACAAGTTTCAGCCCCACCACAGCAGTAACACAATATTTCTGCCTAAATATACCCCTTCAAAAAGGCTGGTAATGCCCACTCAAGCACACTGAAGGAAGCCAGTTATGCAGCCCTGCCATCGCTTTGCTGCAGAGCGAGCCTTTTTGAGTTCACTGAACCGCTGAAGTGCTGGCTGGAAGCCACCTCTGGAGATCCGCAGTCCACCCTCATGCTCCAAGTGGGACTAGGAGAGCTCTCTACAGGGAAACCTGTGCTGAAGGTGGAAGTCTTGGGATTTCAAAGTTTCAGGAGGTGCCTGGATAGAGGGGGAAGCTTGAATGGGTTTAAGCTTAAAATTTAAAAGGCACTGACAATAGCACTGGGTGAACTATATGGCAATGCAAATAAAATAAGCTTAATTTTACGCAGCAAAACACAAGCAATTAATGGCTGGCTCCTCTGCATCTTTACTGATCACAAAAGACTTAAAGCACAAAGCAGGGGGTCTTGGTTATTAGTTACACCACTATAACTTGCTCCCGTCCCCGGTACATGGTTTGCCACTGCGTGCTCAACAGGCTGCTAGCATGGGAGAAGGGAAGGACCCAAGCAAAGGGGCGCAGGAGCATGGCTCCAGGCCTCCCAGTGCCCCAGCTCGGGTGGTGGCTGTCCCCTCACCAGGACCTGGCACAGAGGCAGCAAACTCGTGCAAGAGGGAAGCATGCGGGCAAGACCCGTGCTTTGCACACAAGCCTGGCTCGCTGCAGCCACACAGCCCTGGGCAACACAAACCTGGGTAAAACCTTCTTTCCTATTAGCCCCCTCTCCCTTCCCTTCTCTCTCCTCCCTACACAGACAAGAGATTCAGCAAACCAACAGCCCGCTCAGCACCAGGCTAACCGGGGCTGCTCGGCTCCCAGCTGGCCCTTGAGTCCACATCCCTGCCAGGACAAGCCTCACCATCGCCTCTGCTTGTGCCCGTGCCTTGGAGCAACAACCACAGGATGATGCGGAGACGAATTACAAGCCAGTGGAGGGGTCAGCTGCGATGACAAAATTACCAATGGGGAGAAGAAGGGAAAATGACTGCAGTCAGAAACCAAAGCCAAACTCTTTGGTTTGGGTGACTCCGACATGGCAGCCACCCCCTGTCCTGGGGCAGGGCAGGGAGAGGACAGTGAGGGCTGTAAGCTGAAGCAGTGAGCATTACCACAAGTGAGGACGTGGTTGCACAGATTCTACTCACTCCCTTCCCCTGCTTTTTCCCAGGAAAAGGAATAACAACTGTCATGGTCCTGCTGTGCTCAACCAGCGCAGGGAGCTGATTCACTGCTCCGCAAGGAAATGCCTCTTACTTGGTCAATCTATCCCGAGCAAGCTTAATCTTGGCCTCTCCACAGTAACTATAAGCCTCTCATAAAGAAAGATAAATAGCAGTGTCTGAGCAAAGAAAAGCCCTTGGCCATGAACACTGGCAAGAGTGTACTTGTTGTCATTCCTACGGCCAAAGACGACACTGAATGAGTCACTCTCCAGTGATTCCCAACCACATTTAAAACTCCCAGCAGACGGACAAAGGCCCAGAGACCTGGCGATGGGAAGGGCTCTGAATGTCACCATGTCACAGCCGCCGGGGGCTGAATGGGTACCACCAGACAGCAGCATGAGACCGCCACATGCAGCTGTGCAGGGCCAGCAAGCCCAGTGAGCACATCGTACTGGGCAGAGGAGCAAAGACCATGAATCTCCCAAGACTTCCTTTGGGTGGGTATTTTCCTAAAAGCATGGACCAGCTTCTGCCCAGAGTGTTTTGTGTGAAGCCAAATGCACTCTTCGCATTTCACAGGTAGGGAAAGGTAGCAGTCCTGCTGAAAATCCTCAGCAAAGGGCGAGC